>NC_136789.1:31009667-31339667 GCF_951216825.1 Electrona antarctica
AAGTGTCAAAGTGTTCTTGAACAAGACTCTGAACCCCCATTCTCTCCCGATGTGCAGGTTGGTGCCTTGCATGGTTTCCTCCACCATTGGTGTGTGAATGACCGAATGATGATACAAGTGCTATATTAATAATACTATTTATGACTGCTTAAGGAGACAACATGGCTGCTTAATGTGTTGTGTGTGGTGTGTATATCACTGTCTATATCATGTTGTGTGTGTGTGTGTGTGTGTGTGTGTGTGTGTGTGCGTGCGTGCGTGCGTGCGTGCGTGCGTGCGTGCGTGCGTGCGTGCGTGCGTGCGTGCGTGCGTGCGTGCGTGCGTGTGAATGTGTGTAGGTCGTACCAGAGGTGGCCCTCATATCATGTTTGGTGACATCGCCATGTCAAACAGCAGGAACGCACATCCGTGCACACGGAAGGGATGTCTGTGGCCAGCGGCAAGAAACGGCAACGTGTACATCCCTGTATACCTCTCTAATAGATACAGTACGTTCTGATTGATTGATTGATTGATTGATTGATTGATTGATTGATTGATTGATTGATTGATTGATTGAGTGATTGATTGACAAGATTATTAAAATGATCCATGCATGGCTAATGAGCCTTATATGCCTTCACTTAACTCATTGACTGACAGATATATGTCCTGCTGCGTTTAGCCCTTGTAACGTTTTTTCAGTGCATACTGTTATTTTGAAGGCAAGACCTTCCCGGGTCGTGAACTGGAAGGAAAAAGACGCCTTAAGTGTCCCACGATCTTATTTTAATTAACCCGAAACATACATTTTGTAACTGCGATCAGCGACACTTTAGTTATTAGCCGTGAATAAAGGTGAAGAAGTAGGTCAGGGGTGGCTTATTGTCAGTATCAGCCGGTAACACGCAGGAGGCTATAATTATTGTCTCCCTTTGCAGGCATTCGGGAGAAGAACATCATCATCCATGGGCTGGTCAGCTTCCATCGATCCACATGCATCCGTTTTGTGTGGAGGAGGAGGAGGCATACAAGCTATCTATACTTCTACTCTGGGAATGGGTTAGTACACACACACGCACGCACGCACGCACGCACGCACGCACGCACGCACGCACGCACGCACGCACGCACGCACGCACGCACGCACGCACGCACGCACGCACGCACGCACGCACGCACGCACGCACGCACGCACGCACGCACGCACGCACACACACACACACACACACACACACACACGCGCGTGCGCGCACACGTGTGGGTGGGGGTGTATGGGGGGGGGGGGGGGGATGATGGTGGGTGGGGTGGGGGCTGTGGGTATGGTGCGTTTGTTTGGGTTGGGTTGTAAATTCTAAACCAGTGGTTCTCAAACATTTTCATGTCAAGGACCCCCAAATTGACATGCATTCTGCAGACCCCCATATGAAAATATTTTCTGCTGGGGAAATGTTTTGAAGATTTATCAAAATGTTTCGAAAATAGCCGATCTACAAGCTCAAAATGGGCAGTAATGGGACACGTTTGTGAGCTTGTAGATTGTCTATTTTCAAAGTGGGATTAAAGTCGTAAAATGTTCCATATTTTGCTGTGGACTGCCTGGAACCTCCTCAAGGACCCCTTGAGGTCCTCAGACCAAACTTTGAGCATCATGCAGAGGGCGCTGTTTTCCCTTTATGTTTTCAGATTGCACTTAAAGGGGCATTCCACTCATTTTCAACATTTTACTGTTTCCTAGAACTGTAGGTCTGAAAAAAATCATTAACATACAGTTCTAGCAATCACAGAATGGGGGGACTTTTGTATTATTTCCACACAACAACTCTAAGGTATGTTAATGACATAGTCAAATGTTGAAAATCCGTGGTATTCCCCTTTAAGAACAAAAAAGGCACCCTAAGAGTGCTCCACAGTGTGCGTAGATTCTGTTCTTACCTACGAACAAATCACAGGTAAGAAAATATTGAGGGATCCCAAAACTAAGTGGGTCTAAGAACAAATTTCCTCTTAAGAATTTATTAAGGACCACTTCACCACTTTTCAACCTATCTTCATATACTATAGGAGTATAGGTCCTCACTAACAATCATGAAAAAATGGCGCAATTTTTTTCTACTCGGTCTGTGTCTCATAGGAGGGGCAGTTCAGAAACCGTATTCCAGTGACATCATCGATGGGGAATACAAGCTAATAGAAACTGCAGGCTTTCTAGTCCTGAAAAGTTGCAATGCGAAAATGGAAGCCATCGTTCTCACGATAATGAAAATCTAAACATTTTTGTAAAAAAATATTGTTTCAAAAAATAAATCTGCCTAATGATGATGAACGGTTGGCGCATGAGGCCCATTGATAGTAGATTGTGTACCTTTTTAGTATTTTGATGATGAGGGTATTCAGGGTTTCTTGAATTCAGTGGCTTCTCTCATTCACCTGCTGGTACCAAATTGTCTCTTGCAAATAGAACGTCTCTATTGCAAAGAGCTTTCAAAGACACTCTGAGCTGCATTAGCGTCCCACGGAAATGTGTTGATTGGTGCTGATCTGGATTAAACATGTGTACTCCATATTTTAAAATGTATATAGGCCTATTGCCATCTCTCACCCTCACATGCTCCATGTCACTATATGTCTCACAATCACATGTCTCTCACACTCCATGTCTAGCCCCCCGTCATGTAATTGGCTGGGCAAATTTAATCTAATGACAATACACTAGTCCTTACCCGTTCAAATATATGAACACCAAATTATGTACAGTGTGGGTAATGCGATTTAATGTGATTCATTGTAATAATTATTATGAATCTCCCCTCCGCCATGAAGTGTTGTAACTGTAGCCCTTTACGGTTTCTGAGAGAAAAATACAGACAGACATTTAGTTAATTATCTGTGATTTGGTATAATATGTTAATTATAAATTTATATGTGAGATTAATGATTAAATCCGTCAATTCCGTCATCGGGGCTCTAAGGGTTTTAACAGTCCGACAGGCATTTATCCTATCCAAAACACAAACCGAAAACGGTTGCAAACTAACCTTCCTGTGAGGTTAGTTTTAACCTGTCATCAAGGTTAGTTTTGACCTGCCACGGGTTAGTTTTAACCTGCTATATACACATGTCAGGAGTCACGGTTGAGTTTAACTGGCCACGTGTTAGTTGTTACCTGTCATGAGCGATGGTGTTGTCGGACTAATGCTGAGTAATGCTGAGTGTTAGTATGTCTAACCAACGTATGCACCCCACTGTATAGGTGCTGGTCATACCATGGCCGTCAGGGAGGCGGTCAGCTGATCTCTCTAAAGAGCAGGGGCTGCCTGCACCACGGTACCATCCAGCACGAGGTTCTCCACGCTCTGGGCTTCACACACGAACAGAACCGATCCGACAGAGACAAACACGTCACCATTGTCACCGGGAACATCCTTAAAGGTAACCAGAGATCAATTCCATTATTACCTCTAAACTAGGAAATAAAACGTCTGGGTTTCCGAGGCTACCTCTAAACTAGCCTGGGATCAATACCATTTAACTACCTCTATGTTAGTCTGGGATCAATGGTGCTAACGCACACCAAAATCCTTTTTAGCGGCGCTGGCCCACGGGAGAGAACTTGGAGAGGTTAAGCCTTCATCAGGGAATACAGAGCACAAAATGGTTCACACTTAAATATGGTGCCAGAGAGTCATGCAACCAATCAGAAGGGGTTAGGGAAACACAGGTTAAATAAGACCATAGTCCCTGTGCTATGAGAAGTAGGGATCAAGGTCATGTGATGTCTCAAGTTCAAGTACAGGAGGAGGCTCTGGAATATCACTTGCTTGTCAGAGAGACCATTAAATACATCTGAGAAATCCAGCAGATATACAGTTATGAAACGAAGAGCCATATAACAGTAAAATATATACTACAAAATTAAATACATTCAATATAATCAGATATATAGAAAAACAATATTCAAAGATATATGTGGGTTAAATAAATGTCCTGAATGTAGACCTAAATGCCCCTAGTTACAATTGATTGAGCCTGGAGTATATAAGTAGGCCACCTGCAGGTGAAAAGGGGAAAAAAGGCAGTCACATTAAAAAAGGGGTATTAATGATAAAAAGTTTAAATATTATATGTACAAACATATTTTAAATGTATTTTGTTTTTACAAAATATATTTGAGGTCAAAGTCTATATTAAGACCAAAAGGAGATTTTTTTTTAAGGACTGAATCCAAAAAGCTTTGCGTTTTGGCAGAAGCTGATCTCAATCTCCTTCTAGGTACAGACACTTTTTCTATGCCTATGTAGTGTAGAGAGGATACAGGGTGGTTTGCTTCCACAAAATGGTGCGTACTTTTAATTCACGCATTGTCAATTTGGGTATTGGAATAACCCCATTCTTTAAATTTGTCCTGCATGTTTGTCTTATTAAATAAATAAAATAATTAATTCATTAATTCATTTAGACATTTTGTCCATGTTGTGGATACAAACAATCTATTATATACTTTGTATGAATATGTCATCGTCTGATTGTTCGTTTATAATGAGATGGATCTGTGTTCTGATTGGTTCTGGTGGTAGGTGCTCTGTGTTCTGATTGGTTCTGGTGGTAGGTGCTCTGTGTTGTGATTGGTTCTGGTGGTAGATGCTCTGTGTTCTGATTGGTCGGCTCTGCTTCTCTACAGGAAAGGAGCACAACTTCCGTAAGGTGGCTACCAACAACCTCTGCACACCCTACGACTACAACTCTGTTATGCACTACGGCAGGTGAGTGTGCGTGCGTGCGTGCGTGCGTGCGTGCGTGCGTGCGTGCGTGCGTGCGTGCGTGCGTGCGTGCGTGTGTGTGTGCAAACACGCGCTCAGAAGGAGCTAGATCAGCAATATTTTGGCTATTTTGAATGCTGTTGAATTTTTTTTTATAGTTATCCCCATACATGGGAAGGCCCCCATATATGGTGCCCCGTGACATCACTATGACATCTGTATAGTAAATGTGATCTGCTGTCGCAATTAAGCCCATATATGGAGATCCCTGATGTCATCAATATTGGCTAGCAACTCGACATCTGACATCAAACCTCAAACCCTTAGATCTCCATATATGGATATATGTCAGAACCTGTTAATTCCATATGTTGATCGTTCCCCATCCATCCTTCCTCTCCCTTTTGACTGATACCTGTCCATTCAAACTCTAGACGGGCCTGCCCCAAAGTTATTAGTGCAGCTGCGCCTGGCAGCCGGCGAAAACTAGAGTTCTCAACAGGCCCGGAAATTAAGGCAAACCCTCATCAACCCCTGTACAGAATGACCAGAATGTCCCTGCTACCACCCTTAGATCTCCATATATGGAGCTGACCTGTGCTGACATTCCATATGTTGATCTGACCTCATCAAACCCTGTACACTCAAGACATGCTCCATATATAGCCAGTACAGAATTCATTCCACCCCCATGCCAAGGCGCCAGCGTCTGCTGTCACCCAGGCGGATGCGTGCACGCGACCAGGGCGAGGTCACTTCTCGCCCTCAGGCGTCTTACTGGTATAAATACCAGTGTGTGTGTGTGTGTGTGTGTGTGTGTGTGTGTGTGTGTGCGTGTGCGTGTGCGTGTGCGTGCGTGTGCGTGTGCGTGTGTGTGTGCCAGTTATGCTTTCTCCATACAGCGGGGACGGCTCCCTACCATCGTTGCTAAGCCAGACGCCAGAGTCCGAGTAGGGGGCGCCACAGAAATGAGCAGCAACGACATCAGCCGTGTCAACAGGCTCTACTGCAGTGAGTCACATGGCCACCAGGGGGTGCCAAGAGAAAAGCAGAGGACAATGTCAAAAAAACAAAATAAAAAACTACTACTACTAATAATAATAATAATAATAATAATAATAATAATAATAATAATAATAATGATAATAATAATAATAATGATCTGTGTTAATTTTTACAGCTAATTCTGATTTAGTCAGTCTTTTGAATAACCTTTCACTTCTATTTTAGTCATCTGGAATGAGTTGCATGGCAAATCATTGGTGTGGTTCAGGCTTTAGTCTCGTCTTAGTTTACTAAATATCAATATCTTACTTAGTCATTTAGTCTTAGTCTTAAGGCCCACGCATACTCACCTGATAGCCTACTCACCTTTTAGGTGATGTCGGTTAGTTGTTGTCATCGTACATCATTGTGCATCATCTCCTACTGGCCAATCAGTAGAGCTTTGCTATATCTTCTGGCCAAGCGCTTAAGGCCCTTATTGGCCAAGCTCTCCCATCGGCATGTGATTGGTTAGCCGATTTGCTCGTCAACATATGACGTACATTTTCCTTCAATGTCAATGTTTTACTTCATATTTGGCAGAATTTTGACCTAATGTTGACCTTTCATTGTCAATGACAAATATTGAGACGTGTGGGGACAAGGTTTAGTCACTAAACCTTGTCCCCACACTCAAGTGGAATTCAGGTCAAATGTCCACTAAACTTTAGTGGACATTTGACCTGAATTCCACTTTCATGATGGCAAATCTTGAGACATGTGAGGACAAAAGCTGTATATGGGCGCCCCTCAAAAAGGGAGGTGCTGGGGTGAGCAGTGAGTCACTTATCACTGTGGCTTTTATTACATCACAGCAAACATATTTTTTTGGATTCCCCATGTTCTGAAGATTACAAAATATATAGTTTTGCTAATCTCCACAAATTTTGAACGAAAGTATATCTTTGTTGACAGGCTAGTGGACCTGTCTATCAGAAGCAACCTGAAGACTTCCTTCTTCCTCAACTGAACAACCTACCCAAGGACTGTCTAAAGAGGACGAGACGCGAAGACCGTACGGGCGACGCCATGTTGCTCCATGGTGCTCCATGGAAGGAAAGAAACATGCGCAGTTGTACATGCCCAAATTTGTGCATGTACAACTTCCTGGTCTCAACTGCACATGTTTCTTTCCTTCCATGGAGCACCATGGAGCAACATGGCGTCGCCCATACGGTCTTCGCGTCTCGTCCTCTTTAGACAGTCCTTGAACCTACCTTGCTGTCCTACTGAACAACCTACCATGAAGTCTACTGAACAACCTACCATGCTGTCCTATTGAGCAACCTACCATGCTGTCCTACTGAACAACCTACTGAAATATTTTGTTTACTTGTTTATGAATGATTTAATGTTCCATCTACCGTTATATTTACCCTTAGCAGCCCATAGTCATATCATTGTAAAGCTCTGAACTGCTCTCTTAACAGCCCTGTGCTCTCGGCACAGCAGATAGTCCAGTAAGGGCGAAATCCATTTGACCCGACCCGACCGCCGCGTCGGACTTACCGACCGCCGCGTCGGACTACCGACCGACCGGGCGGTCGGGTGAAATGGATTTCGCCCTCCCTCAGATAGTTGACCCTGTTTTTAAACCTAACAGACATTTTAGATAACACTTTGATTGAATAGTTTATTAGACAGAATGCCTTGTGTTTACCATCCTAGGTGCCCTTTCCCATATTTCTCTGTCTCTATTATGGTTCCCAATCCACCATCTGTCCCGGTCTTTACCCACAGAATGTAATTACAATGTTTGATAAGGTGAATAGCCTTGTGGGTCAGAATGTTCCAATCCAATTCAACTTTACTTATAAAGCACATTTATAAGCAACATAGTCGACCAAAAGTGCTGTAGGCTACAGTAGGCATAACAATAAATAAAAACAGGAAGGGCATCGTCTGGAAGGAAAGACTCATCGTGAAGAAATCTCCCGGCCGGTAGAGGCCACTGCTCTCAACCATGTAAACCTTTGGCATGGGGTCTGGCAATGGGTATTCTGATAAGGTTGTATTATAATCAACCATCTGGTCATCAGTAGGAGACATGTAGCCTACTATCTCTGCTTTCTGTAACTCCATTCTATCTCCTCAATATAAGCATTTGAAAACTCATACAACTGGCTGTCGTCTCCATTTCTTGCATTGTGACTCACTCCATTGGGTTTTTCCTATAATAATGTAAGTGACGTGGGTATAGAATAAACTCAGTTCCATACAGGTTCTCCACAATAACTTTTACTTTGATCTCTCACGTAAGCAGAACAGTACAGTCCACAACAGAACATACTGTAGTTTTAAAGCATTTCTCAGGGGGTTTGAAGCTACAGTCTATTACGTTTTGTTGTCTGTTGTCTCCCTCTCCTGGCGGTAAGAGGTAACTGCATCAATGTCTGAAGCTACATAGCACCGCATTTAGTTTTTGATTGATTGAAAATTGTATTAACAGTTTGCAGAATTACAGTACATTTCAAGCACAAACTCAATACAAAGGCTGTTAACTGTGAGTGGACGACCCAATTAAGCATTACACTTGTTTACAACAGGGTCCACCATGTTCAATTCATCAAAACATTAAGAGACGTACAAATAGACACTTCTATATAGACAAAGAACAGTACAGGAATTCATCATAATGGAGGTAAAAAGGGACTGCTTGAGGCTTTTTTGATTGATTGATTGAAAAATGTATTAACAGTTTGCAGAATTACAGTACATTTCAAGCACAAACTCAATACAAAGACTGTTAACTGTGAGTGGACAACCCAATTAAGCATTACACTTGTTTCCAATAGGGTCCACCATGTTCAATTCATCAAAGGCTTCCAGGTGAATGTTGGTGGTTCACTTCTATTATTAAGGGTGGGATTTTGAACCACAGACGTGGGGTTACAAGGGGGACTAGCATGTTTATTTTGTAATTGTTTGTTTTCTTCGATAGATCATAGACTCATTTGAGTTGAAATTCCTAAGAAATCAAAACCTGCACAACACCAGGGCCTGTACTAGATATCTTGTTTTAACATACACTACAAATTTGGTTAAAAATAATGTTTTATTTAGTCCAACACTGTAGCTTTAAACTGTTCAGTTACTCAAATCAGACCACAATGCAAGGCAATTCGTGTTGCTGTGTGTGCGTGTGTGTGTGCGTGTGTGCGTGCGTGCGTGCGTGCGTGCGTGTGTGTGTGTGGAGATAGAGAGAGCATTCTACTGGTAGTGATAAACAAGCTTTAGACCCGGTCTAAACCTGTTTTTGTGAGCCACGGGCCAGGTGCCAGTTCACATCTGCATAAAATTCAATTCAAAGGGCTTTATTGGCATGAGAAAACATACGTTTACATTGCCAAAGCAGAAAGCACAATACAACAATACAGCAATACAATCAAAACAAAAAATATGTACATTTGAAAGTCAGAATCTTCAATAGATCAATTTCTATAGCCTACCAAGATCACTGGATGCAGGTATAGTGCAGGAATATACACAATGATTAGTATTTAGGGTGGTTGTGTTCCGTTTGATATCCTTCTCCAATCACAGCAACTCACGAATCTTGCTGCTGTGTTTGCACATTGTTGTACTTCGCCCAGCAGATATGGGAGTTTTTTGTCATTGGTCATGTTTTCAAAATCTCTGTGTGTGGTTGTAATCTGTGGGAAGTATGTGTCTCTGATGTCTTGGTACAATGGACAGATGGTTAGGAAGTGTAGCTCGGTTTCCACTTCATACACACCTGTGTGAGTGTGTGTGTGTGGGGGGGGGGCTGTGTATATACATTATGATTAATTCCTGTTCTGTTCTTTGACTGTGTCTATTTGTAGGTCTCTAAATGTTTTGATGAATTGAACAAGGTGGACCCTCTTGTAAACAAGTGTAATGCTTAATTGGGTCGTCCACTCACAGTTAACAGTCTTTGTATTGAGTTTGTGCTTGAAATGTACTGTAATTCTGCAAACTGTTAATACATATTTCAATCAATCAATCAACCAAAAGCACATCTGCATGTGTATGCAGATGTGCCAGAGGTGTGGCTGGTTTACATCTGCATACACATTGTGTGTGTGGTTGTAATGCAATGATCTCCACCCACCCATTTCTTTCCTGTACATCATGTTTGGTGAGGATGATCAGCTACTGGGTGTCATGTCCATAGCCTCGATAACACACTGTCTTAACTATCTGGGAACTGCCACACGTCCTGGAATAAACCTTAAAGGAGAATTCCATGCTAGAAGGCGTTTTTACCTTTCTTACCTTTCTTTGTAGTCGTTACGTCCCCACCAAAGAGGGCCAGGTGTTTTTTTGTGCAAAAACTTCTTATTGGCTATTTCCCCTACCATAAGCCCTCAATGAATTGAAGCTCATAGCTATGAGCTTGTAGATCTGCTATTTTCCAATAGATAAAGTTTAAAATAATAAACAGGGGTTCCCGTACAGAATGGGTTAAAGTACATTCATACCATTTAGTTAGGGCAAGTGCTTTGCTTTGAAAATGTTCTTGTCTGTCCAAAAATGAATTTCACAATGTGCACATGGAGCATGGAGCCATATCCTTAACAAGCAGCGAGTAGATAATGGAGAATTTTGAGTGCCTCAAAGGAACTTGGGACATACTGCCAGGTGAAACTCACATCTGTCAAAACAACGCTATCTAAATAGTAAATAACATTCTTATCCTTTGTGGTCAAGACAAAAAACCACATCTAATCACGCCTCCAACTCCATGATTGAATTAGCACAACAATAGGGAGGCTAATTTCAGGTGATGAGGAGACGGACGGCCTACTGGCTTTTCCAGGTGAAACTTCTGCATGTCTGAGTGGGAGTCAGTCTGCAACACTAATCCTCAACACCTCCAGACAAAGGAGATGGATATTGACTAAAGGAGAGAGACCATGTATGCGCCTCCCCTTCTACATACATGGAGATTAGAAGCATGGAAACTGGGAAGAAGAAGCGACCACAGTTAGTTCAGTGTCAGTCAGAACAGCTGATGATGGATCTCCAACACCTCACACCTGGTTAAAGCATCGAGCAGCTTCTTTCCCAGAGCTGTGGCCTCCATCGCACCTAAACCCCCTCCCTGCCCAACCACAGAACACCATCTTCTTTCCCAGAGCTGTGGCCTCCATCACACCTAAACCCCCTCCCTGCCCAACGCCCAACCACAGAACACCAGCTTCTTTCCCAGAGCTGTGGCCCCCATCGCACCTAAACCCCCTCCCTGCCCAACCACAGAACACCATCTTACAAAAAATACAGAATTACAGGTTGTCCATGAGGGGTTTTTTTTATGTTTAAAAAATATATTGTACATTTTGTTCGGTGTGTCAAAAATAGGTTTAAGGGTTTCTTGAGGGTTGCTATTTTCAGTGCATGACACTGTATAACAACAATGTATAACAATAATGGATAATATAGTGATCAAAAAGAGGTGGTGGTTATAGTTACCCCTGGGCCCTAATCTAAAACAAGGGATTTAGCAATCCCCCAGTTGGTTCATGACCACTGCTAGCTCAATGTTGTTGGTGTGTGTGTGTGTGTGTGTGTGTGTGTGTGTGTGTGTGTGTGTATTGGTAATGGTGTGTGTGTGTGTGTGTGTGTGTGTGTGTGTGTGTGTGTGTGTGTGTGTGTGTGTGTGTGTGTGTGTGTGTGTGTGTGTGTGTGTGTGTGTGTGTGTGTGTGTGTGTGTGTGGGGGGGGGGGGGGTTAGCTAAAGTCTTTGAATGAACCGACCAATGAGGATTGTCCCAGAGGTGATGCTTAACCTTCATAAGAACTGTTTTAGGCCTCCTCCTGGCCTACTTGACTTTGACTTGACTAGTTGACTTGGTGGTGTGACTGCTCTGCTCTGCCTGAATCAAACAAGAGATCAACTAGTTGACTAGTTCACTTGGTGGCGTGACTGCTCTGCTCTGCCTGAATCAAACAAGAGATCAACTTGTTTTCACTGAAAAGCACAAGGTAAGATACAACATTTACATTATATCTATAAACCGTACTAGGCCTGTTTGGACATATACTGTAAATCTGTGGTTCCCAAAGTGGGGTCTGCAGGGGGTCGTTGAGGGAGTTCCAGGGGGTAACCCAGCTAAATGATAGTTAGGAACCAAATGGACCCTATGGGTCTAACTCTGAGAGTGTACAAATGGAACCAAATGGACCCGTATTTGTACACTCTCAGAGTTAAATTAACATTGATTTTACAATAAATTGGGGGTCCCCAGAGATAGAAATGCCATTAAATGGGGGGGTCCGTAAACTAATGCATGTCAAACTGGGGGTTCCTTGAAATTAAACGGGTTGAGAATCACTGCTAGAGCCATACAAATGTTCTCTTATGGGGGTCCCTGGCTCTTTTCAAATGGGGGTCCGCAGGATAATTGGTGTCAATTTGGGGGTCCATGACGTGAAAAAGTTTGGGAACCACAGCTGTAAATAAAGGCATAAGATAAGTTGCCACAGCATTAAAAAAAAAAGAAAGAAGCCAAGAGTAGGCCTAATACATTGTTTCTGTTTACTGTCAGATAGATCCCACAAAATTACATTATCATTTAAAGTTATAATACAGGATAATATTTTCTGTATTAGGCTACATTTTCAGTGTGATCTCATTGAGAACATTATTCATGCTTTGGGAAATGTTTAACATTTTGGGAGCCAGATTGGGAAACATAGACTAACAACAACCAGAGCCAGATTGGTGTAACAGGGCTGCCATCTTTAGTGTGTGTGGAAGGACTGGATTTTAACACAAATGTATCATTAAATGCAGGTAAACACATTATGTGTAATAGCCTATATGATTCCTATATGACCATTCTGTGTGGTATACCATATTGGGCAATATATCAATATTACATAGATTGACTTAAGGAAGAATTCTAAAACTTGGTTAATAGATATTAGTTACCATCAAACCAATCTGGAAACCCATTTGGTAAACAAAACAACCCAAACCCATCTTGTATTTCTTTCCTTCTCAGAATCACAAGTGAAAGCGTCATGTCTGCCAACAGGCTGAGTCCAGAGCAGCAGCAGGTGAGCACAGACATCAACCACAACATGAAGAAAGACAAATCAAATGCTTTCCACACATTTTCAAAAATAGCAGATCTACAACCTCATAGGTGTGGCAAGAAGTGATGCGCTATGATCTTGTAGATCTGCTGTTTTTGAATCTCCAGTATAATAGCAAGTATAAAATAATGGTAAAAAGTGGTTAAAATCTATCAGATGCTTTCCCTATGTTTTAATGAGTTAAAGGACCACTTTTCAACCTATTTTCATATAATTGGTCCTCACTAATGTTTGTGATAAAATGGCACAGTCTATTCTTGTCTGTGTCTCATAGGAGGGCTGTGGGAAGTTCAGAAACCCGTCCACCAGTGACATCATCGTTAGGGAGATTTTTTTTTTATTAAGATTTTCTTTAAACAATATTTAGATTTTTCTCATCGTGAGAACGATGGCTAGCTTGGATTCCACATCGATGATGTCACTGGTGGACGGGTGTTTGAGCTATTTTAACATGAACATTAGCGAGGACCAATTATATAAAGATAGGTTGAAAAGTGGTGAAGTGGTCCTTTAACCAATAGTGATTGCATGAGGCATGTGTATAACTGCATATTGAAAAAACAAAAACATTGAAATACAATAAAATCAAGTAAAGTAAATACCTATACTAGTTTGCTGTGTAGGCCTACAGAGTTTTGTCTTCTCTGTAAGGCCTATTCCTGACAATACTGTACTGAAGAGCAGCTATTCATTTTGTAAGGTTCTATCACGAATGCTGCATCATGTACAGTATCTCGGTTGGTAAAATGCATATATTTGAATGTACTTTTCAATGTATTATTTTCCCCGGCCCGCTGTCTGGCTAAAGGCCTCTACATAGTCCGTGTTGTTCCTTGCGTGGGGGAGTCAAACGGACACAAAAAACGCAAGGGTATTTTCTACATGCATTGTCCCTTGCGTTGTTTGCGTTTTTCTTGCGTCGGATTTAATCAATGTACCGTGCAAGCATCTACTCGTCCACTAGATGGCAGCTGTGACACTATGAAGCTGTCCCAAGACAAGAAACCACTTTAGCACTTTAGCTGTAATCATAGGAGTGGTTCCATGTATATACATTGTATATACATTTTTTATATTATAGAAATAGCATCCACCCCAAGTGCAGCAATTTTTTATGAATACTGTTGTTGTTGTTATCCAGAGTAACGCCCCAACCTCCCTTGTCTGGCAATAAAAACAATGGTTTAATTGTGCTTCTGTCTGTCTGAAGGTGCTGCGCTTGGTGAAGTGCTGTGGAGATGCTGAGGGCATCAGCCTCCGGGACCTGATGCGGAGACTTAGTGGCATGAGTTATTCTGTCATGCTGTAAGACCCTCTCCTCTCCTACATTATCATTATTATTTAATTTATGTATTTATTATTTTTTAATTAATCTAAATATTCCCTCTGTTCTACAGAGATGCAGTGGAGTTCCTGAGCATGGGGCGACTGATCTTCCCCACCGTCGACGAGTATCACTACAAATGGACGGGCGATATCAACGACTACATCATGTCACCAGACGCCATCAATGTAAGATTATATATATATATTTATTTTTTTAATTTGAGGGGGAAATAATGTAAATGTTTCAGAACGGGAACCCCTTTTGGTGTTTTAAGCATTATGTTATACTTGTCTTTAGCTACTGAAAAATTGCTACAGATCTGTGCCGCACTACGAGCTTGTAGATCTGATATTTTTGAAAAATCGAGAAAATGTGGCACACATTTTTGAATGTATATTCTTTTTAACTCAAATCTTTGCTCCTGGGGGTCCCTGGAACAACATATTTTCAGATGTGGGTCGGTGGCTAATTAAATTACATATAATTTTTGGGGGTCCTTGACATGAAAAGGGTTGAGAAGCACTGACATAGAAACATAGGTTTTTCAGAAAACTGTAAGGATTTTGAATCATCCTGGCAATTAAAAATACAAAAACAATTGTGATTCTCTCCTAAGGTGCTGCGTGTGATAAAGAGCTGTCGAGCTGTCGAGGGCATCAGCCTTCAGGGGCTGGAGGAGAGACTGGGGGACATGAGTTTGCCTGTCATCTGGTAAGACATCTGAGTTACTGTATAGTCATGTCAGCTCACAGGACCCTTGTGGTTGATTTTGTTCCCTTTAATTCGAGAGCACAACTAAATATTATGCATCACCATCTCCACCTTCCTGTGACAGGGAAGCAGTGGAGTTCCTGAGCAACGAGGGATACATCTATTCCACCATCGACCAGTATCACTACACGTCCACAAACACCATCAACAAAGTAATGTTCTTTAGACCAGTATCACTACACGTCCACAGACACCATCAACAAAGTAATGTTCTTTAGACCAGTATCACTACACGTCCACAGACACCATCAACAAAGTGATGTTCTTTAGACCAGTATCACTACACGTCCACAGAGACCATCAACAAAGTGATGTTCTTTAGACCAGTATCACTACACGTCCACAGAGACCATCAACAAAGTAATGTTCTTTAGACCAGTATCACTACACGTCCACAGACACCATCAACAAAGTAACGTTCTTTAGACCAGTATCACTACACGTCCACAGAGACCATCAACAAAGTGATGTCCTTTAGACCAGTATCACTACACGTCCACAGACACCATCAACAAAGTAATGTTCTTTAGACCAGTATCACTACACGTCCACAGAGACCATCAACAAAGTAATGTTTTGCATCTTATTGAAATGTACTTTGTTTATTTTCACATGGCCGTGAACTTGTTTTTCTGCTGTACCCAACCACCCTCCCGGGACCGCAGATACAATTTAACTACAAATTCTGGGACAGTTATTGAACTGTCCATTGTCCCTACTGCCTACTAAATAAATAATGCACTCAGGATACAATATAAATAATATATATATAATAATACCATCTTAATTTAATGTAATCTCACAGAGACAAATTCCTTGTCTGTACAACAAGGCAATACAATATATTATTTTATTTTTCTCCAAAGGTGCTGGGTTTGATCATGTACTTTCAAGATTCTGAGGGGATCTGTCTTCTGGACCTGAAGAAATATAGTTGCATGAGTTTGCCTGTTATCAGGTAAGATCCTCTACTGTCATACTTTATTTTATTTTATTCCAGTTTATTGTCAGCTGACTGAAACATTGTAATCAGGATTGTCGTACAGCTGTCTCTATATCAGGGGTGGGCAACTTTGACGATGGAGAGAGCCACTACAGTTCCACACTCACTCCAGAGGGCCACATTGCATATTACTGTCGTAGCAAAAAATAGCCGATCTACAAGCTCAAAACGCGTCGCAGTGCGGCACGCTTTGAGCTTGTAGATCAGCTATTTTTTTGCTATATTTGAATTGAAATCCTGATTTATTTTTGCTATTTTTCAATTGGATTCCTGAAAAGTTAAATTCGTATTTAATTTCAAATGCATTTAGTTATAGTTTATGAACCAAATGCAAATACATTGGACATAAAAAAGGCAATAACATTTTAATACTAGTAATTATCTGAAATCAATAATATAACTGTATTCCGATATTCACCTGAGGGCCACATTAATAAGGTGAGGGCCCCCGGGCCGCCAGTTGCCCATGAATGCTCTATATGGACAATGCTGGAGCAATAATTATGTGTGGTCCCTTAGGGAGCTATGTGTCCTATAAGAGCCACCAGCACAAGCCATTTAGTAAAGATTGTGGTTTGTTTTGTTCAGTTTTCTGTGAGATGTTCCATCTAAACATTATGCATCATTTTTCCCACTGTCCTCCAACAGGCAAGCAGTGGAGTCCCTGCTTGACGACGGGCTGGTCTTCTCTCCTATTGACGGCTATCACTACAAAGTGACCAAGGCCATCAACAAAGTAAATAATGCTTTGTGTTATGTTGAAAATAAATGTATTTTGTATATTTCACGTGGCTGTAATCTTGGTTGCCTAGCTGCTGTCGTGGCCATCTCCTGTCCAGGCCGGGGCTACAGATACTACAGCTGTGCAGCCAATTTAGAGACGGTTATTGAACTGTCCATGGTCCCTAATAATAAATAAGTAAATACAGTTTTCTGTGGGCTGGAGTTTTCTCTGTGTCTGTGAAGCCTTTTGAGCTGCATTGAAAACAGGCAAAACAGTGAAAACAGTGACATCTGCTGCTGGGAAATCCCATTGTCATAATATGGGATTTTCTGGCTCTTACAATCACACTCCACAGGAAAATCAGAGCACTTGTTTGAGCCAGAAACCCCCCATAGAAAATCTACTGAATGTTAAAAGTTAACATAAAAAATAAATAAGAAAAATTACAATTTTAAAAATGAAGCTAGTGTCTTCATATGAAATGGTATACCACATGTTAATTCTTTGTATATCTTCATATTTTAAGATAATTGTAAACATTTCTTAATACTGTCTGTTGTTATCCAGTGTAATGCACCAACTGCAACAAAACATACGTACCTGGCATTAAAAAAACCCCATTCTGATTGTCCCCTAAGGTCCTGAGTTTGATAAAGAGTTGTCGAGACGTAGAGGGCATCAGCCTCCAGGAGCTGAAGCAGGGACTAAATGGCATGAGTATGCCTGCCATCTGGTAAGACCCTCCTCTCTTCTCTCACATGTTTTCTTTTTGTTTACATTTAGCTCTGAATATGTTGTGTCAGCTCGCAGGAGCCCCTGTCATTCAGTGTTGATTCCGTCGACTAATATTTTGACAAAAAATGTTCGTCGACTACCTTTTTTCACGGACGAAAACTAAATGGAAACTAAATGAAAACTAAGCTATGATGATGACTGAAACTAAGACAAAATGTCATCAACAAAACTAGACTAAAATGTTAGGAAGGGACTAGTGGACAAGAGATCCAGTAACAAGTCATATTTAAGTCATACTTGGTTGCATGATGAAAATAGCAGATCTACAAGCTCACGACGCGTCGTGGTGCGACACGTTGTGAGCTTGGAGATCTGCTATTTTCAGCAAGTGTAAAATCAGTCATTATGACAGCATCAAGGCCAGCCAAAATACATTTTAGTTGACTAAATCAATTGTGGATTTAGTCGACTAAAATCTTATGATATTTAGTCGACTAAAACTAGACTAACACTAAAACATTCCAGGTGACTACAACTAAATGAAAACTATTCAAGGGACTAAAATGCGTCTCCTTTCCACTGTCCTCTGACAGGCAAACGGTGGTGTTTTTGACCAAGGCGAGGTTCATCTTCGCCACCATCGACATGGAACACTACAGGTCGATAGACACCACCAATGAGGTAATGTGAGGCAGAATGACCGTATTCAGGAAACAGTCATTTTCCAGAAGCAGGGAGAGGAGATGGGATGAGAGAGGCCTGTTTGGGCTTTATGCAGTAATGCAAGGCCTCCCGAGTCACTATACAGTGAAGGCTTACATTCAGCAATGTTATTGCCACGATAATTATTTACATTGTAAAATCATGTTCAGAGAAGCTTTAGGCATATTCATAGGATAACGTTGGGTGCCTGTAGAGACAAACCAAATCACATTCAATGAAGCGCTGGTCTGACCATCATACTATATGATTTCAATCTCTCCCTACAGATGCTGAATCCAGCGTCAAGCAACTGCAATGCAAGACACACTGCGATGCAAGAGGCACTTTGCAACCAACAAATCGAATATTTTTTTTGCTATCATTGAATTGAAATCCTGAATTTTCTTTTGCTATATTTAATTGGGATCCTGAAATGTCATTTTAACTATAAATACAAATATATTGGACATAAGAAAGACAATAACATTATTTGTAATACTACTCAGCAAGCTACTAATTTAGACTGTAAGTAATTCAAGCGGGTCATGTTTGCATGTTTGGAACAGCTGAAATCAATAACATATCAGTATTCCGAAATTAATCTGAGGGCCTCATTAAGTGAAGGTTGGGGCCGCGTGTGGCCCCCGGGCCGCCAGTTGCCCATGTATGTTCTAAATGGACCCTTACAGGTTCTAAATGGACCCTTACAGGTCTGTAGGTGGTTCTAAATGGACCCTTACAGGTCTGTAGGTGGTTCTAAATGGACCCTTACAGGTCTGTAACTGTATTTATCCAGCTACTCATTTATTCTCCTCCATACTCTGTACACTCTAGATTGTTTATTTTTCATTTTAACCTGCCTTACTTTACCTGTACTACTGACTTTATTTTAACTTTATTATTGTTGTTATTATTATTAGTTTATTATTATCTTGTTGTGATATTGGGGCAGCGGTGGCCGAACGGTTTGCGGAGCGGTCTTGTTATCGGAAGGTCGCCAGTTCGAATCCCCGGACTGGCACGTTAAAATTACCACCGCTGAAGTGCCCTTGAGCAAGGCATTGAACCCCTACCATGAAATGTTCTATGAGCAGGGTCTGGCTGTAAACAAGCATCTCGAGCTTAGTCCATTCACCCTGGGTAAACAAAGAGCTTTCTTTATATACCAACACATACTTCCCACAGATTACACACACCTGATGTGAGTTTGAAACTATGACCAATGACAAAAAAAAACAACTCCATACCAATACTGATAAATACAACATTGTGCAAACAAACACAGCAGCAAGATTTGTGAACTGTTGCGACAAAAGAAGGTTAGCGAATTGAATACAACCACCCTAAGGACTGCTATCTGTACCAAGTAGACCACTATAGTTACATTTTACGTCATAGTGAACATTTTACGTCATAGTGTCTGAACAAATAGTGTTTATTTTATGACATGATGATGTACGATGATAAGAGTGCCCCTCACTTCACACGGGTGTGATTTTTGTATACTATTTAAAATCCTCTTGATAAGAAAATGCTGCTATTTGTCCAAAAGGGACTGCAAAGGATTGCTGCTATTTGTTTAAAAAAAGCATTATACCTGTATAGCTCTGTTTACACAATGCTGCACAATCCTCCAACTGTATATTTTAAACTGTTTTATGTATATTGTTAATATATTTTGACCCTTGCATGCTTTGACAATGTAAACGTATGTTTTCTCATGCCAATAAAGCTCCTTTGTAATTGAATTGATATGGTAATTGTTTTATAGAACACGTACACTTTTCAGAGAGTGCCACAGCAACATGTTGCTGTATACTTGTATGAGTGAGAAACAAACTAGAAAAAGTGCCCTTCTGGGCACAGGTCTCCACCAGGAGGATAGGAGTGTGTGTGTGTGTGATGTTTGGCAAAATGTTTTGGAGCAATATAAACGTGTGTGTGTGACGCGGCTTGGCCTGTTGTAGCGCCACCATGAGGCTGATTTGAAAACTGTCAAGTGGCATTTCTTCCAAAGCCTAGTGGGAATATGCATGCACAGTTTCATCACAATCGGTGCGTTGAGTAGTTGTGGCGATTTGTACAAAACGGGTACAAAGCGGGCTACTCCTCAAAAGTTTAGAAGCCAATCGTAGCCAATGAGGGTGGATTATGAGAAATCAAACAAACCCGTCTTGATCACATGACTATGAAGAGCATGTGTACCGATTTGCGTGAAATTTGGATAAAATGCATTTTGTTTGAAACTCCTGCGAACTTTGGAAGCCAATCTTAACCAATCAGGATGGAGTCTGAGAAATCTGAAAGACCCGTTTCGTTGAATGGCTCTAGAGAGACTGTGTACCAATTTGCGTGATGTTTGGACAAAATCTGTAGGTGTACTGTGCACAAACTTGTTTTGCACAAAGTGGCCTCCTGGTGGCGCTATAACAGGCCGTTCTGGCCGTTTTGGGGCAGAGGTTCATCGTTGGCATCCAGGGAGTGTGTGTGCAAAATTAGCTGTTCACAGACGGACGGAAGGACACACGGACACACACACGGACGGACGGACGGACGGACGGATGGAGTGCAAAACATACTCTCTCCCCATGCCTTTGGCCTGGTGGAGAATTGTATGATCATTGTTACTATTAGCGGGGTTGTCAGCAGTGGCGTACACAGATAGACACTAGGGGGTGCTAGAGCACCACCTGCCCTCTGGACAGCAATGTGTTTTTTTTTGGTACAGTGTACACTACAGTATGTGGACCATGGTGACACTGACATTGATCAATTCTTGATAAAAAAAAGCTTCTATGCCCCAAAATCTATAAATCTCACACTATTAAGGCAACCGGCTGGTTCCACGAGTTAGCGTCGAAGTGTCCTTGAGCATGACTCTGAACCCCAAATTGCTCCTGAATGTGCAGGTTGGTGCCTTGCATGGTTTCCTCCGCCATTGGTGTGTGAATGTAATGCACAATCTATGTAAATGGTTAAATGTGCTATAAATGCACCATTTATTCATAAAGTATTCCTTGGTGACTATTTCTATGTAGTTGATGTATTGTTCTTGCTTACTGTAAGTCAGTCACTCTTAACTGCTAAATGACTAAATTGTAAAATTAATTTAACTCTGAGAGTTGACAAATTACTGCTATCTTTAGCGGTTTTTAAACATCCACACCTCCAACTCCATGATTAGTTTCGCAGAGAGACGCTATACTTCTGGCAAAGAGGTCCTTAACACCTCTATTAGAGGGACCAATCCACATCAGGGATGTGGATTGGTCACAGTGGAGAGTAAATGGTTAATGGTAAATGGTGATGTGGATTTATATAGTGCCTTTATCCAAGGCGCTTTACATAGATTGTGCATTACATCACCCATTCACACACACTCATACACCGATTGCGGCGGAAGCCATGCAAGGTACCAACCAGCACATCGGGAGCAATTTGGGGTTCAGTGTCTTGCCCAAGGACACTTCGACATGTAGACAGGAGGAGCCGGGATTCGAACCGCCGACCCATGGATCATTGGACGACCTGCTCTGCCTCTTGAGCCACAGTTGCTCCGGATCAGAGCATGGAAACCAGATCTCCTAATGATCACAACAGTAATATGTATGATAATGATGATGACCCTTGACCCTCCACACCACTTCACACAGGGTGAAAAGGCCCAATGGCAACTACTAGTCTGTTGGGCTGACACTGAAACTACTAGTCTGTTGGGCTGAAACTGAAACTGCGGCTCATGCCAGAATTCAATTTGTGATGCTGCTCTCACAGAAACTACAGCTGAGCTTCCACACGCACGCACGCACGCACGCACGCACGCACGCACGCACGCACGCACGCACGCACGCACGCACGCACGCACACACACACACACACACACACACACACACACACAGGAAGGAGAGAGAGGGAGGGAGGGAGAGCCTATTTCACCTTTTGATTGATTGAATACATTATAAACAGTACTGTAAAATTGTACAGTGGTACAATTATATACCAAAAGGGCAACACAAAAGCTCTAAGGGCTTGTTTCCCTATAAGGACTTATCTATACCAAGTAGACCGCTGCCTACTGCAGACCCCCAGGGGTCCTTGAGAGAGTTCCAGGGGGTCCACAGCTAAATGATAGTTAGGAACCAAATGGACCCTTATGGTTCTGTAACTCTGAGAGTGTACAAATGGAACCAAACGGACCCTGACGGTTCCATTTCTACACTCTCAGAGTTCAAATAACATTGATTTTACAATATAAATTGGGGGTCCCATTTAATTTTGTGGGGGGGGGGGGGAAAGTTTGGGAACCAGTGACCTACAGTGACCTACTGCACATGTAAACAGAGAGGCTACATTTAAACACATTAAATCAGAGGTTTATTTTTGTATAGGCTACTATTTAAATAGTCTGGGGGAAAAAAATAAAGGCCTTATACCCAACAGGCCAATATAACATGACACAATAACACAACACAATGCATAGCCCCCTCCAACTGCATCCATTATTCCCAATTTTCAACAGGTTTTCATTATATTTTTGGCTTTGGCAACATAAACATATATATGTTTTCTCACGCCAATAAAGCTTTTTAATTGAATTGAATTGCTTGAATTGATTTGCCAGTGCTTTAGTAGGCCTACTGAAACTGTGTGTGTGTGTGTGTGTGTGTGTGTGTGTGTGTGTGTGTGTGTGTGTGTGTGTGTGTGTGTGTGTGTGTGTGTGTGTGTGTGTGTGTGTGTGTGTGTGTGTGTGTGTGTGTAATACCTTACATCATTATTGAAAGGATAAACCCCTTGGGATGCATCATCTCACTTTATAGAGGGGGGGGGGGGGGGGGCAGAGAGTACATGACAATAGGCTACAGTTCACAAACAATACAGCATGGACAATACATCCATCCATACAGACATCAAGACAAAGATAGCTGCTCCCATATGGGGTTACATGTGCTTTATACTCCCACCGGTCCGTGGCCCCACCACCACTACTGATCCAACCCCCACGACCCAAGATAAAAGCCTGGGTACCGTAAAATCTGAACCCCCCCCCCCCCACCACCCACCCCCTTTCCCCCTCACTGTATATATGTTTCTTTTCCCTTTTTACCTCCTTTATGATGAATTCCTTTTCTCTTTTTTTTGCTATATAGAAGTGTCTATTTGTACGTCTCTAAATGTTTTCATGATTTGAACAAGGTGGACCCTCTTGGGTCGTCCACTCACAGTTAACAGTCTTTGTATTGAGTTGTGCTTGAAATGTACTGTAAACTGTTAATACATATTTCAATCAATCAATCAAACCGAGGCTGGCTAATCCCTAAATAGCAAAGTTCACATGATATGATTGATATGATATGGAAAACATGTCGCAACAGACAGTTCACAAAGCTTGCTTCCTTTATGATTAATTCCTTTTCTCTTTTTTTTGCTATATAGAAGTGTCTATTTGTACGTCTCTAAATGTTTTCATGATTTGAACAAGGTGGACCCTCTTGGGTCGTCCACTCACAGTTAACAGTCTTTGTATTGAGTTGTGCTTGAAATGTACTGTAAACTGTTAATACATATTTCAATCAATCAATCAAACGGAGGCTGGCTAATCCCTAAATAGCAAAGTTCACATGATATGATATGATATGATATGGAAAACATGTCGCAACAGACAGTTCACAAAGCTTGCTGCTGTGTTTGCAAATTGTTATATTTCTCTGATAGTACAAGTGTCTTGTCTTGTCGTTTTAGTCATAGTTTCAAACTCACTTTGGGTGGACCTTAGAGGGGTGGACATGCAATGAGTGTGTGTGTGTGTGTGCGTGACTGTGTGTGTGTGCGTGTGTGTGTGTGTTGTGTGTGCGCATGCGCGCGCGTGCGTGTGTCTGATCTTCGACCAATCAGCTAGCAGACCTCGGACAAACCGACCAATGGCGTGGCAGATGAACAATGCAGAATGCAAATTCTCTCCAGCATGGTCGCCTCCAGCAGGAAGCAGCCCCCCCCCACTGAGCCCAGCGGTTTATTTACAAGGAAGGAAGAACTTAATAGTCTTTTTGGACCCGCTGATAATAATATTATACTAACGGTCTGTAGTCTATATTATATTATGTCACTTTATACAGCCTGCTGGAATTAGGAAACAAAACAACGACACAATAATCTCTACGACGCTGAGAAGCTCAAGGTAATATTATGTGTTTTTTGTGTTTGTGTCGCTGTGTGTAAATAAAAGGTTGTAGGCTAGTAGCTGGTCAGGCAGCAGTGTTTCTGTTTGATAAAAAGCATAATAAGGTATATTCTATAATGCTACAGCAGCCATTACATAAACATGTTAACTGTAAAGGCACAAGGTACTATAAGAGATGACGCGTATTTCAGTAAATAGTAGGTTACAGTCATTCCACCTGGGAAGATTTAGCCTAAGATTTAGACTCACGTATTTATCGATTCTGACTATGTCCGAATCGATACATCTATGAGAGTCAGTCTATAAGGCTATAGACGCCAAGACGGGCATAGTCTTTTGGTTGAATCTAAGCATATAGTTACTGACGGTACATTGTTGTTTACTGTTAACATGATTAAGACATGCTAACCAATCCCTTGACTCCTTCAAAACCGCTCTCAAGACTCAAGGGGCACCTATACGGACGGATGCCCCCCCCCCCCCTTTTCCCCTCACTGTATATGTTTCTTTTCCCTTTTTACCTCCTTTATCATGTATTCCTGTTCTGTTCTTTGGCTATATAGAAGTGTCTATTTGTACGTCTCTAAATATTTTGATGCATTGAACAAGGTGGACCCTCTTGTAAACAAGTGTGATGCTTTATTGGGTCGTCCACTCACAGTTAACAGTCTTTGTATTGAGTTTGTGCTTGAAATGTACTGTAATTCTGCAAACTGTTATTAAATATTTCAATCAATGATCACAACACAATGCTGCTGGCATTAAATCATTGGAATGGCTTAGGGTTGACGACAGACTTGAAGACCCTAACAGGAGCCCTATGCATGCACCTCTTGGTACCACAGCACCTCAAAGGCCCTTAAAACAAGGCTCCAGACTTCCCAAAACAAACTGGTCAGGTTACTACTTGGCCTCACCCCCCGAACCCACCTCACCCCTGCCCACTTTGACAGGCTCGGAATGGCTTAGGGTCGACGACAGAGTACAGCATCTTGCAATGGGTCTGGTCCACAAGAATCGCTACAGCACCAAGATACCCATGTACCTGTCTAAATACTTCACTAAGATACCCATGTACCTGTCTAAATACTTCACCAAGATACCCATGTACCTGTCTAAATACTTCACCAAGATACCCATGTACCTGTCTAAATACTTCACTAAGATACCCATGTACCTGTCTAAATACTTCACCAAGATACCCATGTACCTGTCTAAATACTTCACCAAGATACCCATGTACCTGTCTAAATACTTCCTTAATTAGTCCACACACACAACACCCTAGGGATTTCAACAAACCATGTGCAACCCAGATTCGGCACAAATAACTTGGGGCTAAATTATTTTCGCTCCTGTGCCACCAAAATGTGGAACAACCTACCAACAGTCATTAAGACATGTGAATCCCTTGACTCCTTCAAAACTCGTAAAATCCCCGTAAAATCTGAATCTACAAGGATCTACAAGCTCATAGCGCGGCACCGATTTTTGAAAAATCTTTCAGAGCGAACATTTTTCTTTGTATTTATTTTCCTTTTTTACACACAAATGACAAAAAAAACAACAATGAACATTACAAGACAATTACTGATATAAAGAAAGCAAAACAACAATAACCAAAAAACAAAACAAAACAAAAAAAGCAACAACGGCACTACTCCTCTTCAACTCCATCCATTAAATGTGACAAATCATTGTTCCTTATGCATCTTATAAAACGGCCCCACACCTCCTGAAACATTTCTTGTTTGTCCTTAAGAATGTATGCAATCTTTTCCAAAGGTAAACATAAAGACAATTCCCTGAACCACTGTGTAATACTTGGTTTGCTTCTGAGGGGTTCCTGGAACAACATATTTTCAGATGGGGGTCGGCGGCCAATTGCAGATAATTTTTGGGGTCCTCGACATGAAATATTGAGCACCACTGATATAGAAACATGATGTTTTTCAGAAAACTGTCAGGATTTAGAAGATATTCTTTAAATTTTGACGTCAGGCCAAAATTAATAAATACTTCAATCAATCAATTAAGTTTCTATTGTATTTTCAGAACCACAGGTCTGAGTGTCTCAGCGACAGCGTCACATCATGGCTGCTAACCGGCTGAAGGAACATGAGAAGAAAGTGAGTATAGATAGAATTGTATATTATTTGTACGTCTCTAAATGTTATGATGAATTGGAAACGGTAGAAGCTCTTGTAAATGTACTGTAATTCTACAAACTGTTAATAAATACTTCAATCAATCAAAAACATCAGCTACATGAAGAAACCACATGTTTGCAGATGAGCTACTCATGGCAGGGCTGCATGTTGGAAAAACATGCACTTTAACAATGTCTTCCTATGCATGCATTCCATCATGTCTATCATGCATTCTAAGCCAGTGGTTCCCAAAGTGGGGTCCAGGACGGAGTCCCAGGGGGTCCCCACTCCCCAGCCAAATGATAGTTGGGAACCAAATGGACCCTTATGGGTCTGTACCTCTGAGAGCGTACACATGGAACCTAACGGGTCCGTTTGGTTCCATTTGTACGCTCTCAGAGTTAAATTAACACTGATTTTACAATATAAATTGGGGGTCCCAGAGATAGAAATGCCATTAAATGGGGGTCCGTAGACTCTAATGCATGTCAAACTGAGGGTCATTGAAATTAAACGGGTTGAAAATCTTCTCTTATGCAGGGCTTAAAGTTCTCAGTCCTGGGGACTGATTTCAGTCCTGAGGATTTCATAGGGGTCATTTAATGAGATCAGTGCAGATTTGCAAAAAAACATTTTCAGTCTTGGGATTTTTTTGGCTTTAAGCCCTGTCTCTTATGGGTCCCTGGCATGTCTTTTCAAATGGGGGGTCCGTGGGCTAATTAGTGTCAATTTGGGGGTCCTTGACATGAAGAAGTTTGGGAACCACTGGGCTAAACGTATATGGGAAAAATGAACGGGAAATCCTCTTCCTGGTGTCCTCGCAGGGGGCGGGGCTGTGGCGCTCTATAGCGTATTATAGAGCGAATTCAACAAACCATTGAATATTCTGTAACCCCCAAGTCAATTCTTCTGCTTCTCTGCTATAAAGGTGCTGTGTTGGATAATGACTTACAAAGACGCTGAGGGCATCAGCGTTCAAAACCTGAAGCAGAGACTTAATAACATGAGTGTTCGCGTCATCTGGTAAGACCCTCTCCTCTACATTATTATTACAACATATCGTTTTTTCTTTGTACGTTTGGCTCTGAATTAGTCAGTTCAGCTCATGTTAGTCATTTAACAAGAATAATAATAATAATACAGCTGTCTCTATGGCTAGCCTGGCCCAGCCAGCGTGCTTACTGGTCTAGAGGGGCGGGTAGCCTGGCCCAGCCAGCGTGCTTACTGGTCTAGAGGGGCATGCGCACTTGGAGAAAGCGTTGGAGAAATATTGGTTCACCGATCAGTGATATTTTTCTTTGAGCCATAGCGAATAAACGGAATAAATTTTGATTTATTTTTCTGGTTACAGTTACAGGAGTTTTCACTACATGGTGTCTGTGATATGAAATGTAAGCTTACCCTAATCACAGTAAACATCATGTCTTTTTCAAGTTACTTTAGTCACTTCAGTTCAAGACTGGAGTAGATTGTGATGAAATCCTATGTATTGAATCGAGAATCATTTTGAATAGAAAATAGTTTTGAATTCTGGAAAAAAATGCTTTTGAATTTGAAACAATCGTTTTTGGATTGAGAATCGAGTTGAATCGATTTTGAATCGAATCGTGACCCCAAGAATCGGAATCGAATCGAATCGTGGGACACCCAAAGATTCACAGCCCTAGTCAACGCTGGTGAAAGATGTTTGGTCCCTCAGGGAGCCATGTGTCCTAACAGAGGCTACTCTATGGCCAACGCTGGTGAAAGATGTTTGGTCCCTCAGGGAGCCATGTGTCCTAACAGAGCCAGCAAGCTGTTTTTTCCACTTTTCTGCAAGAGGAACTTAACAGCGCTGCGTTGTTTCGTCGCACATTAAATATAATATGCATCACCTTTTCTTTCCACTGAACTCCCAACAGGAAAGCAGTGAAGTTCCTGGTCAACGAGGGACACATCCGCTCCACCGTCGACAAGATGCACTACTTATCCACACACTTCAAGCATCACATCAACATGTCAACAGATGCCACCAAGGTAGTTAGTTGGGAACCAAATGGACCCTTATGGGTCTGTAACTCTGAGAGCGTACAAATGAATGTTAATTTAACTCTGTGTACAAATGGGAAACATTTCGTTATGTCGAAATGTATGGAGCACCAAAGTCTGACGTCAATATCGGTACAGGGCGCTAAGTCCACAGGCTCATGTACTTTATATTTGCATTGTAATCCCCATAGGGGACAGTAACGTAACTGTCCATTCCCCCAAGTAAATTATGCCAACGATGCATAACTAAAAATTAAGCTGGTTCCTTCATCGATATGCACACTTCTTCTTCTTTTCCTTTCCCTTCAGAGGTCGGTCGGTCACACAGCGAATCATCTGCCTCCATCTCACCCTGTCCTCTGTCTCCACAGCCAATCATCTGCCTCCATCTCACCCTGTCCTCTGTCTCCTCAGCCAATCATCTGCCTCCATCTCACCCTGTCCTCTGCCTCCTCTTCTCTCACACCAACTAACTTCATGTCCTCTTTCACTACATCCATAACTCTTCTCTTTGGTCTTCCTCTAGGCCTCCTGCCTGGCACTTCCAACCTCAACATCCTTCTACCGATATACTCACTATCCCTCCCTATGTGCGTGTCCAAACCATGTCAGTTTAGGCCTCTCTGGCTTTTTCTCAAACATCTCTTCTGACATGTGCTGTCCCTCTGATGTACTCATATCTGATCCTATCCATAATTGTTCCTCCCAGAGAGAACCTCAACATTTTAGTCTCTGCTATCTCCAGCTCTGCTTCCTGTCTTTTCCTCAGTGCGACTGTCTCTAGAGTCTAGACCATACAACATAGCTGGTCTCAACAGTCAACACCATCTTGTACACCTTACCTTTCATTCTCGCTGATGCTTTCCTACCACACGTCACACCGGACACTTTTCTCCACCCATTCCAACCTGCTTGCATCCTTTTTTATTCTGATGAAATTATTTGCAAATGTTTCTCAATACCGTTTTTTCCCCCCGGTGTAATGTACCAACCCCACTGAGACTAATTCCTTGAAAGTGCAAAACAGCAACTGGCAATACAAAAATGATTCCGATTATAGGGCGACTGTGGCTCAGGAGGTAGAGCAGGTCGTCCAATGATCCATGGGTCGGCGCCTCGGCGGTTCGAATCCCGGCACCTCCTGTCTACATGTCAAAGTGTCCTTGCAAGACACTGAACCCCAAATTGCTCCCGATGTGCTGGTTGGTACCTTGCATGGCTTCCGCCGCAATCGGTGTATGAATGTGTGTGTGAATGGGTGAATGTAATGCACAATCTATGTAAAGCGCCTTGGATAAAGGCGCTATATAAATCCGCCATTTACCATTTACCATTTATCTCCCAAGGTGCTGAGTTGGATACAGTGCTTTCAAGGTGCTGAGGGCGTCAGCCTTCAGGCCCTGAAGCAGGGACTTGGAGGCATGAGTGTGCCTGCCGCCAAATGGTAAGACCAGCCCTTCTTCTTTATTTGCTCCCTTTTTCTGTGAGAGCACTTAATTGCATTGTTTTAGGTACCTCTGACCTTTCTGTCATGTCTTGTTACAGTGACGAGGCAGTGAAGTTCCTGGTCAACGAGGGATACGTTCATCACACCACCGACCAGCATCCACGGACATCATCCACGGACATCATCAACAATGTAATGGTTTTATTTCATTTAAACGTACTATGTATTTACACACGGCTGTAAACCTAGTTCCTGCTGCACATATTGGTATTACCCAACTAATATTTACCTATATTTCAAATTAGGGATGAGCCGATGAGACATTTTGGCCGATATCGATATCTGATATAATTAATTGCTGTTATGGCCGATAACCGATATTACCGATGTCGATATGACAAAAAAACGATAATAATTTTGTCCATTCTGAAAAATACATGTAACAGGGTATCTGCACTGCAGGCTTAACTTTAATACCTTTTATATTTAATATTGTGAGCTTGTAGATCTGTTCAAGCTGTTACTTTGGGCATGTTTATCTGTAGAGACAGACCGATTAATCAGACCGATTATCGAACCGATGTCGATTAATCTAAAAACAACTAAAATCGGCCGATACAGATGTGTTTGCCGATTAATCTCCCATCACTATTTCAAATATCTGATATTTCCGTGACCGCTGAGAGCAAAGGTCTGTTTCTCAGTGGTTTTATCATGTATGAAGGTTTAAAAAACAAATTGAGCCCCCATGCCATGCAACATTCATGAGAGCCCCAAAATCCATATGGCTACCATTTTTGAGTGGTGCAAACCACTCCAACAACTGGCTTTGTACCCGTGTACCTGTGTTTGTTCGTACCAAAAAAACGAGCATGGTTGCTAACCATAGCAGGTGAGCATGGTTACCATGGTCACTGACATTACGTCAGACAACAGCTGATCAGGCTATATAAGACCTTGCACCACTCAGTTCACACGGGTGTGATTTTCTTTTATTTTTTAAGATATATTTCTGCCTTTTATTGATGGTATCAAGTGAAGATGGACAGGAAAGAGGGAGAAAGAGAGAGAAGGGGAGAGACATGCAGCAAAGGTCGTCATGAACGGGACTCGAACACGCGGCGAGCTGACATGCGCCTGGACCACTTGGCCAGCGGGGGCCCCATATGGGCACCATGAGGCAAAAATGTCATTATGCTGTGACATGTTAAACTAGGAGCTTTTTGGATTCTGAATCCATTCCAAGCATTAGTTTTGCACAAAAAACACTCCTTGGGCTAAATTCGGCCATAGCCACTAGCCCAAATGTCCTCATCACATTTGTGATGACGGCTATGGCCGTTTTTAGCCCAAGGAGTGTTTGGGGCATGGGTGCACTGCTCAATTAGTTTTTTGACCTTCATAGATGATAAATCCACTGAGAAACTTTATAACAAACTATATATTATTGTGTATGCTTCTTAATATTATCCTGTGTAATGCACCGACCTTACAGATACATTTCAGACAAATGTATGTGCAGAATATGAAGGCGAATTCTGAATTTGTTCCTCAGGTGCTGCGTTTGATAAAGAGTTGTCAAGATGACACGACGGGCATCCGCCTTCAGGACCTGAACCAGGGACTTTGTGGGATGAACGTGTCTTCCATCAGGTAAGACCCTCTCCTCTCCTTCTTAGGGGCTCAGGGGTAGAGTGGCCGGACCCTAATTGCTCCCGATGAGCAGGTTGGTGCCTTGCATGGTTTCCGCCGCCATCGGTGTATGAATGTGTGCGTGAATGCGTGAATGTAATGCACAATCTATGTAAAGCGCCTTGGATAAAGGCGCTATAGAGCTCCGAAGTCTGACGTCACTTTCAGTAGAGGTCGTCAATCTCCAGGTTCATGTATTTGTTTATTTGCATTGAGATCCCCAAACGGCGATTTTAGGTCGCTTCATTTAAGAACTGTGTTTGAAAAATAAACCGACCACCTCGGCGTTTCTGTCAGGGGAGTGGCTGTGCGTCGTTAATGATGTCCATTCATATTTGATACAGCCAGTTTCTAGAGAAAATGGAATTAATGTGACCGCAAAAGCCTTGAAACTACATATGAATGCAATGTCGCTGAGCATATACGTCACGCCCAGCTGTCAACATATTGCGTTCCTGAGATTCCTCGTTGACGTAAGCTCAGCTGGTGGTGACTCGACTCGTACTAAACACGATACATTATATATCAATAAAATAAAAATAAAAATAAACGTAATTAACGTTCAGTTTCTGTTGTGCGACGGGCTGCGGTCAGAAGCAGCCTACCCGGAAATGTAGTCTCTGGGTTGTTTGGCTCGTTTCTAACGCTTATTTTGTTACTCTTTGGGTATATTTGTACATTTCCACCTTCAGTCGATGCTTCATATCCATATGAGTGAAAAGGCCGGGGTGATCGATTTATTTTTCAAACACAGTTCTTATATGAGGCGATCTAAAATCCCCCTATGGAGAGTACAATGCTTATAAAAACATACAGGAACCTTTGCGCTCACTGCCCTCTACTGGTAGTAGAGGGCAGTGACGTCAGGACTTCGGTGCTCTATATAAATGCACCAAATTCCTTCATCGTTTTATTTTTTTACATAATAAAACCTGTCAGGTCAGCTCACAGGAGCTCCGTAAGCAGAAATGTCATGCAGCTGTCTCTGCATGGACAATGCTGGAGCAAGATGTTTGTGCCCTAAAACCCATTTTGGGGCGGGAACCCCTTTTGGTGTTTTAAGCATTGTTTTATACTTTTGCTATTGAAAAATAGCAGATCTACAAGCTCATAGCGCCGCACTCGTGCCGCGCTACGAGCTTGTAGGTCTGCTATTTTAGAAAAATCGTGAAAATGTGCCTCAAATCTTAGAATATATATTATTACAGAGTGAACATTTTAACTCAAACCTTTGCTTCTGGGGAGGTCCCTGGAACAACATATTTTCAGATGGGGGGCGGAGGCATATTTCATATAATTGTTGGGGTCCTTGACATGACATATTGAGCACCACTGATACAGAAACATACAGCATACAACAAACATTGAAGACATTTTTTAAATTTCGACGTCAGACCTAACTAAGCAGTACAAGGCTTTCAGTAAAGTTGATTGTGGTCGGTTTTGTTCCCTTTTCAGTGAGAGTACTTGCAAAAGCACACACACACACACACACACACACACACACACACACACACACACACACGCTCCATCCAAATGTTCTCTGCATCACATTTCCACTCTCCTCTTGACAGGCAAGCCCTGGTGTACCTGACCTTCAAGGGCCTCATCTCTCCCTCCATGGACGGGAACCACTACAAATTGACAGACACCATCGGCAAAGTAATGTTTTCTTGTAATCTTATTGAAATGTACTTCTGCATTTTCATGTGGCTGTATACGTGGCTGCTGGCTGTACATATCTCATCTCCAGGGACTACAGATTACAACTGCAACTGTCTATGTTCATTTATGGTCAAATTATATGACCATAAACCACCTCACCACATGACAAATAATGTGTCACCATTTAGTCATTGTATTTTGAAGAAAATATTTTCAATGAGAGTAAAGGTGGTTGCACACTGGACGCGTTTTTCGGAAAACCGACGGACAAACGCAGCTAAAAATCTGAAAACGCGTCCAGTGTGCTGCAGGGACCTTTAGGGCTCCATTTTCGTCACCGCTAAACCCCTTATCCCTAAACTTCTTTGCCTTTTTTACTATTTTGAAAAACATTTTTGAATAGTTCAACTAGCCAATCTACATTGACACGTTGTGAGCTTGTAGACTGGCCATTTTAACTATTCAAAAATGTTTTGCAAAATAGTAAAAAAGGCACAGAAGTTTAGGGATAAGGGCTTTAGCGGTGACGAAAATGGAGCCCTTAGTGCAGGGTTCCCCAATTAATTTTCCTCGCGGGCCATATTTTGACTAGGGTACCAGGCTGGGGGCCGAGTCCGCACGCGTGAGGTCGAGGTCTTGCCCTGAAAATTCATTTTCAGGGCAGGACCCCATTTGAAAAGGATGCCCAGTTTGATATGCATAGGCTACTGACCCCCATTTAATGCCATTTATATCTGGGACCCCCCCCGGGCCCGCGGAAGAATTTGTTTAAATTCTTCCGCGGGCCGCCAGGGGGCGCTCCGTGGGCCGCAAATGGCCCGCGGGCCGCCTATTGGGGAACCCTGCCTTAGTGTCATCCAGTGCAATGATCAGCCTCACAAAACAAACATCTAATAGGAAGGGAAAAAAACATACCTGGCAATAAAATGAACTATGATTCTCTCCTAAGGTGCTGAGTTTGATAAAGAGTCAGGATGTCGATGAGGGCATCAGCCTTCAGGACATGAAGAAAAGACTGAACGGCACAAGTTTGCCTGTCATCAGGTAAGACCGTTCCCTCCACTACTTTATTATTTTAAACATTTTACTCTGAACTGGTCGGGTCCGCTCACAGGAGCCCTGCAACCAAAAATGTCATACAGCTGTCTCTATAATTATTATTATTAAAATGCTGGAGCAATACGTTTGGTCCATCAGGGAGCTATGGGTGGCGGTGGCTCAGGGGTAGTGTGGCTGGATGGTAACCGCAAGGTTGCCAGTTCGAACCTGGGCACCCCCAGAGTTGGTGTCGAAGTGTCCTTGAGCAAGACACTGAACCCCTATTTGCTCCCGATGTGCCGGTTGGTGCCTTGCATTGGTTTCCGCTGCCATCGGTGTATGAATGTGTGTGTGTGAATGGGTGAATGTAATGCACAATCTATGTAAATAAATAATAATAATAAAAGCGCCTTGGATAAAGGCGCTATATAAATGCACCATTTACGGGTCATAAACAGAGCTATCAGTAAAATACTTTTTGTAAAGCTGATGGTGGTTGGTTTTTGTTCCCGTTTCTGTAAGAGAACTTGACACCCTCATCCCTTGCAGACCTCATCTCAAATTCTTCATGTCAAGGACCCCCAAATTGACACTAATCAGCCCGCGGACCCCCATTTGAAAATAATATGCCAGAGACCCCCCATAAGAGAAGATCTTTACGGCTCTAGCAGTGATTCTCAACCTGTTTAATTTCAAGGACCCCCAGTTTGACATGCATTAGTCTACGGACCCCCAAGTAATGGCATTTCTATCTCTGGGACCCCCAATTTATATTGTAAAATCAAAGTTAATTTAACTCAGAGAGTGGAATTTGTACACTCCTCTGAGTTACAGACCCATAAGGGTCCATTTGGTTCCAAACTATCATTTAGCTGGGGACCCCCTGGAACTCCCTCAGGGACCCCTGGGGGTCCCCGGACCCTAGGGCTTTGAGGTCGGCGGACCAGCTAAAGCTGGATGTGATAGTCACCAACAAAAGATCAAAGGGTGATGGAGTCTTGGCGGCGGCTGCCCCCGGGCTCTGGGATAATTTTCCATTTCACATCAGAGCTGCCCACTAGTCCATCATAACTCTTAAATCTTTGCTTAAGACCCACGTATTCTCCTTGGCCTTCATTAGTGTCAGCTGAGGTAGCCCTGTTCCCCTCATTAGTGCAATAGTCTGCTTTGTTTGTGCCTTTATATTGTCTGCTTATATGTATCGTTTTATTTTCATGTTTAAAAATGGTTCTTTTATATTGTTTGTTCTTTGCTTCTTTCTAACCTGTACAGCACTTTGGTTGACCTGGTCATGTAAAATGTGCTATGTAAATAAAGTTGAGTTGTGTTGAGAACTTGGCAGCTTTGTTTGGTAAAAAAGGGGTGCATACTTAGTTTAGACTAGTCATTGGTTAGTCATTGGGTTAAGGTTAGGTTTAGGTGTGCTGCCCTGTGGGAGGTTAGGGTGAGGGTTTGAGATAGGTTGTAGTTGTAGGACTAATGACTGGTCTAACCAATGACTAGTCTAAACCAAAAACTGTCTAAACTAAGTACTGCACCCGTAAAAAACACTATATATTTAAATATTATGCATCACCTCTCCACTGGACTCCCGACAGGCAAGCGGTGGAGTTCCTGAGCCACGAGGGACTGGTGTTTTCCGACAGTTACCAAAACGCCTTCAGACTGAGTGACCCCATCACGTATCGCCACATGTCCAACGACGCCGCCTCGGTATGTTATCACCTTGTTTGTTTATTTTCACTTACAAAATATTTAACAGTCGTTAAAACATGTGAAGGAGAAAGCCCAAAAACCCTCCAGGGGCTTAACACATTTAGGCCTGACGTCGAAATTAAAAAATATATATTTTTAAAATGTATTTTTTTCTGGAAAAACCTCATGTTTCTATATCAGTGGTTCTCAATATTTCATGTCAAGCACCCCAAAAATTATATGAATTTGGCCGCCGACCCTCATCTGAAAATGTTGTTCCAGGGACCATTTGGATACAACATACAACATATTTTCAACATATACAGATAATTCTGGGGGTCCTTAGAAAAAGGTTGAGCTTAGGTTTTCAGAAAAATGTTAGGATTTAGACACCATTTTTTAAGAATCGTCCTCAGGTCTAAAAAGGTTAAGAGAAGTCATTTTAGGCCGTTCTTGAATTGATGATATGACGACTCCCTTTAGATGTAGGCCTACAGGCAGAGCATTCCATATGTTGGACCCTTGAGAAGTTCTTTCTATTTTCACATGACCATTAACCTGGTTGTCTGCTAGTGCTGCATGACCATAAACCTGGTTGTCTGCTAGTGCTGCATGACCATAAACCTGGTTGTCTGCTAGTGCTGCATGACCATAAACCTGGTTGTCTGCTAGAGCTGCATGACCATAAACCTGGTTGTCTGCTAGTGCTGCATGAAGGATTCTAGCTCAAATGTGAATCTCGATTTTCCTCCACAATTTTTTCCCCCATGAAAATATGTATTTAAAAAAATATAAACAAAAACATAAGAGTAACTAAAATGAATTGGACAGCCAACCAGTGCTGCACGATTCTTCACAAAAAGAGATTGCATACTTGCATAGGTGTCTGAATTTACAATTTACAATTTGGGCATTTAGCAGATGCTCTTAATCCAGAGTGATTTACATTTAACCCATTTTGACCTGAGATCAGATTCTAAAAATGTCTTCTACATCCTGACAGTTTTCTGAAAAAGCTATGTTTCCATGTCTTCGTTCTTCGATTTTTCAAAAATAGCAGACCTACAAGCTCGTAGCGCGCCACTCGGTGGCGCGCTATGAGCTTGTAGATCTGCTATTTTTCAATAGCTAAAGCATAACATAATGCTAACACCAAAAATGGGTTAAGAAATGAATCTGAATCTAGATCTCGATATTCTTTCGAGTAATTGTGCAGCTCTATTGTCTGCCATACCCATCTCCTTTCCAATTTCTTGTAGACTTCCGCCAAAGTCCAAACTATAATAATTCTGATTCTCTCCTAAGGTGCTGATGGCGATCAGGGTTAGTCAACAAGTTGAGGGCATCAGCCTTGAGGAACTGGATGAGGAATGTAGTCTAGTGAGTCAGCCTGCCATCTGGTAAGACACTTTTCCTCTCCTACATTATCATCGACCACCAGGCCTTACGTCTGTGAGTCTGTCTGTGAGCAGCTAGTCTCGCGTTACCAGACTGTTGCCTCTCGCAATATCCAAATGCTTCCGTCATACAGTCTGGAGCAACGGAAGCTCTGATCATGAGTCAAATATAAATGCTTCCGTCATACAGTCTGGAGCAACGGAAGCTCTGATCATGAGTCAAATATAAATGCTTCCGTCATACAGTCTGGGGCAACGGAAGCTCTGATCATGAGTCAAATATAAATGCTTCCGTCATACAGTCTGGAGCAACGGAAGCTCTGATCATGAGTCAAATAATAAATGCTTCCGTCATACAGTCTGGAGCAACGGAAGCTCTGATCTTGAGTCAAATAATAAATGCTTCCGTCATACAGTCTGGAGCAACGAAAGCTCTGATCATGAGTCAAATATAAATGCTTCCGTCATACAGTCAGTCTGGAGCAACGGAAGCTCTGATCATGAGTCAAATATAAATGCTTCCGTCATACAGTCTGGAGCAACGGAAGCTCTGATCATGAGTCAAATATAAATGCTTCCGTCATACAGTCTGGAGCAACGGAAGCTCTGATCATGAGTCAAATATAAATGCTTCCGTCATACAGTCTGGAGCAACGGAAGCTCTGATCATGAGTCAAATATAAATGCTTCCGTCATACAGTCTGGAGCAACGGAAGCTCTGATCATGAGTCAAATATAAATGCTTCCGTCATACAGTCTGGAGCAACGGAAGCTCTGATCATGAGTCAAATATAAATGCTTCCGTCGTACAGTCTGGAGCAACGGAAGCTCTGATCATGAGTCAAATATAAAGCGGAAGTGGAGCCTCCTCCCCCACTTCCGTCTTTACAGTCGCGCAAATCTATCCTAATATAAATAGAAATCATCTAAGCATATAATATAGCTTGCTGCTTAGCAGAAAAGGAAATAAAAATAATAAAATGTAAAGATAATTTAAAATATATTTCCGTGAACGGAAATGGCAGCTTCCTTACTCTGTGTAGTTCCAGACTATATAGCATTCAGAGATTGTGTAATAGTTGTCTGGCTACGCGAGACTAGTGAGCAGCTAATCTCCACTCCATATATTTCAGTCGGCCTCATGGGGGCGCTGTAACGTCACGTTTGGCCTACCATCTAGACTAGAACCGACCTCTTGAACTCCCCATCAAGGCCAGGCCTATTTCTGTTTCTCTTGAACTCCCCATCAAGGCCAGACCTATTTCTGCCTGTCAAGATTCTCCAAACCCAGAGGAAGACTTATCTTGTTTCTATATTTGAATGAAATAGTATTTGCATCGTGGCTGCGAGCTGTGCGACCTCCGTCTTTTAATCAGTTGTGTATTTAATGTGAGTGTATTTAATGCAAGATTTTCCACCATTTAGCATTTTCTTTAAAACACACTTTTTACTTTTTACATATTTTGTCCCAAAATAAAAACTGAGATCAGTACACACATCTCTGTGGTCTGGTCACATGATCAGATTCCATTCTGATTGGCTATGATTGGCTTTAAAAATTCATGGGAGGCGAATTTTTGTCAGACTAGATTTTCCGCCGTTTACTACTACTGACTTCCCTCTTCTGTGAGAACACACAAGTACACACTATGTAGAAACAAGCTTTCGCACGCCTAGAGATAAGGCGTAAGAACGGGTTCGTAGGCCAGTGGACATCAATAAGGAAAAAGAGACGCCCACACACACACTTTTCTTTAATAAAAGGCAACGTTTCGGTCCCTTCGGACCTCGTTCTTGATGCCTGAAGAAGGTCCGAAGGGACCGAAACGTTGCCTTTATTTTAAAGATAAACTCATGTACCGAGCAGATAATCATGTACCGAGCAGGTAATCATGTACCGAGCAGATAATCATGTACCGAGCAGGTAATCATGTACCGAGCAGATAATCATGTACCGAGCAGATAATCATGTACCGAGCAGGTAATCATGTACCGAGCAGATAATCATGTACCGAGCAGATAATCATGTACCGAGCAGGTAATCATGTACCGAGCAGATAATCATGTACCGAGCAGGTAATCATGTACCGAGCAGATAATCATGTACCGAGCAGATAATCATGTACCGAGCAGGTAATCATGTACCGAGCAGATAATCATGTACCGAGCAGATAATCATCTACCGAGCAGATAATCATGTACCGAGCAGATAATCATCTACCGAGCAGATAATCATCTACCGAGCAGATAATCATGTACCGAGCAGATAATCATGTACCGAGCAGATAATCATGTACCGAGCAGATAATCATGTACCGAGCAGATAATCATCTACCGAGCAGATAATCATGTACCGAGCAGATAATCATCTACCGAGCAGATAATCATGTACCGAGCAGATAATCATGTACCGAGCAGATAATCATGTACCGAGCAGATAATCATGTACCGAGCAGATAATCATGTACCGAGCAGATAATCATGTACCGAGCAGATAATCATGTACCGAGCAGATAATCATGTACCGAGCAGATAATCCGTCTGCGGCGTATCGTTTTCCTTATCATTAAAAGTACATACTATGCTAATGTGATATAATCTTTCCACTGAACTCTTGACAGGAAAGCAGTGGAGTTCCTGAGCAACGAGGGCCTCATCTATTCCACCATCGACCAGTTTCACTACACACCATCAGACACTATCAACAAAGTAATGTTCTTTAGACCAGTATCACTACACGTCCACAGACCATCAACAAAGTAATGTTCTTTAGACCAGTATCACTACACGTCCACAGACACCATCAACAAAGTAATGTTCTTTAGACCAGTATCACTACACGTCCACAGACACCATCAACAAAGTAATGTTCTTTAGACCAGTATCACTACACGTCCACAGACACCATCAACAAAGTAATGTTCTTTAGACCAGTATCACTACACATCCACAGACACCATCAACAAAGTAATGTTCTTTAGACCAGTATCACTACACGTCCACAGACACCATCAACAAAGTAATGTTCTTTAGACCAGTATCACTACACGTCCACAGACCCCATCAACAAAGTAATGTTCTTTAGACCAGTATCACTACACGTCCACAGAGACCATCAACAAAGTAATGTTCTTTAGACCAGTATCACTACACGTCCACAGACACCATCAACAAAGTAATGTTCTTTAGACCAGTATCACTACACGTCCACAGAGACCATCAACAAAGTAATGTTCTTTAGACCAGTATCACTACACGTCCACAGAGACCATCAACAAAGTAATGTTCTTTAGACCAGTATCACTACACACCATCAGACACCATCAACAAAGTAATGTTCTTTAGACCAGTATCACTACACACCATCAGACACCATCAACAAAGTAATGTTCTTTAGACCAGTATCACTACACGTCCACAGACTCCATCAACAAAGTAATGTTCTTTAGACCAGTATCACTACACGTCCACAGACACCATCAACAAAGTAATGTTCTTTAGACCAGTATCACTACACGTCCACAGACCCCATCAACAAAGTAATGTTCTTTAGACCAGTATCACTACACGTCCACAGAGACCATCAACAAAGTAATGTTCTTTAGACCAGTATCACTACACGTCCACAGACACCATCAACAAAGTAATGTTCTTTAGACCAGTATCACTACACGTCGTCAGATGAAACCTTCTTTATCATATGAAAATGTACTATTTTTGATTTTAACATGGCTGTGTAAACTTGCCAATGCTACTTTTTCAAGGTGATAGCTAAATAAGTGCCATAATCGGATGAATCGTTTAAATGCTACCGGTTACCCACGGTTGTCCAGAACCTCTGCCCGGGCTCTGGACAGGGCCCCCTGCCCGGGCTCTGGACAGGGCCCCCTGCCCGGGCTCTGGACAGGGCCCCCTGCCCAGGCTCTGGACAGGGCCCCCTGCCCGGGCTCTGGACAGGGCCCCCTGCCCGGGCTCTGGACAGGGCCCCCTGCCCGGGCTCTGGACAGGGCCCCCTGCCCAGGCTCTGGACAGGGCCCCCTGCCCGGGCTCTGGACAGGGGGCCCTGTCCAGGCTCTGGACAGGGGGCCCTGTCCAGGCTCTGGACAGGGCCCCCTGTCCAGGCTCTGGACAGGGCCCCCTGCCCAGGCTCTGGACAGGGCCCCCTGCCCAGGCTCTGGACAGGGCCCCCTGCCGGGCTCTGGACATGGCCCTAGAATATCTTGAATATTTGTACATAACTGTAAAAAAAAAAAAAAAAAAAACCTTCTTTAAGCTGTCATTATCCAGTGTAATACACCAACCTAAAAAATAAATAAAAACCGAAACCCCCCCAAAGCAAATCCTTTGTGGGCAAAACCTTCCTGGCAATAAAAGTAATTGTGAATCTCTCCCAAGGTGCTGCGTTTGATAAAGAATCATCCGTGTCCTCTGGGCATCAGCCTTCAGGACCTGGACCAGAGACTTGCTTGGAGCAGTATGCCTTTCATCACGTAAGACCCGCTCCTCCTCTACATTTTTTTTAAATGTATTTTGGTACAAACATTTAAACTAAATATGTTCAACTGTCCTCTAACAGGCAAGCAGTGAAGTCCCTATTTGAGGATGGACTGATCTTTTCCTCCGTTGACGGGAGTCACTACACACTGACAGACACCATCAGCAAAGTAACCTTTTGTATTTCTATTTGAAATGCACTTTTTTTCACGTGACTGGAAGTCCTATAGACCTCTTTTATCCAGAGACTACAGATGAAATTGACCCTTTCCGAATAACTTTGGAACAGTTGTTGTATGTATGTGCAAAACATACCTGTCCAGAAAGTTAAAAAACATATTTTTGTATTGTTTCTTAAGGTTCTGAGCCTGATTTGTACAGCTGCAGAGGGCAGCAGCCTCCAGGAGCTGAAGAAAGGACTCGATGGCATGAGTATGCCTGCCATCTGGTAAGACCCTCTCTTCTTGTACACTATTCATATTTTAACTTAATGTTATTATGGTAATAATAATTAGTCAGGCCCCTTTAACCCATTTTGGGCGGGAACCCATTTTGGTGTTAGCGTTATGTTATGCTTTAGCTATTGAAAAATCACACCCGTGTGAACTGAGTGGTGTAAGGTATTATATAGCCTGATCAGCTGTGTTCTGACATAATGTCAGACGTAATGAAATCGGCATCAACCAATCAGCATCAACCATGCTCATTTTTTGGTACGAACAGACACGTAAACTAACAAAGCTGAAATCACACCCGGGTGAACTGGGTGACCATAGCAACCATTCTCTTTTTTTGGTACGAACAGACATACACGTAAACTAACAAAGCCAGTTGTAGGAGTGGTTTACACCACTCAAAAATAGCAGATCTACAACGGTGGCGCGCTACGAGCTTGTAGATCTGCTATTTTTGGACTGACATAGAAACATAGCTTTTTCAGAAAACTGTCAGGATGTAGAAGGCGTTTTTAGAATCTGATCTCAGGTCAGAATGGGTTAACCCATTGAGACCTGAGATCAGATTCTAAAAATGTATTCTAAATCATGACATGTTTTTATGTCAGTGGTTCTCAAACTATTTCATGTCAAGGAAGGACCCCAAATACTCTACGTAATGGGGCGCCGACCCCCATCTGAGACTAATTTGTTCCAGGGACCCCACAGAAGCAAAGATTTGAGTTAAAAAAAAAAACGTTCGCTGTGAACGAATATATATTCAAAGATTTTCAGACCTACAAGCTTTTTTCAGCTCTTTTCAGACCTACAAGCTCTTTTCAGACCTACAAGCTCTTTTCAGACCTACAAGCTCATAGCGCGGCACTCGGTGCCACGCTATGAGCTTGTAGAGCTGCTATTTTTCAATAGTTCAAGTTTAAAATAATGGTTAAAGTGGTTAAAAGTCAGATGTGTCCACAGGTCTGAATGGGTTAATCAGAAATGTCATACAGCTGTCTCTATACAATGCCGTAGCAGTGCAGTAAATAGGTTTTCAATGTAATGAGTCCCGGGATGCAGGGATGGTCTTTTAGATGAGTCCCAGGAGGATGCAGGGATGGTCTTTTAGATGAGTCCCAGGAGGATGCAGGGATGGTCTTTTAGATGAGTCCCAGGAGGATGCAGGGATGGTCTTTTAGATGAGTCCCAGGAGGATGCAGGGATGGTCTTTTAGATGAGTCCCAGGAGGATGCAGGGATGGTCTTTTAGATGAGTCCCAGGAGGATGCAGGGATGGTCTTTTAGATGAGTCCCAGGAGGATGCAGGGATGGTCTTTTAGATGAGTCCCAGGAGGATGCAGGGATGGTCCTTTAGATGAGTCCCAGGAGGATGCAGGGATGGTCTTTTAGATGAGTCCCAGGAGGATGCAGGGATGGTCTTTTAGATGAGTCCCAGGAGGATGCAGGGATGGTCTTTTAGAGTCCCAGGGACATTTGATGAGTCCCACTTCAACAACATTAGGAGTCATATTTTGCCATTTTTACAAATTGCAACATTTAACTCCCATTTCATTTTATATGGTTATAATGTGGTTATATTCATGTGGAAAACAGAAGAAGAAATGATTATTATTACTAAAGCTAGCAAAATAAACTAGAATAAAAAACAGTACAGTAGTGCATCCCGTGGATGCAGAGGTCGTTGTTTTATTGTGTCCCTTAACGATAAACTGCATTTTGGGATGCACAATGCACCATATTTTAATCTCTGCCGTAGTAAGATGTCTGATCCCATAGTATATGTCTTCCTAACACAGCCCAGTAATACTAGATATTAGGTACACACACTATGCAAAGATATGAATGCATCACCTTCCCACTCTCCTCTCCTCCAGGCAGTCAGTGGTGTTCCTGAAGAAGGAGGGATGCATCTACTCCACCATCAACATGGACCGCTACAAGTACTCTATGATACAAGTAAAGTCATCTTTTGTTATACAAACAAGTAGTGCTGTGGGGCGGCTGTGGCTCAGGAGGTAGAGCAGGTCGTCCAATGATCCATGGGTCGGCGGTTCGAATCCCGGCTCCTCCTGTCTACATGTCGAAGTGTCCTTGGGCTGAACCCCAAATTGCTCCCGATGTGCTGGTTGGTACCTTGCATGGCTTCCGCCGCAATCGGTGTATGAATGGGTGAATGTAATGCACAATCTATGTAAAGCGCCTTGGATGAAGGCGCTATATAAATGCACCATTTACCATTTAAGTAGTAATTTTGGTTGAAACGTTGCCCAGATCGGGAGATGAATGGTGTAATTATCGATATGCCAGAACTAAATTAGAAAAAGCTGGTTCCTTAACACAATCAGCGCCAGGGTTTCTTTCAAAATAGAAGCTCGGGGTGCCGGGAAGATATGGCCGCTTTTACTCTGTAAAGCCCCCCCCCCCCCCCTTCCGTTCCGGACAAATACCGTGAGACATATTTTTGCTTGCTTACCTTGATATCGTTACGATAAAATCCCTGAATAATCCCTCGTGTTCATATTTTGAAGGCATGTTGATGTCAGAAATGAAGAGTTTAGTATATCCATCTGGTCAAAACCACGGAGAGCTCCCTAGATTAGGAGATACGAGGCATTCTTTCTGATCCGTTTGCAGGGAAGTAAACGATAACGCGCGTGCGCGAAGAGCAAGGAGTAAGGAGTATTTTTCTCTCGTTTGATATCAATGAAAAGCAACCCGTCGGTTGGATTAGTTATGACGTTCCCACACGTCGTACGGTCTTAATATTTTGCGGAGAATATTTGCAACTAATTGTACGTTTCTTACTGTTGTTATGCAGGACAACGACATGGCTGCTCTCACACTGCGCCCAAATGAGAAGGTGAGTCAGGAAACATCAGCTACTACATGAAGGAAAATAACTCAATCAACCAATAACGTTTGCATTAGCTAGACTTGTGTTAGGATGACATGGGTGAAAACAACCTCCATCTGCAGCGACGGCTCTAGGAAATTGTGACTTGGGAGGGGTCATGGGGGGCAGTGTTGTTTTTGGCAGCAAATTTTGATAACTCTAAATTAAAACTCTTTTGAATAGTTTTCATTTAGTTTTAGTCACCTGGAATGTCTTAGTGTTAGTCTAGTTTTTATTTGTTGACGAAATTGTCAGTATATTTAGTCTTAGTTTTAGTCATCATAGATTAGTTTTTATTTAGTTTACATTTAGTTTTTGACTTTTCGTCAGTGAAAAAAGGACAAACCTTTTTCTAAAGCCTCCAGAGTAGCCTCGTTCCCAGGCTTAGTCCTCTGCAAAGAGCCTCCAGAGTAGCCTCGTTCCCAGGCTTAGTCCTCTGCAAAGAGCCTCCAGAGTAGCCTCGTTCCCAGGCTTAGTCCTCTGCAAAGAGCCTCCAGAGTAGCCTCGTTCCCAGGCTTAGTCCTCTGAGCCTCCAGAGTAGCCTCGTTCCCAGGCTTAGTCCTCTGAGCCTCCAGAGTAGCCTCGTTCCCAGGCTTAGTCCTCTGCAAAGAGCCTCCAGAGTAGCCTCGTTCCCAGGCTTAGTCCTCTGCAAAGAGCCTCCAGAGTAGCCTCGTTCCCAGGCTTAGTCCTCTGCAAAGAGCCTCCAGAGTAGCCTCGTTCCCAGGCTTAGTCCTCTGCAAAGAGCCTCCAGAGTAGCCTCATTCCCAGGCTTAGTCCTCTGAGCCTCCAGAGTAGCCTCATTCCCAGGCTTAGTCCTCTGAGCCTCCAGAGTAGCCTCGTTCCCAGGCTTAGTCCTCTGCAAAGAGCCTCCAGAGTAGCCTCGTTCCCAGGCTTAGTCCTCTGAGCCTCCAGAGTAGCCTCGTTCCCAGGCTTAGTCCTCTGCAAAGAGCCTCCAGAGTAGCCTCGTTCCCAGGCTTAGTCCTCTGAGTCTCCAGAGTAGCCTCGTTCCCAGGCTTAGTCCTCTGAGCCTCCAGAGTAGCCTCATTCCCAGGCTTAGTCCTCTGCAAAGAGCCTCCAGAGTAGCCTCGTTCCCAGGCTTAGTCCTCTGCAAAGAGCCTCCAGAGTAGCCTCGTTCCCAGGCTTAGTCCTCTGCAAAGAGAAAAGCCTCCAGAGTAGCCTCGTTCCCAGGCTTAGTCCTCTGCAAAGAGCCTCCAGAGTAGCCTCGTTCCCAGGCTTAGTCCTCTGCAAAGAGCCTCCAGAGTAGCCTCGTTCCCAGGCTTAGTCCTCTGCAAAGAGAAAAGCCTGGTCACAACTAGGGATGTCCGATACACTTTTTTTTCGTTCCCGATCCCGATACCAAAATGTCTGTGTTAGCCGATAGTGATATCAGTGTTGTGATCTCGTGTTGTGTTTATAGCAACTCGAAAGCAAACTCCACATGATGCCCCAACATTATATTTTAAATTTACCTGCCATAGTGTCAACCCCTTAACCCTGTGTCGGATCGGTGGTTAGACTGGCATATTCGCCGATACCAATATGACCCGATATGACAAATAAGGGGCCGATACCGATACCTTTCCGATACCAATACAGTAGTATCGGGACGTCTCTAGTCACAACCTAAGGCAGAGACGGTATTGGCGGAAGTGTCAGGCCGGAACATCCGTCTGATGTATTTCCCCCGGTTACGATATTTGTTCGACCAATCACAACACTTGTTTCATTCACGGAGATGTAAACAGATTTGTAAGGCGTCAACGTAATTTCCTTGAGCAGTACTTCCGCCAAAATCCCGCAACTTCCGCACCAAAACAATTATACCGTTTACAGTGTACTGTAGGCCTTGCCCAGCATGGCACCAGAGGGGCTAAAGCCCCCCCCCCCCTGTCCATCTGCCTCTAACGTGTCCCCCCTCACAGAATTCCTTGTTTGTGCAAATACACAATCTGTCAACTAATTGTGGTTCTCTCTCCTAAGGTGCTGAGTGTGCACTTAGCACCTTTGTTTAGTCAAGTGTGTACCCAGTATCTAAATAGTTTAGGTACACACAAGTACACACTATCTAAATAGTTTGTTCTCTCTCCTAAGGTGCTGAGTGTGATATTGTGGTTCTCTCTCCTAAGGTGCTGAGTGTGATATTGTGGTTCTCTCTCCTAAGGTGCTGAGTGTGATATTGTGGTTCTCTCTCCTAAGGTGCTGAGTGTGATAAAGAGCTGTCAAGATGCTGAGGGCATCAGCCTCCAGGACCTGGAGGAACACATTAGTTACATGAGTCTGCCTGTCATCTGGTAAGAGCTGATATGTTCAGAGCACGACAAACATAAAACTGACTTGTGTTTTAGTTGTACTGAATCTCTTCTCCACTAGTCCCTCCCTAACATTTGAGTCTAGTTTTTATTTGTTGATGAAATTATCTATATATTAGGCTAATATAGCTTCATCCTATACCTTTTTTTGTGTGGTCATAATGTATTATTTATAATTATTGTTTTTGTTATACACTTGGAGTGTACCGTTACATAAACTGATGACCAAACACTGAACGTGAAGTCGTCATAACTTAGTTTTTATTTAGTTTTCGTCAGTTGGTTATGTTCCCTTAGTTTTAACACTTCTTTTGCTGGGGATTTTCAAAATAAAGGCGCTGGAGTGCCAGCAGATATGGCAGATTTTACTCTGAAAGGTCCCCCCCCAAAACCCGGGAGGCATAATCTTCCGTTCTTACCTCACGCTGGAAGTGTTTATATTCCAAACGAGATGCATGCTGAAGTCAGAAATGAAGACGGAACATTGTCCTTTCGGTCAGAACCATGGAGAGCTCCCTAGAATAGGAGTTACGAGCGAGTTTGATTAGAAAGGACGTCTATAAGGGCCTTTCTGTGTGGAGTTTGCATGTTCTCCCCGTGTCCCCTAGGGTAGGTACCCTCACAAAAACATGCAGTAATCCTGGTCTCTAAACAAACTGCCTCCCCCTGGCCAGCCGGGGCGCCTGATGGAGGGGAAAGGAACTGGTTGGAATAACGTGTTCCTTCCACGCGCTACGTCCAACCAGGGAAACTCCCCCCTGTCAGGTGTAAAGGAGCAACTTGGACACTCAGGCATGAAGGAAGCATGAGTTCAAGTCCGTTGCTCTCCCCATGTCCCCCATATATGGGGACTAGGTTGGCGGAGGGTGTGTAGTAGGGATGTCGGGGGTTAACCGGCTAGCCGGTTAGCCGACCGTTACGAAATATCCGGGTATGCTTATCAGCTTTACGGTTAATTTGCATAATAATAAATGCGTGTTCTGATCTTAAATCCCTTTTATTTTAGATCGTTTTTAGTAATAGTACAACATAAACATTACAGAGACTGTAGTTGTCACTGTACAATACTTTAAAACAGTTGTCATGTTGCACACATGCCTAAAATTGCTGTTATTTGCGCCGGCCAGCTTGTCATGTCGCATGAACAGCAGCGCTCGGGCGCTGTTTTCTGCCCCCGCAATGTCGTTGTCCCAAAGTTCTCTGTTGTACTTCAAATGGCTAGTTGGCTACAACGGTAGCTTTGCGGTAGTCAAAACTTAAGCGAGTGACAGCAAGACGAGATTAACACAACATGTCGACCGTATCAATGCAGAGACCTATTTGGCATTATTAAATCCATTAATGGCCTGGAGGGAGAACGTTTACAGCCGCCGCCGCTTCCTCCTCCTCCTCCTCCCGGCTATCAAGTTAGCCATGTGCTATCGATGTTTGAGGGTTTTCTCGTCAGCGAAAAGTCAACAAACAGAACACGGTGACATGCATGCTGATCTTCCTTAATAATAAAAAAAGGCTTAGCCCATGCGTCCAGTGGCTTTATAGATATAGGCTGCTCAGATCTGGACTGGACTTATTTATGTTTTGGACTAGAACCGGCGGACCTCTGTACTGTAGACGCGCAGATGCATGCATGCAGATGCGATGCGTTGTTTATTGATAATTAAGCCTACAACAATTTATTTATATTGTTAAATGTTGCTTTTTTGTTTGTCTTTTTAAAAGGAGCATAAATAAATGTATACCATTTCGTCTACCAACTTTAATTATGTAGCCTATACATGCATATTACATTTGGGGTAGCCTATTAAAAAAACCAATTATCCGTTAATGACCCGGTTAATCCTGTCGGCTAACCGGATGGGAAATTATCCGTTACCGACATCCCTAGTGTGTAGAGAGCCCAGGATCACGTTAGATAATTGGCACAGGGGTGAAAAAAATGGGTTACAAAATCGAGGGATAAAAATTAAGATCTAAAAAAAGAAAGGACGTCTATACATTACACGTCCTTAGCAAAAATTTTGTTAATTTAAAATGTTAATTTAAAAAAAGAAAGGACGTCTATACATTACACGTCCTTAGCAAAAATTTTGTTAATTTGAGAGCACTTCGCAGCTTTGTTTAGTGTGTACACAGTATCTTAATAGTTTAGGTACACAGAGTACACCCTATCTAAATAGTTTGCATCACAGAGTACACAGTATCTGAATAGTTTAGGTACACACAGAGTACACAACTATCTAATATTATGCATCACCTTCACCTTCCTGTGACAGGCAAGCAGTGGAGTTCCTGAGCAACGAGGGATACATCTATTCCACCATCGACCAGTTTCACTACACGTCCACAGACACCATCAACAAAGTAATGTTCTTTAGACCTGTATCACTACACGTCCACAGACACCATCAACAAAGTAATGTTCTTTAGACCAGTATCACTACACGTCCACAGAGACCATCAACAAAGTAATGTTCTTTAGACCAGTATCACTACACGTCCACAGCGACCATCAACAAAGTAATGTTCTTTAGACCAGTATCGCTACACGTCCACAGAGACCATCAACAAAGTAATGTTCTTTAGACCAGTATCACTACACGTCCACAGACATCATCAACAAAGTAATGTTCTTTAGACAAGTATCACTACACGTCCACAGAGACCATCAACAAAGTAATGTTCTTTAGACCTGTATCACTACACGTCCACAGACATCATCAACAAAGTAATGTTCTTTAGACTAGTATCACTACACGTCCACAGAGACCATCAACAAAGTAATGTTCTTTAGACCAGTATCACTACACGTCCACAGACATCATCAACAAAGTAATGTTCTTTAGACCAGTATCACTACACGTCCACAGACACCATCAACAAGGTAATGTTCTTTAGACCAGTATCACTACACGTCCACAGACACCATCAACAAAGTAATGTTCTTTAGACCAGTATCACTACACGTCCACAGACATCATCAACAAAGTAACGTTCTTTAGACCAGTATCACTACACGTCCACAGACACCATCAACAAAGTAATGTTCTTTAGACCAGTATCACTACCATGTCTCCCCAGCATCATCCCGGATGTGAGAGGACGCTGGCGTCTCGCTTGTTCGCCGCTTCTCCTTCCGAACTATTAGCCTAGTTTATGCTCTTTTGTGACTTTTTGTTTAAACTTTAATTCCTGCGCTAGTTTTAATACACCTCAGCTTATTTTTGCTACCTGGCTTCTACTGGATCGTCACACAACAGACGTCTTGTTTACTTACCTGGCTCCACTGACTCGGATACCATCGCTCAGCAACAACTGCCACTGTGGGCTCCTTTCTCCGGACTCGGACTGTCTTCCAGCGTTCTGATCAGCTGGCGGCTTCAGGGCTAGCTGGCGATCACCTCGGCTGGACAGCGTTCTGGTCAGCGGGCGGCTTCAGGGCTAGCCGGCGACCATCTCGACTGAACAGCGCCTAGTTAGCTGGCGGCTTCAGGGCTAGCCGGCAACTAGCAATAGGTCAGCCACAGCAGTGCACTTCCATCCTTGCACTTCCATCCTGTCAAGTCAGTGGACCTCATAGAACCCTCGGCTATTTGCGCCTCGTTCTGCCTCCGAGAGGTACCCTTCGGACAGCCTTCCTACTGTCCTGGTACCGCTTGTACTCGTTGGCTGGGACGGCTACCACCACAGCTAGCTCTCTGCTAGCCAGGCTGACTGGATCTAGTCAGCTCCCTAGCAGCAGCAACAATAATAACAACAACAACTTTTGACTCAGCCGTCACGGGACTCTCTTGTTCCTCTTCTTCTTCACGATCCACACTGTCATGCTGTGGATCATCGTCTCGTTGTGCCTTTCGTTCCATCTTTGGCCAACAAGTGTGTGGCCACTGGCCAACGATCTCAGGCTAACATCCACCATGTCTCTCAAATACACCGCTCAACAACTCCTCAATCTGAACACGCGCACCACCCATCTATCACACATTACAGCAGCTATAAAAAAACACGGACTTTTTCGCCGACCAAAATACATCCATAGAAGCTCCTGTAGAAAGTTTTTGTACTCCCGAACGGATCACTGTATCCCATCACTCTGGTCAAGCAATCGTCCCGCCCCCAGTGACGTCACTCACCACCACAACAACAAACCACACGTGCGCTCTGCCTATCTCCGTCCACTACCCCAAGCCCCCCCACCCATTCAATTCCACCCATCTCTCAAATTTGCTCTGTTCAACACCCGGTCACTCAATAAAAAAGGCTCAATACTAAATGAATTCATAACTGACAATAACATCGATTTCTTCTGCATAACCGAAACCTGGCAAAAACCACTGGAATACACTCAACTCAACATAACTACACCCTCTGGATACTTGTACATAGACAAACCACGTGATGGTCGTGCTGGTGGTGGTATTGCCACAATATACCGCCAACACTTAAAACCCACTCCTGTAACCATCACAACCCCCTCCTCATTTGAGCACCAGTCCTTCAAGCTGCCCGGCCCCAAACCTCTGGTTACTGCTGTTATCTACCGCCCCCCCAAACCCAACACCACATTTCTTTCTGATATCTCTGAATTTCTCACTCAACTTTGTGCCATTTCACCATCCGTGTTACTTCTTGGTGACTTCAACCTACACGTCGACGACTCCTCCTGTACAACTGCATCTGAATTCCTGGACATCCTGAACTCCTTCAACATCACGCAGCACGTCGACTTTCCCACCCATAAAAAAGGACACACCCTGGACTTGATCTGCACCACCGGAATCACCATAAGCAACCTCACCAGCTTCAACCTCACAGACACACTCTCAGACCACCTAGCCCTCACGCTAGACATTGACATTCCCACCCCCCTCACCAAGCAGCAGCGGTCCATAACATTTCGGAATATCAAATCAATTCACCCCCCTTCTCTGTCTGCCTTACTGACTGACACCATCTCCGACCACTCCCCCACCCCAAACTCCTCCCCCACTGATCTGGTAGACAGATACAACAGTGCACTGTCCTCCTGTCTCAACCAGCTCGCCCCCATAAAAACTAAGTCTGTCTCCTACACCCACTCCGCCCCCTGGTACACCGACCACCTCCGTCAACTCAAAGGCAAGGGCCGGCAACTGGAACGGCTCTCAAAGAAAACCGGTCTCACCATTCACTCTGACATGCACAACCTTCACCAACAGCAATACCGGGATGCTCTCAACAAAGCACACACCTCCCACTACTCCTCCATCATACAATCCGGCAGCAACAACCCCAAGACACTTTTCTCCACCATAACAAAACTTCTCAAACCCATGGACACCACCACCACCTCATTCACCACCACCAAATGTGAATCATTCCTTTCATTTTTCCAATCCAAAATCGACATTATCCACTCTGAACTCGCCACCTCCTCTCCCCCCTCCCCCCCTGCCCCCGAACACGCCACCCTTCTACTCTCCAACCATCCACTCACCTCCTTCACAGAAATCACCACATCTGACCTTTCCTCCATAACCTCAGGCATGAAATCCTCCACCAGCATCCTCGACCCTATCCCATCCACCCTAGTTTTAGCCTGCCTCCCATCTCTCTCATCAATCATCACCAATATAATAAACTCCTCCCTATCCACTGGCTCTGTCCCTCCTGCCCTCAAGCTGGCCGCCATCACCCCCATCCTCAAGAAACCAGGTCTTGACCCCAACACCCCCAACAACTACCGGCCCATCTCCAACCTCCCCTTTCTGTCCAAAATACTGGAACGAGCAGTTGCCTCTCAACTCAAATCCCACCTAGACAACAATAACCTCTATGAGACCTTCCAATCTGGCTTCCGTTCACTCCACAGCACCGAAACAGCTCTCCTTAAGGTCACCAACGACATCCTCCGCTCTGCCGACTCTGGTTCCCTCTCCATCCTCATCCTCCTCGACCTCAGTGCTGCCTTCGACACAATTAATCACTCCATCCTCATTTCACGCCTCCACTCCTCCCTTGGTCTATCTGGCACCGCCCTCTCCTGGATGAAATCCTACCTGTCTGACCGTCAGAAATTCATCTCAATCAACAACTGCACCTCCTCCACTGCCCCAGTCATCCACGGTGTCCCCCAAGGTTCTGTGCTTGGCCCCCTGCTCTTCACCATATACATCCTCCCCCTCGGACAGATCCTTCGCCACCACGGCCTTCAATTTCACTGCTATGCTGACGACACACAATTATATCTCTCCACCACAACCATCACCGCAGCCACTCACTCCACCCTCACCACCTGCCTCACAGAAATAAAAACCTGGATGCAACAAAACTTCCTCAAACTCAACTGCAATAAATCAGAAATAATCATCATCGGCCCCGACTCCCTCACCCGCTCCACTCAGGACTTCTCACTTACCATCGACGACTCCCTTGTCAAACCCTCCCCACGCATCCGCAACTTAGGTGTCATCTTTGACCCAACTCTCTCATTCCTCCCCCACATCAACCACATCACAAAAACCGCCTTCTTTCACCTCAGAAACATTGCCCGTCTCCGCCCCTCCCTGACACCCTCAGCAGCTGAAACCCTCATCCACGCCTTCATCTCATCCCGACTGGACTACTGCAACAGCATCCTCTACGGAACCACCACAAAAACCCTCAATAAACTCCAATATGTTCAAAACTCAGCCGCCCGCCTACTCACCTCCACCCGATCCAGAGACCACATCACACCAGTTCTTCATGATCTCCACTGGCTCCCCGTCAAACAACGCATCGACTTCAAATTACTCCTCACCACCTACAAATCACTGCACAACCTGGCTCCCCCTACCTCTCCGATCTCCTCAAGCCACACGCCCCATCCCGCTCCCTCAGGTCCAGCGACGCTGGCCTCCTTGAGATCCCTAAAAGGATCAAGCGGAAAACCTGGGGCGACAGGGCCTTCTCTGTGGCCGCCCCTACCCTCTGGAACGCTCTCCCCAAACACATCAGAGATGCCCCCTCACTTCCCACCTTCAAATCTGCACTAAAAACCCACCTGTTCACCATCGCATTTCCAAGCTGATGTGTTTTTAAAACTGGTTATATGCACTGTTTTATTGGTTTTATTCTTTTAATTGTTTTTTTTCTAATAAAGTTGTCCCTTTCTTGTTCCCCCCCTGGCCCCAACACATGTAAAGCGTCTTTGAGTGTTATGAAAAGCGCTATATAAATCCCAGATATTATTATTATTATTATTACTACACGTCCACAGACACCATCAACAAAGTAATGTTCTTTAGACCAGTATCACTACACGTCCACAGAGACCTTCAACAAAGTAATGTTCTTTAGACCAGTATCACTACACGTCCACAGACACCATCAACAAAGTAATGTTCTTTAGACCAGTATCACTGCACGTCCACAGAGACCATCAACAAAGTAATGTTCTTTAGACCAGTATCACTACACGTCCACAGACACCATCAACAAAGTAATGTTCTTTAGACCAGTATCACTACACGTCCACAGAGACCATCAACAAAGTAATGTTCTTTAGACCAGTATCACTACACGTCCACAGACCCCATCAACAAAGTAATGTTCTTTAGACCAGTATCACTACACGTCCACAGAGACCATCAACAAAGTAATGTTCTTTAGACCAGTATCACTACACGTCCACAGAGACCATCAACAAAGTAATGTTCTTTAGACCAGTATCACTACACGTCCACAGACACCATCAACAAAGTAATGTTCTTTAGACCAGTATCACTACACGTCCACAAAGACCATCAACAAAGTAATGTTCTTTAGACCAGTATCACTACACGTCCACAGACATCATCAACAAAGTAATGTTCTTTAGACCAGTATCACTACACGTCCACAGACACCATCAACAAGGTAATGTTCTTTAGACCAGTATCACTACACGTCCAGACACCATCAACAAAGTAATGTTCTTTAGACCAGTATCACTACACGTCCACAGACATCATCAACAAAGTAACGTTCTTTAGACCAGTATCACTACACGTCCACAGACACCATCAACAAAGTAATGTTCTTTAGACCAGTATCACTACACGTCCACAGACACCATCAACAAAGTAATGTTCTTTAGACCAGTATCACTACACGTCCACAGACACCATCAACAAAGTAATGTTCTTTAGACCAGTATCACTACACGTCCACAGACACCATCAACAAAGTAATGTTCTTTAGACCAGTATCACTACACGTCCACAGACACCATCAACAAAGTCATGTTCTTTAGACCAGTATCACTACACGTCCACAGACACCATCAACAAAGTAATGTTCTTTAGACCAGTATCACTACACGTCCACAGAGACCATCAACAAAGCAATGTTCTTTAGACCAGTATCACTACACGTCCACAGAGACCATCAACAAAGTAATGTTCTTTAGACCAGTATCACTACATGTCCACAGAGACCATCAACAAAGTAATGTTCTTTAGACCAGTATCACTACACGTCCACAGAGACCATCAACAAAGCAATGTTCTTTAGACCAGTATCACTACACGTCCACAGAGACCATCAACAAAGTAATGTTCTTTAGACCAGTATCGCTACACGTCCACAGACACCATCAACAAAGTAATGTTTTGCGTCTCATTGAACTGTACTTATAAACTGTACTGTATTGTAAACTTGGCTGTCTAATAACGGGGTGGGAAGGGAACCCCTTTCTGTGTTTTAAGCATTATGTTATACTTTAGCTATTGAAAAATAGCAGATCTGTGCCGCATACCTCGTAATAAAAGGTATTCTGATTCTCTCCTAAGGTGCTGATGTATATACAGTTTTGGAGGGATGGCATCTGTATTCCGGACCTGGCGACAATTTGTAGCAGGAGTTTGGCTGTTACCAAGTAAGACTTTTTTGTTTTGTTTTAACCCATTCTGGGCGGGAACCCCTTTTGGTGTTTTAACCACTATTTTAAACTTTATCTATTGAAAAATAGCAGACCTACAAGCTCATAGCGCGGCACCGAGTGCCGCGCTATGAGCTTGTAGGTCTGCTATTTTTTAAACATTGTGAAAATGTGGCGCAAATCTTTGAATGTTTTTTTTTTTCAGAGCAAACGTTTTTAACTCAAATCTTTGCTTCTGAGAGGTTCCTGGAATAACATATTTTCAGATGGGGGTCGGCGGCCAATTACATATCATTTTTGGGGTCCTTGACATAAAATATGGAGCACCACTGATACAGAAACATAGGTATTTCAGAATTATAGGATAGAATTGAATCTAAATCCTCTGCACCTTTCTCTCCACTGTGCTCCGACAGGCAAGCGGTGGAGTCCCTGGTTGACGACGGGCTCGTCTTCTCCGTCGACGACGGCTGGCTCTACAAATTGACAGACACCATCAGCAAAGTAATATTCGTATTGAAACGTACTTTGTGTTTTCCTCCTGCTGTACACATAACTATACATCTCCTCTCCACGGACTAACTACATTACTATGTTATACTGGAAGTAACTGAACTGTCGCTAAAATAAATTATGCCAAAGGCGGATGACCGTCCCAGAGGCTGGTTTCGCCATGTTCAAATGGTAAATGGTGCATTTATATAGCGCCATGACGTGCATTACATTCACCCATTCATAAATAAACCAATGACGGGGGAAACCATGCAAGGCACCAAGCTGCACATCGGGAGCAATTAGGGGTCTTGCTTCGACATTAACTCTGGGGGAGCCCACAGGGTTCGAACTGGGAACCTTGTGGTTCCCATCCGGCCACTCTACCCGTGAGCCATTATTATATCTTTAGATTTTGGTGATTTAGTGCAGGGGTTCTCAACGTTTTTGGCTGGGGACCCCCGGAAATGCAAACCTCAAACAAACAAACCTCATTGAGACTAATTCCTGTGTATGTACAAAACCAATGCCGTACAAATAATTGTGATTCTTTTTTCTCTCTTAAGGTCCTGAGTTTGATAAAGGGTTGTCAAGACGTAGAGGGCATCAGCCTCCAGGAGCTGAAGCGGGGACTAAATGGCATTAGTATGCCTGCCATCTGGTAAGACCCTCTCCTCTCCGACATTTATTTACCTTCTGTCTTTCTTTTTTTTTTTTTTACATTTGTCAGCTCACAGGAGCTCTGTAAACAAACACGAATGTCATACAGCCATCTCTGTATCAGACAATGCTAGAGCAAATGTTTGGTCCGTCAGGGAGCGATGTGCCCTAACGGAGCCAGCAGTACAAGACTTTTACTACTTTAGTTCACAGCTTGACTGGGGATTAAATAATCGTGATCCAGATCTCCCTAACCTCCAGATTTCCCTAACCTTTGAAGAGCCACTGCGCCGACATGATCGTTGCTTTTCATGAAAATACACTTTAAAACGGTGTGATCTCTTTAAAACGGTGTGATCTCTTTAAAATCTCTTTAAAACGGTGTGATCTCTTTAAAACGGTGTGATCTCTTTAAAACGGTGTGATCTCTTTAAAACGGTGTGATCTCTTGTCGTGGTGTTGAAAAATAATCCAAAGTGGGGATCAACAACAACAGAGTGGAGGAGGAACGCGCCCGCTGTTCGCCACCGACGCCATTGCAATGCATTGGGCCTCAATTTCCCAGAACCCTTTGCATGCCAGTGCGACGGATGTTTTTGCGATGACGACGTCCGAACGCGTCACCTATCCCACTATGTCCGATGGAAAAACGTATAATATTAAAAACGCGAATTAAACAATGAAAACATAGTAACTCGTTATTGGGAGGAAGGCTGTTAAGTTGATTGTGGTTGGTTTTTTTGTTTTTTTGTTTTCTGTCAAAGCACTGAACCATTTTCTGTTTGTCTCACATTTCCACTGTCTCAGTGAACATGTCGCAACGTGTTGTGAGTGAGCATGTAGATCGGCTATTTTCGGTCATTCGTTTTTTTCAGATGACAGAGTATTTGAAGTGATCAAACTAGCAGTAGAATACAAGTTTAGAATCATCTTCAAGAAACATGAATGGTCTCAGAAATGTCATGAAAGCATCCTTAATGCCTCAAATCTTCAGCTGGTCGTCCTAAAACATCATTGTTACATTGTCAGTCTTGAGATTTTATTTTGCTTCATGCCATGTGTCCTCTTGACAGGCAAGCAGTGGTGTTCCTGAGAAAGGAGGGACACATCGTGGACACCATGGACATGGAGCACTACATGTCCACAGAAACCCTGCTTGAGGTAATGTGACTGGTGGGTGTCCATTTGTTACAACTAGAGATGTGACTGGTGGGGTGGGTGTCCATTTGTTACAACTAGAGATGTGACTGGTGGGGTGGGTGTCCATTTGTTACAACTAGAGATGTGACTGGTGGGGTGGGTGTCCATTTCTTACAACTAGAGATGTGACTGGTGGGCTGTCCATTTGTTACAACTAGAGATGTGACTGGTGGGCTGTCCATTTGTTACAACTAGAGATGTGACTGGTGGGCTGTCCATTTGTTACAACTAGAGATGTGACTGGTGGGCTGTCCATTTGTTACAACTAGAGATGTGACTGGTGGGCTGTCCATTTGTTACAACTAGAGATGTGACTGGTGGGCTGTCCATTTGTTACAACTAGAGATGTGACTGGTGGGCTGTCCTTTTGTTACAACTAGAGATGTGACTGGTGGGCTGTCCATTTGTTACAACTAGAGATGTGACTGGTGGGCTGTCCATTTGTTACAACTAGAGATGTGACTGGTGGGGTGGGTGTCCATTTGTTACAACTAGAGATGTGACTGGTGGGGTGGGTGTCCATTTGTTACAACTAGAGATGTGACTGGTGGGGTGGGTGTCCATTTGTTACAACTAGAGATGTGACTGGTGGGGTGGGTGTCCATTTGTTACAACTAGAGATGTGACTGGTGGGGTGGGTGTCCATTTCTTACAACTAGAGATGTGACTGGTGGGGTGGGTGTCCATTTGTTACAACTAGAGATGTGACTGGTGGGGTGGGTGTCCATTTCTTACAACTAGAGATGTGACTGGTGGGGTGGGTGTCCATTTCTTACAACTAGAGATGTGACTGGTGGGGTGGGTGTCCATTTATTACATGTATGCACAATGACAAAGAGAGAGTCAACCAGGTGCTCGGTGGAGGTGCAATAAAAGTTTAAAAGTAAAGTAGACATCTATATCAATATATTTTTGCATCACCAAAAACTATGAAATATGGAATTTGTATGGCCGGTTTCGATACGCTACCGATTATATCGTGCATCTTTAGTGTTACAACTAATGCAAATGAGTGCCCGTGCTGTTTGGAGAAGGACAAATCGAACGAAGAACCCTTGTGTTCTGAGTCTCTGACACACCGTGTGATGAATAATATGATTCCTATATTTCCAACTCTTCTTTCACAGGCGCTACAGCTACTGTACGGATACCAGGGAGTGCAGGCGCAGCTCCTGGAGAGGTTACAGGGCGGGCTGCGGGGAATCCGGGGCTTCCAGAGACTACGGCGACTGCTGCAGCAGCAGGCGCACGCCGCCGTCCAGGGAATACAGCCACTGCTGCAGGAGCTACAGGGAGGACTGCAGGGACTGTCGGAAATACGGGAGCTGCTCCTGGGTCTGCAGGGCTTGCAGGGACTGCTGCGCGACCTGGCGGAGCTGCAGGGAGGAACGGCGCGGGGAACGACGACGTGCGAACTGATCCAGGGATTACAGGTAGGGCTGTGAATATTTGGGTGTCGCACGATTCGATGCGATTCCGATTCTTGGGGTCACGATTCGATTCAAAATCGTTTTTTTTCGATTCAACTCGTTTCTCAATCCAAAAATGTTTTTTTTTAAATTCAAAAGCATTTTTTTTCCAGATTCAAAACGATTCTCTATTCAAAATGATTCTCGATTCAATACATAGGATTTCACCACAATCTACTCCAGCCAACTGAAGTACTATACTACAGTACTACAGTTTTTTGGAAATTATTAATCGATTTTGAATCGTTCATAAAGGGGAATCACGATTCTAATTCTAATCGATTTTTTTGACACCCCTAATGACAGGGACTGCCGCGGGTGCTGCAGGGCTTGGAGGCCCTGCTGGAGCGAATACGGGGCGTGATGGGACTACAGGGACAGGAGGCCATACCCGCCATACGGGCGCAGCTGCGGATACTGCGGAGCCCTCTGCAGGGAATGGACGGGGCGCTGGGGGCCGTGGGAGGCGTGCAGGGACTGCTGCGGTCGTTCGGCACGCAGCTGCAGCACTGCCAGGGACTGCTGCTGCAGGACCTGGAGGGACTCGGGGCGCTGCTGCTGCAGCAGGTGGAGAGGCTGCAGGGAGCCCAGGAGAACCTGCTGGGCGTGCTGCAGGCCATGGATTAATACCCAGGAGAACCTGCTGGGGGTGCTGCAGGCCATGGATTAATACCCAGGAGAACCTGCTGGGGGCGCTACAGGCCATGGATTAATACCCAGGAGAACCTGCTGGTGGCGCTACAGGCCATGGATTACCCAGGAGAACCTGCTGGCGGTGCTACAGGGCATGGACCCATGAACCCGTTCTGGACAGGAAGGGAACCCCCTTTGGTGTTTTAAGCATCATGGGCTCTATTTTCGTCACCGCTAAACCCCTTATCCCTAAACTTCTTTGCCTTTTTTTTTTTTTTTTTTACTATTTTGAAAACATTTTTTGAATAGTTCAACTAGCCAATCTACATTGACACGGTGTGAGCTTGTAGACTGTACATTTTAACTATTCAAAAATGTTTTGCAAAGAAGTTTAGGGATAAGGGGTTTAGCGGTGACGAAAATGGAGCCCTATGTGTTTTAAGCATCATGTTATACTTGAATAATACCATACTTGAAAAATAGCAGATCTACACGCTCGGTGCCGCGCTACGAGCTTGTAGATCTGCTATTTTTTTGAAAAATCGTGAAAATGTGCCGCAAATCTTTGAATGTATATTCTTTCAGAGCGAACGTTTTTAACTAAAATCTTTGCTTCCGGGGGGGGGGGGGGGGGGGGGGGGTCCCTGGAACAACATACTTTCAGATGAGGGTCTTGTATTTGTATGTGTAATATTGGCCTATTTCATCTACAGTTTGTACATATTTTATTTTGACCACTTCTTTGAAAGTGACCTGATGCTACCAAACGTCTATAGATAATAAGTTAACACACGTATATGTGAATAATGTGATCATATTTGTGGTTCTCAAGGTGGGGTCCACCGTCCAGGGACCCTCGGGGTTCCTTGAGGCGGTTCTCAAGGTGGGGTCCACCGTCCAGGGACCCTCGGGGTTCCTTGAGGCGGTTCTCAAGGTGGGGTCCACCGTCCAGGGACCCTCGGGGTTCCTTGAGGCGGTTCTCAAGGTGGGGTCCACCGTCCAGGGACCCTCGGGGTTCCTTGAGGCGGTTCTCAAGGTGGGGTCCACCGTCCAGGGACCCTCGGGGTTCCTTGAGGCGGTTCTCAAGGTGGGGTCCACCGTCCAGGGACCCTCGGGGTTCCTTGAGGCGGTTCTCAAGGTGGGGTCCACCGTCCAGGGACCCTCGGGGTTCCTTGAGGCGGTTCTAAATGGACCCTTACAGCTAGGTCTGTAACGGTGTCGGGTACGGGTTCTAAATGGACCCTTACAGCTAGGTCTGTAACGGTGTCGGGTACGGGTTCTAAATGGACCCTTACAGCTAGGTCTGTAACGGTGTCGGGTACGGGTTCTAAATGGACCCTTACAGCTAGGTCTGTAACGGTGTCGGGTACGGTCGCCCATAATCCATCTCGCCCTCGATTTGTTTTCCCGCCGACCGCTCGGTGCCGCCGTTATTGTATTCTTTATTTTGTTTTACTGAGAATAAGGTTAGAAATTAGTTTAGGTTTAGGCATAGTTTTACTGGGGTTAAGTTTAGGTATAGGGTTAGGTTTAGGCATAGTTTTACTGGGGTTAAGGTTATAGGAATAATGTTAGATTTAACAGTTTAAGCATAATTTACTTAGGTTACTTTAGGAATACCAGGCCGCGCTGTTCCGCAGTCAAAATAGTAAAAAAAGGCAAAGAAGAAGGGGTTTAGCGGTGACGAAAATGGAGCCCATTGTCTCTATCCAGCTACTGAATTACTACTCTGCCAGACTCTTAAACCACACCCGCCTTACCTTACCTGTACTATTGCCAACTTTATTTTGTTTCTTCTTTTTATTTTATTATTATTGTCTTGTTGTGATATTGTAGTTGCTGTTGGCAACACTCTGCAGATGCATGTTGCTGCTTGTACCTGAGTGTATGAGTGAAAAACAAATACACCCTCTTGAATTATTGAATGATCATTCTTACTAAGTTATGGGTAGTCAGATCTCACTCACCTGTCTCCAGAGCTTGATCATTCTTACTAAGTTATGGGTAGTCAGAGCTCACCCACCCGTCTCCAGAGCTTGTAAAATGGTAAATGGTGCATTTATATACAAGTGCTTTTATCTAAAGCATATAAAATGGTAAATGGTGCATTTATATAGCGCCTTTATCCAAGGCGCTTTACATAGATTGTTCATCAATTCACCCATTCACACACACATTCATACACCGTTTGCGGCGGAAGCCATGCAAGGTACCAACCAGCACATCGGGAGCAATTTGGGGTTCAGTGTCTTGCCCAAGGACACTTCGACATGTAGACAGGAGGAGCCGGGATTCGAACCGCCGACCCATGGATCATTGGGCGACCTGCTTACATCCTGAGCCACAGTCGCCCCATATAGAATTGTGCATTACATTCACACATTCACACCCATTCACATACACCGATTAACCCATTCTGAACGGGAACCCCTTTTGGTGATGTAAGCATAATGTTATACTTTAGCTGTTGGAAAAATAGCAGATCTACGAGCTTGTAGATCTGCTATTTTTGAAAAATCGTGAAAATGTGGCGCAAATTGTTGAATATATATTCTTTCACAGCAAACGTTTTTAACTCAAATCTTGGGGTTCCTGGAACAACATATTTTCAGATGGAGGTCGGCGGCCAATTACATATATTTTTGGGGGTCCTTGACATGAAAATGTTTGAGAAACATGGGTTTTTCTGAACACTGTCAGGATTTAGAAGACATTTGTAGAATGGAGGTCTAAATGGCACCAACCTGCTCATCTGGAGTCTTGCTCAAGGACACTTCGACACAGACTTCTGGGAGAGCCCACAGGGATCGAACTGGGAATCTCACGGTTCCCATCCGGCCGCTCTACCGGCCACTCTACCCCCTGTCCACTGCCGCCCCGGCACAGTCGAGACTGATAAACTAGACCCAAGAACACACTATTGTATCTACAGAATAAATCCCATTAATCTTTCGTGATCTGTATTTGCCTAAATATGGAGCTGACTGGCATCATAGTGACGTCATAGACTGACCTCCAAGATCCCTGACAACGGCACGTGTCATCATCAAGCTATAATGACCTATCTGATAACGTGTGGCACAGATGCATCAGAGCCTTAGACACACACGCACGCACACACGAGCGTGCACAGAACACAGACAAAATTCAGCCATACAGAGTTTAAGAGTGGACGTTTAAATGAATTCATTAATTCATGTGTGTGTGTGTATGTGTGTGTTTAGGTCAGAGCAGAGCCTTAGATAGACCGAGAACTGCGTTCACTTCATGGGGCTTCAGTCCAATGGAGGCTCTCCTACATAGACTTCTATTGAGAATGGGGACAACCAACTGGGCCGGAAGTAGGCAGAAATGCATTGGGCTCAGGCAACAGCCCAGCTTTAACGATCTTAAATCCCTTTATTTTAAATTGTTTTGTAGTAATAAGTACAACGTAAACATTAAAGAGACTGTAGTTGTTACTGTACAATACTTTAAAACAGTTGTCATGTTGCACACATGCCTAAAATAGCTCTTTTTTGCGCCGCCCTCGTTGAAAACAATTTATTTCCAACTCCAGCTTGTCTCAGTTCAGGCTGCATGAACAGCGCTCGAGCGCTCGGTTTCTGCCCCCTCAATATCGTAAATCTTCTATGAGATACATGTAAGGAAATGAGCAAATTACTACATACCACCCTTGCAAATAGGAGTGAAGAAAGTCAAACTGGGAAGTCAAGATCCTAAAATGGGACTATGCCCAAGGGCTTTCAGGCCCTACTAAAGGTAGCCTGGCTTGGCCAGCCTCAGCGGGGATTCACTGAAGATTCTTCCCCGCATGCAGGGAAGAGTCTTCAGTGAATCCCCGCTATGAGGCTGGCCAAGCAGGGAAGAATCTTCAGTGAATCCCCGCTATGAGGCTGGCCAGGGAAGAATCTTCAGTGAATCCCCGCTATGAGGCTGGCAGCCAGGCTATACTAAAGGGGCCTCTAACCTAATCCTACACAGCAATAAATATACAGTAAATACGAAAAATCACACCTGCGTGAAGTGAGGGGTGATCTTATCTTCGTACGTAGTAGTACATCATCATCATCATACATGATCTCATTCCGGCCAATCAGAATTTGTGTCTTCACCTTCCTCTTCACTGTTTGTGTTATGCAACGAACGCTCAGAATTGGCCATTCATTGTCAATGGGATTTAATGTTTGTGTTTAGGACAAAGTTTGGGTTAGCACATATACCAAAAGCTGGACATAGGAGGGGCTATCCCCTCTCAAATACCAACAGCAGATTAACTAAATAAGTAAACACAATACAGACCATGCAATATTAATGAATGGCCCAGTATATACCTATTTAATTCAGCCCTACTATAGCACATGATGATGTCATGTGTAATAACGGGGCTGAGAGTATACTGTATTTGTCATGTCATGACCCAAGATACAGGCTTTGCAAAACCCAGTTTCTAATATGAGAATTATATAAAATATGACGCAGGTGTGGAAAAAACAGCGAAAGGTTAGTTGCCCTCCTTCTTACAATAAATCACACATATTTCACACCAATAGAGCATCGCAGTCCCGCCCCTTTCCAGACCCGGAAAATAATTCCCCGTTCATTTTCCTCATAGACTTTTCAAAAGGTATTTATTTAAAGACGTTTACGCCGCAGACAAAGCCAACTCGAGAAAGGGGCGGGACTGGGGCGCTCTATTCCTCCCAGACATAACAAAGTAGGAGAAATGCAACAAAAGAACATACAATCCTTGAGGTTTCCACTGATACATAAACCCATGGGATAGAATGGAGTTCACCAACAAAAGGACATGGAGGCTCCAGTATTGGGCTGTAAGCCTCAAGCCTCCACCGAGTCGTTCACCAAACACCACATTCAGGGTTCTGGGCAAACAAACAAACTCTCTTGTATGCACTGCTGTTAAAGGAGCACTGGGGTCAGCGCTACACCTGCATGGCAACCATTTGTGTTGCCTAAGACGTCAGACCCGAGTCTGGACGGCCTAGATATAAAGAGTGAACATGCTTTAGAGATCAACTTTGTCAGAACACTGTTGAGAGACTGAGACGACAGGGAGACAGACAGACAGGACAGGCAGGCAGGCAGACAGACAGACAGACAGACACAGGCAGGCAGGTAGACAGACAGACAGACAGACGACAGGCAGGCAGACATTGACAGACAGACAGACAGACATAGACAGACGACCGACAGACAGGCAGGTAGACAGACAGACGACAGGCAGGCAGGTAGACAGCCAGACAGACGAGACAGGCAGGTAGACAGACAGAGAGCCAGACAGACGAGACAGGCAGCCAGACAGACGAGACAGGCAGGTAGACAGACAGGCAGACAGACAGACAGACGAGACAGGCAGGTAGACAGACAGACAGACAGACGAGACAGGCAGGTAGACAGACAGACAGGCAGGCAGGCAGGTAGACAGACCGACCGACCGACCGACAGGCAGGCAGACAGACGATGATATCCCAGTTTTCCAAGACTCAGGTGTTTTCCTGTCCAGAGTGTACGTATGCCTTCACGTCTCAGGTCTTCCTCCAGAAACACACGAGGAGGAGCCACAATGCCCTCTACTGCCAGATGCAGAGGAACGGGCAGATCCCCTCGGCAGCCTGTCGGCAGATTACCGGCTCTGCGACCGGACAGAAACCGACGGACACGGACGGAACAACGACGGCCTGCAGTTGTCATCAGCGTGCCGAGACTTTAACTCGGCCAGCAGGAGGACAACCGCTGACCTTCGCCAGGAAGAAAACCCACGTCTGTAAGCAGTGCGACAAGGGCTTCACTCGGCTGAGCAACCTGAACAAACACCGCCGCCTCCACATGGGGGAAACCCCTTTCCAGTGCGAGCAGTGCCCCAAGGGCTTCACCGAGTCGCGCAGTCTCAAGAGACACCAGAGCATGCACACCGGAGAGAAGCCCTACCAGTGCAAACAGTGCGACAAGAGCTTCAGCTCGTCGGACACCCTGAAAAGACACCAGCGTCTCCACACCGGGGAAAAACCCTTCCGCTGTCAACAGTGTGACAAGCGTTTCACCGAGCTAAGTCACCTGAAGACTCACCTGCGCGTCCACACGGGAGAGAAACCTTACCCGTGCAAGCAGTGCGACAAGCGCTTCAGCGTGTCGAGTCACCTCAAGAATCACCTGCGCACGCACACCGGAGAGAAACCGTACCACTGCAATCAGTGCGACAGGAGTTTCAGTGAGTTGGGTAGTCTGAAGAGGCACCGACGCATCCACACGGGAGAGAAACCATACCACTGTAGACAGTGTGACAAGAGCTTCAGTTGGCTCGATACTCTGAAGAAACACCAATGTCGCCGCGCCGGAGAAAGACCTTTCCACTGCAAACAATGTGACAAGAGTGTCACCGATTTGGGTCACCTGAAGACTCGCCGCCAGCGGATCCACGCGGGAGAAAGACCTTTCCGTTGCAAGCGGTGTGACAAGAGTTTCAGTTGCCTCCACACTCTGAAGAGACACCGGAGTCTCCACACCGGAGAGTTGCTTACATCAGTGGTTCCCACACTTTTTAGCCTGTGACACAAAAGAGTGAATTTTCATTTTGTTTTGTTTTTTTTGTGGTGCAACCATTCCTATAGACAGCTATGTTGTTATGGCCCTGTGGGTCATATTGTGTATATTCCTGTGTTGCTCTGTCTTTTTCCCTCAGTGTTTGTGTGAATGAGTGAGGAGTGACTGATAGAGGACCAGCTGGGGTGAATGTGGGATGAGTAGTGATTGAGTGAGTGGTTGCCAGCTTGTGTGAGTAAACTGAGTGGTGAATGTGAGTGGCTAACTACCAGGTGGACCTTGCTGGTGATTGGCTCCTCTGACCAGGCTCACCTGTTGTCAGTACTTCTGATGTCTTCCTTCTAGCCAAGTCCTAAGCACCAGCACTTTGTTCAGTTTTTAGCTTTGTGATAAATGTAATGTATTGGGTAATGTAGGAGTGGGGGACCTCTTCTTTTGTCATTTGTTTGTTTGTTTTTGTTAGGTCAGATATTTGTATTTTGGTTTCCTTTTGCTAGTTAAGAGTATGTTATTATGATTGTTCTGTTATTTGGAAACTATGGTCCCCACCCTGAGGTATTGTACACTGCACTGCATTTTATATTGAATAAATCCTACAGCCATGAGCCATAGGATTTTAACCATGTGTGGCCTGACTAAATTGGGAACTGGGTAGGAGGGAGTCCATATTAAGGTTGTGACCCAAGGTTGCCCTAGACTGGGTTGTAATATGTGTGTCCCTGGGTCTGTCTGTCCAAGCATGGAAATAGTGTTATAGCGTTGGTTCACCACCAAGTGTCACTGTTGCACAGCCTAACACATAGACACAGACACACACAGGCCAGGAAGTACAGTACAGTACAGTACAGTACAGTACAGCACAGCACAGCACAGCACAGCACAGCACAAGTACAGTACAGCACCACTCACTTCAGACGGGTCTGATTTTTTTTGCGCTGTGATGCGGAGGAGAGAACACGCCCCCCCCAATGCAGTGGGAATCGAACCCAGGACCTTCTAGCTGTGAGGCAACAGCACTACGCTCTGCTCTTCTGGCGAAGCGATGTAATTCTCTCCCCGTCACAATGCAATGACATCTGCTGCCACAAGGGGTTACCAGCAGGGGTGTAGTGGGGGGGACGTGGGGGAGCGCCACCCCCCCCCTACTTCTCTCACATCTAAAAACTATTTTGGGGCATAAATATGTTTTATGACTTGTCATTTACTTTCATGGATACGATTAAGCATCGTAAACCCTGTTTCTAAATGGGCTGTACACGTCTGCATGTTGTAATAGTGTGTCTGCGCACGTGCACGCATATGCGCGTGCATGTGTGCGCGCACGTGTCTTATGGGACGTCCCCGCCACTTCTAAAAGTGGCGCTACTGGTTACCAGACCTTTTCTGGTTGTCTCCCTGCGACCCAAACCTACTGACTGAAGTATATTATGAATTAATATCATTTTAGTTATGTCTGAAGGTTTATATCTTAAATTTGTATTCTTTTGAAAAATGTTAGATTTACATTTTAAATCTTTTGAAAATCTTTTGAAATAATATTTCCAAAAAGGTTAACAAAGGGTTATTATGTGAACCGAAAATTGTGCTGATAAAATCATGGACAGAAGATACTTATTTAGTCTTTACAGTAGCCTACGTTGACTGACAATAAATAACTAATATAAACTGTAGCAATTGCACATTTTTGGTTTGCAATGAAGGTTCACATGCATTAAACGTATCACTACATTTGTTAATGCTGGTTTCAAATGCTGGGTTAAAAATGAGCCACTGCAGGGTTTACCTGCTCTGCTCAACTAGTGGAGTGGTCCCCAAAACCATTTGCGGTCCACTCATCTGACCACTTAACACGGCAGCCAACGGGCTGCGTGCAGTTTCAGAGCACCCCTCATATACAGCTTTTGTCCCCCACACGTCTCAATATTTGCCATTGACAATGAAAGCAGAAATTGGGTCAAATGTCCGCCAAATATGACATAAATCTGTACAATGACAAGAGCGCCCCTCACTTCACACGGGTGTGGTGATTTTTTCTTTCCTGTTCATTGTTTAGTCTTGCAATGCCATTGGTCATGATATTTGCATATAAATACCCCCCACAGAGGCACAAATTTACACAACTTCAAAATCTCTGGACGCAATGTTTAATCAAAATTGACCTATGACCTTTAATCTTTAACCCTGATAAAAGTAACTAAAATGCATGTAATACATATATTTTAATGTCTAGAACATGTATCATGTATTATTGTGAAAGATATCCACCAAATGTAAATTATTAATTTATTATTATTATTTTAATAATTATTATAAATGTGCATAACATTTTCATTAAACTTTTTTTTTTCTTTTTACTTTTTTTTTTAACATAAGTCCTAGTAGTACAAAGTAGTAGTAAGGTTGAAATCTATTTTTTGCAAGTAGAAATATATCCGGGTCTTACAGGGTTAACATCCTGAACTCTATTCTATGGCAGAACAATCATTTTCTTTTCCAACTTCTGCTGCGGGAAGAGGAACCTCTTCATGACATCATGGAGCTCTTCCAGGGCCAGCTGAGCGTGGAGCACTGTGACGTCGTCGCGGTCCGAGCGCACCGCCCACTTCAGAGCCCGGTACAGGTCCAGGAGAACGTCACCGAGAACCCGGGTGGTTCTGTCGCCGAGGCCTCGGATGAGCAGCGTGATGACGTGGACGGCGGCTCTCCTCACCTCCGCCTCCTCGTCTGTCTTTATCAGCGCGGTCAGACGGCAGCTCAGCTCCTGAACCAGCGGGCCCAGGGCGTAGTTCAGCCTCTGACACAGTTCTCCCAGGTTGGACAGACAGCTGGCTCGAACCGTCCGGTCCCGGTCCCCGGTGCCCTGCAGGAACACACCGATCAGTGGACGCCCCAGGTGTGGTGCCAGCTCCCCCATAGCCCTGCTGGCCCTCATGAGGACCTCTCCTACCTTGAGACGCGTTTCCAGAGAGTGCTCCGCATCGGAGGAGGGGAGGGACGGCGGGCCACGCCGGAAGGCTTCCAGAAGCTTCTGCATGATCCTCTCGGGAAAGGAGTCAGCCAGCACAGCCAAGCCTTGAATGGCTGACAGGTACACAAACGAGTCTTCATGCTCCAGGTTTTCCAAATAGATGGCGAGGACTTTCTCCTGGGCCTGGACAGCCTCCAGGTCCCCCTCTTGCACCATCCGTGTCAGTGTCCTGAGGGCCAGTGCTCTGGTCGGCACGTCGGGGTCACACGCCTCCAGCAACAAATCTGAAACGGCCCTGGTGGAAGTGACAGGGTCACCAGTGCCATTCATCTCAACTCCCGGCTGACATCTTTCTGTCGAAGACCCTCCAGGGGGATTATTGTGTCTTATCCGCCCAGGACCAAGTGGGCCCATCTGGGTCGGAGCTTCAGCAGCACAGCTGGCGCGAGTTCTTCTGACGGGGTTTCCGGAGCACTGCGCGGCCCTCTCCGGCTTGTAGGCACCGTGCGTGGCGATAACGGGTCGTAGGCTGGACGCCAGCTCCCGAACGACGACGTCGGGGTGTTTCTGGGACAGGTCCTCCAGTGGCGGGAGAAGCCTCTTCATTGAGGCATAATCCTCGGCGCCGAGCCGGGGTCCAGAAAGCAGCGTGGCCACCAGACCCATGCCCATGCTGAGAGTCTGGCTCTCTACCGTATTCTCCGTGGCGGCAGAAGGGGACCGTCGGTCCAGACCAACACAGGCCCTCTGAAGCAGGGAGACGATGAAGTCCACCATCTGTGTGGTTTTCCTCAGCAATAGGGCGTGTGGCAGCGTGTCACAGACCACGGCCAACACCTGCAGCAGGGCCAGCCTTTGACCACTGACTGCATCGCGGCGTGACAGCCGCTGCTCCGCCTCCAGCAGTGTCACGGCCGACACGTCGCCCACCTCCTGGACCCGCTGCTCGTCCGTCTCCTCCTCCTCTGCCGTCCAGCTGGTCAGTTCCCGCAGAAGCTCCAGGAAGAAATCTCCGGGCAGGTCACTGTCCTTGAGCTCGGCCAGTAACTGCGTCAGACAATCCAGCCTCCACTGTTCCTCCGACAGACGCTCGTACAGCGCGTCGTCCTCATCACCGGCGGCCTCTCTGGGGGTCAGCCTGGCCCCTCCCTCGCTCCCGGCGGTGAAGTGGAACCCCGGGGGCACGCGGCACGTCTTCTGCCCTGCCAGGCCAGAGAGCTGCCTCACGGCGGACAGCGCTTCGGAGTGCTCAGCGTGACCCGCGTACCACAGCAGGATCTCTCGACAGGCGCCGCGCAGGTGGGACACATTCCGCTTGGTGAAACAGAACAGCGTGAAGAGAACGGGAAGCACTTCCTCCAATGCCTTCACCATCGGACGCGACGCACTGTTCCCTACAACCCAGATCTTGTACGCACCCTCCACGCAGCGCGTCAGCTCCGGTTCATCAACGGCACGCCGAGACTCGCCGGCGGTGTCGGCGCAGCGCCGGAGAGGACCGAGGAGAGGCGCCAGGAGGTGCTGCTGGGCCAACTGTGGCTTGTCCTCCACCATGATGTCCACCACCCTGGTGGCCACCCGCTGGAACTGCAAGCCGGTGAGCTTGTCCTTCAAGTGGAGCAGTTCTAGAATCTGAGGGCAGATCTGTCCGTAGTAGCTGTCTGGCGACACGGACTGCCGAGGACACGCCGCCAAGATCCTGGCCACGCTGTCACACTTACTCCAGTCCGAGTCGCCGCCCCCCGGGCCTCCCTCCAAGATGGCCCTGACCACAGCCTGGACCCCGTTGGGCTGCATCAGCCGATCGGACAGCAGCTGACCACACAGACGTCTCAGCCAAGGCGGCGCTACTCCCGTACCAGCCCCGCGACCGGTGCCACTGGCGCCGAGCGGTTGTTCTCGCCCGCCTTGGAGGTGCAGTAGTTCCCTGATAACAATAGGCTGGTAGACTTTACCAAGTAGGCTTTTGAGGGCCTCCCTGCACGTTTTGCGCTCTTCAACACTGAGCGCACTCTCTTTTTCACTGCCGCCTCCGTCTGCCCGGTGCGGGCAGTGACCCAGCTGACAAAGAGCTGCCAGGACGTCCCTGAGGTGCCGTGTGAAAACCACCGTGGCGAGAGAGGACAGATCTGCCAACTGCAGCAGGACACTCGTGGTGGTCAAGAGGCGACGTTCCATCGCGGGCGCCACATCCCCATGGACTAACTTTTCCACCATCACCCCAAAAGCAGTTCTGCTGCCAAGCGGCACGCCCACCCCTGAGGCCAAGTAGGGGCCGAGCCCCAGCGAGACCACAAACTGGAGCGTTGCGCCAAGAGTCTTCTGTTGGGTTACGCCGAGAACGTCTGGCGGTAAGGGCGGAGCCATCTCCGCGGTGCGCGGCCTCGCTGCCGAGGCCGCGGCATTTCCGTCGAAGAGCGCCAGCTGGACCGAGAGGTGTCTGGCTAACGTAAGAAGCAAGAAGAGACACTCCTGAACAAAGTTCCATATAGCGTCTCCCGTGTCACTAGAGAACCACTTTGCCTCGGCCATAACCTCCTCCCTCAGCCTCCTCACCTCTTCAAGGCCCTTCTCACATCTCAGCTGTTCCAACAGCAGAGCTCGGTTGGCCCGCAGCGCGGCCACCAGCGCCTCCTGCTGTGAGGACATCGCGTCACACGCGGAGGCCTCGAGAGGCTTCATCAGGACATTTAGTCCGGAGAGAATAGCCGAAGTCATCTTGCATGTACTTTAGGTGTGAAACCGGGAGAATTATTTAGACAATTAAATTAAATTGCTGGAAAATGTAAAGACAATTTTAATGCCAACCAAGCATGCTAATAATAATTGCACTGCATGTTGCTGGAACAGTTATCTCGACGTACGGCAACGTATACATCATCCGGCGTCATCGCCTACACCAGCCGAAGGATGTATCTGGTAGAACAGTATTAGCCTCACTAACTGCGGCCGCAGCTTGGATACAGGTATGGTATTTATGCATGCCGAGTTCTGTATTTCCATATTTGCAAATATTGACAGTGCCTCTCATCCAATCACAATGCAGCATTGGAAATAATGCTGATGTCACTTCGCCGATACAAAAGCTTGTGCAGCTTGCTATTTTAATATTGTTCACACATCGGTCATTATATAATCTGACTGAAATCACTTCTGTGTTGTGCACTGTGTCACCGGTATTCCCGCACAGATGGCAACAACAAAGGTTCCGGAGGTCCGTGACATCACACGGATCGAAAGAATAGGTGCACATTCTCACATTCGTGGCCTTGGTTTGGACGATGCTCTGGAGGCGAGGCAGGTGTCTCAGGGGATGGTCGGCCAGTTGGCCGCCCGCCGGGCAGCCGGCATCATCCTGGAGATGATCAAAGACGGCCACATCGCCGGCAGAGCCGTGCTGATCGCCGGCCAACCCGGCACGGGAAAGACCGCCATCGCCATGGGCATCGCCCAGTCTCTCGGCCCCGACACCCCGTTCACGGCCATGGCTGGAAGCGAGATCTTCTCCCTGGAGATGAGCAAGACGGAGGCGCTCAGCCAAGCGTTCAGGAAGTCCATTGGAGTGAGGATAAAGGAGGAGACGGAGATCATCGAAGGAGAGGTCGTGGAGATCCAGATCGATCGGCCGGCCACTGGAACAGGTGCCAAGTTGGGCAAGCTGATCCTAAAGACGACCGACATGGAGACCGTCTACGACTTGGGCAACAAGATGATCGAGAGCCTCACTAGGGAGAAGATTCAGGCCGGAGATGTCATCACCATCGACAAAGCCACCGGCAAGATCAGCAGGCTGGGGCGCTCCTTCACCCGGTCCCTAGACTATGACGCCATGGGTGCTCGGACGCAGTTCGTCCAGTGTCCACAGGGCGAGCTTCAGAAGAGGAAGGAGGTGGTCCACACGGTGACCCTCCACGAGGTGGACGTCGTCAACAGCCGCTCGCAGGGCTTCCTCGCCCTCTTCTCCGGAGACACCGGAGAGATCAAGTCCGAGGTCCGCGAGCAGATCAACGCCAAAGTGTCCCAGTGGCGGGAAGAGGGCAAGGCGGAGATCATTCCGGGAGTGCTGTTTATCGATGAGGTCCACATGCTGGACATGGAGTGCTTCTCCTTCCTGAACCGTGCCCTGGAGAGCGACCTTTCGCCCGTCCTCATCGTGGCCACCAACCGAGGCATCACGCGCATCCGCGGCACCAACTACCAGAGCGCACACGGCATCCCCATGGACCTGCTGGACCGCCTGCTCATCATCGCCACCTCCCCGTACACGGAGAAGGAGACTCGAGAGATCCTCAAGATCCGCTGCGAGGAGGAGGACGTGGAGCTGAGCGAAGAGGCCCTCGCGGAACTGACCAGCACGGGACGGAAGACGTCGCTGCGCTACGCCATCCAGCTGATCAGCACCGCAGGACTGGTGTGTCGCAAACGCCGGGGGACACAGGTGCAGTTGGAGGACGTCCAGAGGGTCAAACATCTGTTCCTGGATGAGTCTAGGTCTTCCGAGTACATGAAAGAGTATGAAAAAGACTTCCTCTTCAATGAAACACGAGCACCTGAACTGCACACTGCACAATTCAGTAATTCTTCCATTTAGTTTGAATCATGTATATTTATTTGTAGGCTATATCTGGTGATGTTGATTTGCTGCTTTCTTACTTTCAAAAGCTCTGTTTCATTCTTTAAGCTTTGGACTTAATTACTAGTACGGTAATCTATCTTTGAGGCCTTGTGGCTGGAAAAGGTGATTCATCTTTTAACAGAGACCCCCTTATCCCTAGAACAGGTTCTCAAAATAGGGTCCAGAGATTGATTGAATACTTCAATATTTTGCAAAGAGAGCACAGAAAAGTACATTTCAATACAAGGTCTGCTATGAGGAGTTAAACCCCAAGAAAGCCTGTTGGCTTGCTTTTATCCATTGGGGTCCTTCTTACGTCCTTGAAATACATAGTTTTCAACCAGTGATCCCATGACCACTAGCTGTCCATGACAGATTGTGCAGATTTGGTCTCATTCGGTCTCATTCGGTAAAATGTAGTAAAGTTATTTTTGTTTTGTTTTGTGTTTTTATTTTGTATTCATTGTTTGCTTCCCGTCTATGAATAATCAAGGGAAATTACATACGATCTACTAATGGAACATTAATATGGAATGTGAGGACAGGACATGCACTTGTAGTCCTATATGCTGATGAGAAGACGAGGCTTGTAGTCCTATATGCTGATGAGAAGACGAGGCTTGTAGTCCTATATGCTGGTGAGAAGACGAGGCTTGTAGTCCTATATGCTGATGAGAAGACGAGGCTTGTAGTCCTATATGCTGGTGAGAAGACGAGGCTTGTAGTCCTATATGCTGGTGAGAAGACGAGGCTTGTAGTCCTATATGCTGATGAGAAGACGAGGCTTGTAGTCCTATATGCTGGTGAGAAGACGAGGCTTGTAGTCCTATATGCTGGTGAGAAGACGAGGCTTGTAGTCCTATATATGCTGATGAGAAGACGAGGCTTGTAGTCCTATATGCTGGTGAGAAGACGAGGCACTTGTAGTCCTATATGCTGGTGAGAAGACGAGGCGTGTAGTCCTATATGCTGGTGAGAAGACGAGGCACTTGTAGTCCTATATGCTGGTGAGAAGACGAGGCTTGTAGTCCTATATGCTGGTGAGAAGACGAGGCTTGGCAGGTTAAGCCTCTTCGTCTCGCTACTCAAGGATTTGTAATACTTTTGTTTTATTCACAATTCAGATCTTTTAATGATGTTTAAAATAATATATATTTTGTTCAAGTATTTTATTTTGGATATTAAACTGTCAATAGGCCTATTTGTGCAGATTTTGACCTGCTAGCTACTTTCATTTATATCAAATAAATGTATTTTATTTTTTTGAGGGGTGCTAGCCTCCTATATAGTATAGGCCTACAGATTTTGTCCCCACACGTCTCAATAATTGCCATTGACAATGAAAGGACAAATTAGCTCAAATGTCTGCCAAATATTATGTAAATTAAACATGAAAATATGAAATGCCATTGACAATGAAGGGAGAATTTACGTCATATGTAGCCTAGACGAGCAAATCGCTAACCAATCACATAAATTCAGTTGTCAGCTTACTTTATGATTGTGAAAAGAGGGATGTTTTTGAGGGGAATCAAACATTGTTATAATATGTTGTCATTATTACATATATCATCATATCGTATATCAATTGCAATACATAAAAATATTTATATTTAGGGAGAGTTTGATGACAAGACGGCCCCTCACTTCACACGGGTGTGATTTTTTTTTCTATAAGGAGCATCGCAGTCCTTTTAATGAAATAATTTCCCATGCATTTTCCCATAGACGTTTCAAAAAGTAATTTATTTAAAGATCTGTAAGCCTCGAACAAAGCCAACTCAGATCGTGACAAATCATGATAACAAACAATATTTTGGGCCGAACAAATAATTACAAAGAAGAAAAACAACAAAAGTGTTGTAACCACCCATTTTCCCCCTCACCTCCTCTATGATGATTTCTTGTTTTGACTATATATTCATATGTCCCTAAATGTTTTGATGAATTGAAAATGGTGGGCCCTATAGTAATTGAAATGTATTGTATTTCAGCAAACTGTTAATAAATCAATCAATTAAACAATCGATGTTTGTTTTGAAACCGTTTACATCACCATTACATCACCCAATCAACATGAGTTAGACTTTAATATATTAGCGCCCCTCACTTCACACGGATGTGGTTTTTATAATTCAGCTTACTGTGGGCACACATGCTGGAACTTTTTACTTTCAAATGTTTTGTAGTTTTTGTAGAGTTATTTAACTCATTTAGCCCATGGTCTCGGAGTAATTTTCAGCTTTTTTTCAAATCTTCAAAAATGATGAAAAACGGCATGCTATAGTATGCCGTCCGAGTCCATGAGCTATAGCCCATGGTCTCGGAATGATTTTCAGCTTTTTTTCAAAACCTCGAAAATGATGAAAAATGGCATGCTATAGTATGCCGTCCGAGGCCATGAGCTATAGCCCATGGTCTCGGAATGATTTTCAGCTTTTTTTCAAATCCTCAAAAATGATGAAAAACAGCATGCTATAATATGCCGTCCGAGGCTGTGGGCTGAACTTGAACCAACAACCTTGTGGCTCACATATAGATATGTATCACAGAGTGCCACCATGCTCTCTGAGGGTCTCCTCAGCTTTCCATCTCTTTCTTGTGTTCTTCTGGTTGTTATTCTCCAAAACATGCTGCAGAGTGAAAGTAGGAGGAACTAAGCTGGATTTGAACTCACAACCTCTGGCTCACATGGACATCATCTTAACAAGGGTGCCACTGAGCTCACTGTGATTTCAAGTTATAAGTTGTTCTTCTTGGTGTCACTTTTCAAATGGGGCCTTGGGATCATGTACGGAGCATTTGAATGCTGTTTGCTGTGCATCAAAGGTGTCTTTAGTGCTTTTAATAATAATAATAATAATATCTCAAACTTATATAGCGCTTTTCTGAGTACCCAAAGACGCTTTACATGGGGGGGCTTTACAGAGGTAACAACAAAATAAAAACAACTTTATTAGAAAAAGGAAAAACACTAAAAGCTAAAAACATTAAAAAGAAAGACAGTGGGAAGGGTTAGCTAGGGAAGGCAATGTTGAAGAGGTGGGTCTTGAGGGCGGTTTTGAATGTTTGGAGGGTGGGGGCATCTCTGAGTGCCTTAGGGAGGGCATTCCACAGGGTTGGGGCAGCAAAGGCAAAAGCTCTGTCACCCCACGTACGGAGTTTGGTTTTGGGGGCGTCGAGGAGGTTTGCGTCACCAGACCTGAGGGAGCGGGAGGGGACATGTCGTTTGAGGAGGTCACAGAGGTAAGGAGGAGCCAGGTTATTTAGTGCTTTGTAGGTGGTCAGGAGTGTTTTGAAGTGGATTCTTTGTTTAACCGGTAGCCAGTGAAGGTCGCGGAGGACTGGTGTAATATGATCTCTGGAACGGGTATTCCAGAGTGTTATCGTGGATGTTAATCAGAGGAGAAGCCATGACAGAACACAGACAACCTGGTAGTGCAATGTGTTAAGTGGCTGTCTATGATCCAGACGTGGGTTCAAATCCCACTCTGGTCTTTACTCTGAAACTTTACTTTGAATAAAGAAGAAGATAAAAGCGCTCGGAAGTCTCACTCAGTCAGTCTATAATATAGCCTGACTGAGACTTCCGAGCGCCTTTATCTTCTTCTTTTTCTTTACCAACTGCACCATCACTATCATATAGCCGCTATATGACAGTGATGGTGCAGTTGGTAAAGAAAAAAATCATTTTCACCTAGAAACTCCATTCACACTTTATAATTCAGCTTACTGTGGGCACACATGCTGGAATTTTTTACTTTGAAATGTTTTGTAGTTTCTGAGTTATTTAACTTAAACGCCCAATGCATTCTCAATGGCAATAGCACAAACTTTGGCATGCTACTAGTCCTACATACTTACACCTAGAAACCCAATTCAAACCTATTTAGGTTCATCTTACGGTGGACATGTTTGGCTGAAAAGGAATCTTTGAAATGTTTCATAGTTTTAGAAATATAGTGCTTTCAAATTTGAGACATTTATAATGGGGCTCAATGGCAGCTCTATAGGCACGTCAAAAATCACTTTCACCTAGAAACTCCATTCACACTTTTTATAATTCAGCTTACTGTGGGCACACATGCTGGAACTTTTTACTTTGAAATGTTTTGTAGTTTCCGAGTTATTTAACTTAAACGCCCAATGCATTCTCAATGGCAATAGCACAAATTTTGGCATGCTACTAGGCCTACATACTTACACCTAGAAACCCCATTCAAACCTATTTAGGTTCTTCTTATGGTGGACATGTTTGCCTGAAAAGGAATCTTTGAAATGTTTCATAGTTTTAGAAATATAGTGCTTTCAAATTTGAGACATTTATAATGGGGCTCAATGGCAGCTCTATGGCACGTCAAAAATCACTTTCACCTAGAAACTCCATTCACACTTTTTATAATTCAGCTTACTGTGGGCACACATGCTGGAATTTTTTACTTTGAAATGTTTTGTAGTTTCTGAGTTATTTAACTTAAACGCCCAATGCATTCTCAATGGCAATAGCACAAACTTTGGCATGCTACTAGTCCTACATACTTACACCTAGAAACCCCATTCAAACCTATTTAGGTTCATCTTACGGTGGACATGTTTGCCTGAAAAGGAATCTTTGAAATGTTTCATAGTTTTAGAAATATAGTGCTTTCAAATTTGAGAAATGTATAATGGGGTCAATGGCAGATTTTGGCAAGTAAATATTTGAGTGGGGTTTGAACCCACAACCTCCAGATCATGCAGCCAGTGTGCTAAGTCACTGATCTACTTGCTACCTGCCATAATGCAGTCTGCTGTTCCCTTTGAGTAACAACATTGATACAAATATAAAATACAAAAAATAAAATAACAGGAGATTTGTCTATTGTTTATTTTGCTGCTGTTTATCTCTAGACATTCGAATGTTTATGAACCACAATGAAAACAAGTCTCTGGCTCTTCTGTCATTATCTATTCGGCCTTTTGAGAACAGCATGCACAGTGGCTCACTGGGTACAGAGCCTGCCTGGGAATCAGGAGGCCGCAGGTTCAGGTCCTGGCTCTGACATAGTGTCCCAAAATCATGAAAATATGATATACTATAGTATGCCGTCCGAAACCATGGACTATAGTATGTCATTTTTTCATGATTTTCATCTTTTTTTTCAAATCCTCCAAAATCACGAAAAACGACATGCTATAGTATGCCGTCCGAAACCATGAACTATAGCATGTCGTTTTTTCATGATTTTCATCTTTTTTCATCGTCTGGACTGATCCCGTCCCACAATGGAGAGACGCCAATGTTGTCACCATTTATAAGAACAAGGGGGGCAGGGCTGTCTGTGGCAACAGCAGGGGTATTCAACTGACGTCAGATGCACTATTAATGCCAGTAACATACTGTGAAGAGTTGGGTTCAGTTCGGATCCATATTGGAACAATTGAATACTCTAAATTATATTGATGTATTGTACTACTATTATTATTATTATCTGAACCATGTAGCACATTCTCTATGTAAATTGACTTTATTACCTACTACAAATTACAGTTAAAACCTTAAACCTCCTCTTAGAACTTTATTTGTCTGTCTCCAAATTTATTTTTTAAGGTCTTTCTGTTTTTTATGGTACAGTGACTGTCATTCAAGATTTAAAGGGCTATTCACTCATTTTTAAGGTAAATATTTGGTCTCCCTGCTGGGTTATTGAAGGTATATATTTACAGTCCTTTCTAATTAGCATTACAAAATAGATATAATTTATTTTGATCTATTAATGATGTAAATTACCATTTAAATGGTTACAGGTTGACGATTGAATACAAGTTGATTCCTAACGTTGATTCAATATAAAATCAACAAAAATGTGCACTGCTAAAAGTTTCACCGTGGTTCCGTTTCATATGGCATAATAATGCAGTGCCCTTTAGGCCGGGAGTTCCAGGGGGTCCCCAGCTAAATGATAGTTGGGAACCAACCCTTATGGGTCTGTAACTCTGAGAGTGTACAAATGTACAATTTGTTCCATTTGTTGATCTGTTCCATTTGTACACTCTTTGTACCCTCTCAGAGTTAAATTAACATTGATTTTACAATATTAATTGGGGGTCCCCAGAAACAGAAATGCCATTAAATGGGGAGTCCGTATAGAATAAATGTCAAACTAACCCTAACTCTCACAAAAAAGTAATCTGGAGTTGTTTGGAGAAAAAAAGAACATTCATATGAGCGGGACGTGAACTGGACTGGTATCTAGCATGGTTTTCAAGGCTAATGTTCAGTCCACTACGCCACTGAAATAGTTATCTTAACACGCATCTATGTCTGTCATTTCACAATATCAGAAAAGCGACAGGCTATAGTCCATGGTCTCGGAGCGTATGCTATAGGGTGCCATTTTTCACGATTTCAGAGGATTTAAAAAAAGGTGAAAATATCGGAAAAGCGACAGGCTATAGTCCATCGTCTCAGAGCGCATGCTATAGGGTGCCATTTTTCCCGATTTCGGAGGATTTGAAAAAAAGGTGAAAATCACGGAAAGCGACAGGCTATAGTCCATCGTCACGGATCGCATGCTATAGGCTGCCATTTTTCACATTTCAGAGGATTTAAAAAAAGGTGAAAATATCGGAAAAGCGACAGGCTATAGTCCATGGTCTCGGAGCGCATGCTATAGGGATACTGGGCTGTATAGGGTGCCATTTTTCACGATTTCAGAGGATTTAAAAAAAGGTGAAAATATCGGAAAAGCGACAGGCTATAGTCCATCGTCACGGAGCGCATGCTATAGGGTGCCATTTTTTCACATTTCAGAGGATTTAAAAAAAGGTGAAAATATCAGAAAAGCGACAGGCTATAGTCCATCGTCTCAGAGCGCATGCTATAGGGTGCCATTTTTCCCGATTTCGGAGGATTTGAAAAAAAGGTGAAAATCACGGAAAGCGACAGGCTATATATAGTCCATCGTCACGGATCGCATGCTATAGGCTGCCATTTTTCACATTTCAGAGGATTTAAAAAAGGTGAAAATATCGGAAAAGCGACAGGCTATAGTCCATCGTCTCGGAGCGCATGCTATAGGGTGCCATTTTTTCACATTTTAGAGGATTTAAAAAAAGGTGAAAATATCAGAAAAGCGACAGGCTATAGTCCATGGTCTCGGAGCGTATGCTATAGGGTGCCATTTTTCACGATTTCAGAGGATTTAAAAAAAGGTGAAAATATCGGAAAAGCGACAGGCTATAGTCCATCGTCTCAGAGCGCATGCTATAGGGTGCCATTTTTCCCGATTTCGGAGGATTTGAAAAAAAGGTGAAAATCACAGAAAGCGACAGGCTATAGTCCATCGTCACGGATCGCATGCTATAGGCTGCCATTTTTCACATTTCAGAGGATTTAAAAAAAGGTGAAAATATCGGAAAAGCGACAGGCTATAGTCCATGGTCTCGGAGCGCATGCTATAGGGCAGGGGTTCTCAACCCGTGGGTCGCGACCCCTTGGGGGGTCGCCAAATTATTTTAGGGGGTCCCCAAATTATTAAAAAAAATATATATATATATATATTTTTTAAATTTTATTTTCACGATTTTTCAAAAATAGCAGACCTACAAGCTCGTAGCGCGCCACTCGGTGGCGTGCTATGAGCTTGTAGATCTGCTATTTTTCAATAGCTAAATTATAACAATGCTTAAAACACCAAAAGGGGTTCCCGCCCAAAATGGTTTAAGGTTATTGTAGCAGTCAATTTATATTGGGGGTCGGGAGGGGGCGGGGCGGGGGTCCCGAGACATTGCCAAAGCATTTCCGGGGGTCCCTGGCCAAAAACGTTGAGAACCCCTGCTATAGGGTGCCATTTTTCACGATTTCAGAGGATTTAAAAAAAGGTGAAAATATCGGAAAAGCGACAGGCTATAGTCCATCGTCTCGGAGCGCATGCTATAGGGTGCCATTTTTTCACATTTCAGAGGATTTAAAAAAAGGTGAAAATATCAGAAAAGCGACAGGCTATAGTCCATGGTCTCGGAGCGTATGCTATAGAGCGTCGCAGTCCCACCTCCTACCCTGGACCAGGAAATGAAACCCAATGCATTATTCTCATAGACATTTCTTAAAGTATTTATTTAAAGACGGTTGCTGTTGATATAGTATGCCGTTCGAGACCATGGGCTATAGCCCATCGCCATGGTCATAAATGATGAAAAACAAGGATTTGAAAAAAAGACGAAAATGACTCCGAGACGATGGGCTATAGCCCATGGTCTCGGAGTGATTTTCGTCTTTTTTTCAAATCCTCAAAAATGATGCAAAACGGCATGCTATAGTATGCCGTTCGAGACCATGGGCTCTATAGGCATACTATAGCATGCCGTTTTGCATCATTTTTGAGGATTTGAAAAAAAGACGAAAATCACTCCGAGACCATGGGCTATAGCCCATCGTCTCGGAGTCATTTTCGTCTTTTTTTCAAATCCTTGTTTTTCATCATTTATGACCATGGCGATGGGCTATAGCCCATGGTCTCGAATAATTTGGGGACCCCCTAAAATAATTTGGCGACCCCCCAAGGGGTCGCGACCCACGGGTTGAGAACCCCTGCCCTATAGCATGCGCTCCGAGACCATGGACTATAGCCTGTCGCTTTTCCGATATTTTCACCTTTTTTTAAATCCTCTGAAATGTGAAAAATGGCAGCCTATAGCATGCGATCCGTGACGATGGACTATAGCCTGTCGCTTTCCGTGATTTTCACCTTTTTTTCAAATCCTCCGAAATCGGGAAAAATGGCACCCTATAGCATGCGCTCTGAGACGATGGACTATAGCCTGTCGCTTTTCTGATATTTTCACCTTTTTTTAAATCCTCTGAAATTGTGAAAAATGGCACCCTATAGCATACGCTCCGAGACCATGGACTATAGCCTGTCGCTTTTCTGATATTTTCACCTTTTTTTAAATCCTCTAAAATGTGAAAAAATGGCACCCTATAGCATGCGCTCCGAGACGATGGACTATAGCCTGTCGCTTTTCCGAAAACAAGGATTTGAAAAAAAGACGAAAATGACTCCGAGACGATGGGCTATATCCCATGGTCTCGGAGTGATTTTCGTCTTTTTTTCAAATCCTCAAAAATGATGGAAAACGGCATGCTATAGTATGCCGTTCGAGACCATGGGCTATAGCCCATCGCCATGGTCATAAATGATGAAAAACAAGGATTTGAAAATGACTCCGAGACCATGGGCTATAGCCCATGGTCTCGGAGTGATTTTCGTCTTTTTTTCAAATCCTCAAAAATGATGCAAAACGGCATGCTATAGTATGCCGTTCGAGACCATGGGCTATAGCCCATCGCCATGGTCATAAATGATGAAAAACAAGGATTTGAAAAAAAGATGAAAATTACTCCGAGACGATGGGATAGCCCATGGTCTCGGAGTGATTTTCGTCTTTTTTTCAAATCCTCAACAATGATGCAAAACGGCATGCTATAGTATGCCGTTCGAGACCATGGGCTATAGCCCATCGCCATGGTCATAAATGATGAAAAACAAGGATTTGAAAAAAAGACGAAAATGAATCCGAGACGATGGGCTATAGCCCATGGTCTCGGAGTGATTTTCGTCTTTTTTTCAAATCCTCAAAAATGATGCAAAACGGCATGCTATAGTATGCCGTTCGAGACCATGGGCTATAGCCCATCGCCATGGTCATAAATGATGAAAAACAAGGATTTAAAAAAATGACGAAAATGACTCCGAGACGATGGGCATGGGCTCGGAGTGATTTTCGTCTTTTTTTCAAATCCTCAAAAATGATGCAAAACGGCATGCTATAGTATGCCGTTCGAGACCATGGGCTATAGCCCATCGCCATGGTCATAAATTATGAAAAACGACGATTTGAAAAAAAGACGAAAATGACTCCGAGACGATGGGCTATAGCCCATGGTCTCGGAGTGATTTTCGTCTTTTTTTCAAATCCTCAAAAATGATGCAAAACGGCATGCTATAGTATGCCGTTCGAGACCATGGGCATAGCCCATCGCCATGGTCATAAATGATGAAAAACGAGGATTTGAAAAAAAGACGAAAATGACTCCGAGACGATGGGCTATAGCCCATGGTCTCGGAGTGATTTTCGTCTTTTTTTCAAATCCTCAAAAATGATGGAAAACGGCATGCTATAGTATTCCGTTCGAGACCATGGGCTATAGCCCATCGCCATGGTCATACATTATGAAAAAGAAGAATTTGAAAAAAAGACGAAAATTACTCCGAGACGATGGGCTATAGCCCATGGTCTCGGAGTGATTCTCGTCTTTTTTTCAAATCCTCAAAAATGATGGAAAACGGCATGCTATAGTATGCCGTTCGAGACCATGGGCTCTATAGAGCGTCGCAGTCCCGCCTCCTACCCTGGACCAGGAAATGAAATCCAATGCATTATTCTCATAGACATTTCTTAAAGTATTTATTTAAAGACGGTTACGCCGCGGACAAAGCCAACTCGAGTCGTGACAACTCATGACAACCCAAACAATATTTTGGACCAAACAAATAATTACAAAGAAGAAAAACAACAAAAAAAGTGTTGTAACCTGCCGTTTTTTTCTTCTTTCTAATTATTTGTTTGGTCCAAAATATTGTTTGTGTTGTCATGAGTTGTCACGACTCGAGTTGGCTTTGTCCGCGGCGTAACAGTCTTTAAATAAATACTTTAAGAAATGTCTATGAGAATAATGCATTGGGTTTCATTTCCTGGTCCAGGGTAGGAGGCAGGACTGCGACGCTCTATAGGCATACTATAGCATGCCGTTTTCCATCATTTTTGAGGATTTGAAAAATATACGAAAATCACTCCGAGACCATGGGCTATAGCCCATCGTCTCGGAGTCATTTTCGTCTTTTTTTCAAATCCTTGTTTTTCATCATTTATGACCATGGCGATGGGCTATAGCCCATGGTCTCGGAGGGATTTTCGTCTTGTTTTCAAATCCTCAAAAATGATGCAAAACGGCATGCTATAGTATGCCGTTCGAGACCATGGGCTATAGCCCATCGCCATGGTCATAAATGATGAAAAACAAGGATTTGAAAAAAAGACGAAAATGACTCCGAGACGATGGGCTATAGCCCATGGTCTCGGAGAGTTTTTCGTCTTTTTTTCAAATCCTCAAAAATGATGGAAAACGGCATGCTATAGTATGCCGTTCGAGACCATGGGCTATAGCCCATCGCCATGGTCATGATGAAAAACAAGGATTTGAAAGAAAGACGAAAATGACTCCGAGACGATGGGCTATAGCCCATGGTCTCGGAGTGATTTTCGTCTTTTTTTCAAATCCTCAAAAATGATGCAAAACGGCATGCTATAGTATGCCGTTCGAGACCATGGGCTATAGCCCATCGCCATGGTCATAAATTATGAAAAACAAGGATTTGAAAAAAAGACGAAAATGACTCCGAGACGATGGGCTATAGCCCATGGTCTCGGAGTGATTTTCGTCTTTTTTTGAAATCCTCAAAAATGATGCAAAACGGCATGCTATAGTATGCCGTTCGAGACCATGGGCTATAGCCCATCGCCATGGTCATAAATTATGAAAAACAAGGATTTGAAAAAAAGACGAAAATGACTCCGAGACGATGGGCTATAGCCCATGGTCTCGGAGTGATTTTCGTCTTTTTTTTTTTTAATCCTCAAAAATGATGCAAAACGGCATGCTATAGTATGCCGTTCGAGACCATGGGCTATAGCCCATCGCCATGGTCATAAATTATGAAAAACGACGATTTGAAAAAAAGACGAAAATGACTCCGAGACGATGGGCTATAGCCCATGGTCTTGGAGTGATTTTCGTCTTTTTTTCAAATCCTCAAAAATGATGCAAAACGGCATGCTATAGTATGCCGTTCGAGACCATGGGCTATAGCCCATCGCCATGGTCATAAATTATGAAAAACAAGAATTTGAAAAAAAGACGAAAATTACTCCGAGACGATGGGCTATAGCCCATGGTCTCGGAGTGATTTTCGTCTTTTTTTCAAATCCTCAAAAATGATGGAAAACGGCATGCTATAGTATGCCGTTCGAGACCATGGGCTCTATAGAGCGTCGCAGTCCCGCCTCCTACCCTGGACCAGGAAATGAAATCCAATGCATTATTCTCATAGACATTTCTTAAAGTATTTATTTAAAGACGGTTACGCCGCGGACAAAGCCAACTCGAGTCGTGACAACTCATGACAACCCAAACAATATTTTGGACCAAACAAATAATTACAAAGAAGAAAAACAACAAAAAAAGTGTTGTAACCTTCCGTTTTTTTCTTCTTTGTAATTATTTGTTTGGTCCAAAATATTGTTTGTGTTGTCATGAGTTGTCACGACTCGAGTTGGCTTTGTCCGCGGCGTAACAGTCTTTAAATAAATACTTTAAGAAATGTCTATGAGAATAATGCATTGGGTTTCATTTCCTGGTCCAGGGTAGGAGGCGGGACTGCGACGCTCTATAGGCATACTATAGCATGCCGTTTTGCATCATTTTTGAGGATTTGAAAAATATACGAAAATCACTCCGAGACCATGGGCTATAGCCCATCGTCTCGGAGTCATTTTCGTCTTTTTTTCAAATCCTTGTTTTTCATCATTTATGACCATGGCGATGGGCTATAGCCCATGGTCTCGGAGGGATTTTCGTCTTGTTTTCAAATCCTCAAAAATGATGCAAAACGGCATGCTATAGTATGCCGTTCGAGACCATGGGCTATAGCCCATCGCCATGGTCATAAATGATGAAAAACAAGGATTTGAAAAAAAGACGAAAATGACTCCGAGACGATGGGCTATAGCCCATGGTCTCGGAGGGATTTTCGTCTTTTTTTCAAATCCTCAAAAATGATGGAAAACGGCATGCTATAGTATGCCGTTCGAGACCATGGGCTATAGCCCATCGCCATGGTCATAAATGATGAAAAACGAGGATTTGAAAAAAAGACGAAAATGACTCCGAGACGATGGGCTATAGCCCATGGTCTCGGAGTGATTTTCGTCTTTTTTTCAAATCCTCAAAAATGATGCAAAACGGAATGCTATAGTATGCCGTTCGAGACCATGGGCTATAGCCCATCGCCATGGTCATAAATGATGAAAAACAAGGATTTGAAAAAAAGACGAAAATGACTCCGAGACGATGGGCTATAGCCCATGGTCTCGGAGTGATTTTCGTCTTTTTTTCAAATCCTCAAAAATGATGGAAAACGGCATGCTATAGTATGCCGTTCGAGACCATGGGCTATAGCCCATCGCCATGGTCATAAATGATGAAAAACAAGGATTTGAAAAAAAGATGAAAATTACTCCGAGACGTGATTTTCGTCTTTTTTTCAAATCCTCAAAAATGATGCAAAACGGAATGCTATAGTATGCCGTTCGAGACCATGGGCTATAGCCCATCGCCATGGTCATAAATGATGAAAAACAAGGATTTGAAAAAAAGACGAAAATGACTCCGAGACGATGGGCTATAGCCCATGGTCTCGGAGTGATTTTCGTCTTTTTTTCAAATCCTCAAAAATGATGGAAAACGGCATGCTATAGTATGCCGTTCGAGACCATGGGCTATAGCCCATCGCCATGGTCATAAATGATGAAAAACAAGGATTTGAAAAAAAGATGAAAATTACTCCGAGACGATGGGCTATAGCCCATGGTCTCGGAGTAATTTTCATCTTTTTTTCAAATCCTCAAAAATGATGCAAAACGGAATGCTATAGTATGCCGTTCGAGACCATGGGCTATAGCCCATCGCCATGGTCATGATGAAAAACAAGGATTTGAAAAAAAGACGAAAATTACTCCGAGACGATGGGCTATAGCCCATGGTCTCGGAGTGATTTTCGTCTTTTTTTCAAATCCTCAAAAATGATGCAAAACGGCATTCTATAGTATGCCGTTCGAGACCATGGGCTATAGCCCATCGCCATGGTCATGATGAAAAACAAGGATTTGAAAAAAAGACGAAAATGACTCCGAGACGATGGGCTATTGCCCATGGTCTCGGAGTGATTTTCGTCTTTTTTTCAAATCCTCAAAAATGATGCAAAACGGCATGCTATAGTATGCCGTTCGAGACCATGGGCTATAGCCCATCGCCATGGTCATAAATGATGAAAAACAAGGATTTGAAAAAAAGACGTAAATTACTCGGAGACGATGGGCTATAGCCCATGGTCTCGGAGTGATTTTCGTCTTTTTTTCAAATCCTCAAAAATGATGCAAAACGGCATTCTATAGTATGCCGTTCGAGACCATGGGCTATAGCCCATCGCCATGGTCATGATGAAAAACAAGGATTTGAAAAAAAGACGAAAATGACTCCGAGACGATGGGCTATTGCCCATGGTCTCGGAGTGATTTTCGTCTTTTTTTCAAATCCTCAAAAATGATGGAAAACGGCATGCTATAGTATGCCGTTCGAGACCATGGGCTATAGCCCATCGCCATGGTCATAAATTATGAAAAACAAGGATTTGAAAAAAAGACGAAAATTACTCCGAGACGATGGGCTATTGCCCATGGTCTCGGAGTGATTTTCGTCTTTTTTTCAAATCCTCAAAAATGATGGAAAACGGCATGCTATAGTATGCCGTTCGAGACCATGGGCTATAGCCCATCGCCATGGTCATAAATGATGAAAAACAAGGATTTGAAAAAAAGACGAAAATGACTCCGAGACGATGGGCTATAGCCCATGGTCTCGGAGGGATTTTCGTCTTTTTTTCAAATCCTCAAAAATGATGCAAAACGGCATGCTATAGTATGCCGTTCGAGACCATGGGCTATAGCCCATCGCCATGGTCATGATGAAAAACAAGGATTTGAAAAAAAGACGAAAATGACTCCGAGACGATGGGCTATTGCCCATGGTCTCGGAGTGATTTTCGTCTTTTTTTCAAATCCTCAAAAATGATGGAAAACGGCATGCTATAGTATGCCGTTCGAGACCATGGGCTATAGCCCATCGCCATGGTCATAAATGATGAAAAACAAGGATTTGAAAAAAAGACGAAAATGACTCCGAGACGATGGGCTATAGCCCATGGTCTCGGAGTGATTTTCGTCTTTTTTTCAAATCCTCAAAAATGATGCAAAACGGAATGCTATAGTATGCCGTTCGAGACCATGGGCTATAGCCCATCGCCATGGTCATAAATGATGAAAAACAAGGATTTGAAAAAAAGACGAAAATGACTCCGAGACGATGGGCTATAGCCCATGGTCTCGGAGTGATTTTCGTCTTTTTTTCAAATCCTCAAAAATGTTTGAAAACGGCATGCTATAGTATGCCGTTCGAGACCATGGGCTATAGCCCATCGCCATGGTCATAAATGATGAAAAACAAGGATTTGAAAAAAAGATGAAAATTACTCCGAGACGATGGGCTATAGCCCATGGTCTCGGAGTGATTTTCGTCTTTTTTTCAAATCCTCAAAAATGATGCAAAACGGCATGCTATAGTATGCCGTTCGAGACCATGGGCTATAGCCCATCGCCATGGTCATAAATGATGAAAAACAAGGATTTGAAAAAAAGACGAAAATTACTCCGAGACGATGGGCTATAGCCCATGGTCTCGGAGTGATTTTCGTCTTTTTTTCAAATCCTCAAAAATGATGCAAAACGGCATGCTATAGTATGCCGTTCGAGACCATGGGCTATAGCCCATCGCCATGGTCATAAATGATGAAAAACAAGGATTTGAAAAAAAGACGAAAATGACTCCGAGACGATGGGCTATTGCCCATGGTCTCGGAGTGATTTTCGTCTTTTTTTCAAATCCTCAAAAATGATGCAAAACGGCATGCTATAGTATGCCGTTCGAGACCATGGGCTATAGCCCATCGCCATGGTCATAAATGATGAAAAACAAGGATTTGAAAAAAAGACTAAAATGACTCCGAGACGATGGGCTATTGCCCATGGTCTCGGAGTGATTTTCGTCTTTTTTTCAAATCCTCAAAAATGATGGAAAACGGCATGCTATAGTATGCCGTTCGAGACCATGGGCTATAGCCCATCGCCATGGTCATAAATGATGAAAAACAAGGATTTGAAAAAAAGACGAAAATGACTCCGAGACGATGGGCTATAGCCCATGGTCTCGGAGTGATTTTCGTCTTTTTTTCAAATCCTCAAAAATGATGCAAAACGGAATGCTATAGTATGCCGTTCGAGACCATGGGCTATAGCCCATCGCCATGGTCATGATGAAAAACAAGGATTTGAAAAAAAGACGAAAATTACTCCGAGACGATGGGCTATAGCCCATGGTCTCGGAGTGATTTTCGTCTTTTTTTCAAATCCTCAAAAATGATGCAAAACGGCATTCTATAGTATGCCGTTCGAGACCATGGGCTATAGCCCATCGCCATGGTCATGATGAAAAACAAGGATTTGAAAAAAATACGAAAATGACTCCGAGACGATGGGCTATTGCCCATGGTCTCGGAGTGATTTTCGTCTTTTTTTCAAATCCTCAAAAATGATGCAAAACGGCATGCTATAGTATGCCGTTCGAGACCATGGGCTATAGCCCATCGCCATGGTCATAAATGATGAAAAACAAGGATTTGAAAAAAAGACTAAAATGACTCCGAGACGATGGGCTATTGCCCATGGTCTCGGAGTGATTTTCGTCTTTTTTTCAAATCCTCAAAAATGATGGAAAACGGCATGCTATAGTATGCCGTTCGAGACCATGGGCTATAGCCCATCGCCATGGTCATAAATGATGAAAAACAAGGATTTGAAAAAAAGACGAAAATGACTCCGAGACGATGGGCTATAGCCCATGGTCTCGGAGTGATTTTCGTCTTTTTTTCAAATCCTCAAAAATGATGCAAAACGGAATGCTATAGTATGCCGTTCGAGACCATGGGCTATAGCCCATCGCCATGGTCATGATGAAAAACAAGGATTTGAAAAAAAGACGAAAATTACTCCGAGACGATGGGCTATAGCCCATGGTCTCGGAGTGATTTTCGTCTTTTTTTCAAATCCTCAAAAATGATGCAAAACGGCATTCTATAGTATGCCGTTCGAGACCATGGGCTATAGCCCATCGCCATGGTCATGATGAAAAACAAGGATTTGAAAAAAATACGAAAATGACTCCGAGACGATGGGCTATTGCCCATGGTCTCGGAGTGATTTTCGTCTTTTTTTCAAATCCTCAAAAATGATGCAAAACGGCATGCTATAGTATGCCGTTCGAGACCATGGGCTATAGCCCATCGCCATGGTCATAAATGATGAAAAACAAGGATTTGAAAAAAAGACGTAAATTACTCGGAGACGATGGGCTATAGCCCATGGTCTCGGAGTGATTTTCGTCTTTTTTTCAAATCCTCAAAAATGATGCAAAACGGCATTCTATAGTATGCCGTTCGAGACCATGGGCTATAGCCCATCGCCATGGTCATGATGAAAAACAAGGATTTGAAAAAAAGACGAAAATGACTCCGAGACGATGGGCTATTGCCCATGGTCTCGGAGTGATTTTCGTCTTTTTTTCAAATCCTCAAAAATGATGGAAAACGGCATGCTATAGTATGCCGTTCGAGACCATGGGCTATAGCCCATCGCCATGGTCATAAATTATGAAAAACAAGGATTTGAAAAAAAGACGAAAATTACTCCGAGACGATGGGCTATTGCCCATGGTCTCGGAGTGATTTTCGTCTTTTTTTCAAATCCTCAAAAATGATGGAAAACGGCATGCTATAGTATGCCGTTCGAGACCATGGGCTATAGCCCATCGCCATGGTCATAAATGATGAAAAACAAGGATTTGAAAAAAAGACGAAAATGACTCCGAGACGATGGGCTATAGCCCATGGTCTCGGAGTGATTTTCGTCTTGTTTTCAAATCCTCAAAAATGATGCAAAACGGCATGCTATAGTATGCCGTTCGAGACCATGGGCTATAGCCCATCGTCATGGTGATGATGAAAAACAAGGATTTGAAAGAAAGACGAAAATGACTCCGAGACGATGGGCTATAGCCCATGGTCTCGGAGTGATTTTCGTCTTTTTTTCAAATCCTCAAAAATGATGCAAAACGGCATGCTATAGTATGCCGTTCGAGACCATGGGCTATAGCCCATCGCCATGGTCATAAATGATGAAAAACAAGGATTTGAAAAAAAGACGAAAATGACTCCGAGACGATGGGCTATAGCCCATGGTCTCGGAGTGATTTTCGTCTTTTTTCAAATCCTCAAATTATGGAAAACGGCATGCTATAGTATGCCTATAGAGCCCATGGTCTCGAACGGCATACTATAGCATGCCGTTTTCCATCATTTTTGAGGATTTGAAAAAAAGACGAAAATCACTCCGAGACCATGGGCTATAGCCCATCGTCTCGGAGTCATTTTCGTATTTTTTTCAAATCCTTGTTTTTCATCATTTATGAGTCATGACCATGGCGATGGGCTATAGCCCATGGTCTCGAACGGCATACTATAGCATGCCGTTTTGCATCATTTTTGAGGATTTGAAAAAAAGACGAAAATCACTCCGAGACCATGGGCTATAGCCCATCGTCTCGGAGTCATTTTCGTCTTTCTTTCAAATCCTTGTTTTTCATCATGACCATGGCGATGGGCTATAGCCCATGGTCTCGAACGGCATACTATAGCATGCCGTTTTCCATCATTTTTGAGGATTTGAAAAAAAGACGAAAATCACTCCGAGACCATGGGCTATAGCCCATCGTCTCTGAGTCATTTTCGTCTTTTTTTCAAATCCTTGTTTTTCATCATTCATGACCATGGCGACAGGCTATAGTCCATCGTCTCAGAGCGCATGCTATAGGGTGCCATTTTTCACGATTTCAGAGGATTCGAAAAATAGTGAAAATCACAGAAAGCAACAGGCTATAGTCCATCGTCTCGGAGCGCATGATATAGGGTGCCATTTTTCACGATTTCAGAGGATTTAAAAAAAGGTGAAAATATCGGAAAAGCGACAGGCTATAGTCCATCGTCTCAGAGCGCATGCTATAGGGTGCCATTTTTCCCGATTTCGGAGGATTTGAAAAAAAGGTGAAAATCACGGAAAGCGACAGGCTATAGTCCATCGTCACGGATCGCATGCTATAGGCTGCCATTTTTCACATTTCAGAGGATTTAAAAAAAGGTGAAAATATCGGAAAAGCGACAGGCTATAGTTTATCGTCTCGGAGCGCATGCTATAGGGTGCCATTTTTTCACATTTCAGAGGATTAAAAAAAAGGTGAAAATATCGGAAAAGCGACAGGCTATAGTCCATCGTCTCAGAGCGCATGCTATAGGGTGCCATTTTTCCCGATTTCGGAGGATTTAAAAAAAAGGTGAAAATCACGGAAAGCGACAGGCTATAGTCCATCGTCACGGATCGCATGCTATAGGCTGCCATTTTTCACATTTCAGAGGATTAAAAAAAAGGTGAAAATATCGGAAAAGCGACAGGCTATAGTCCATCGTCTCAGAGCGCATGCTATAGGGTGCCATTTTTCACGATTTCAGAGGATTAAAAAAAAGGTGAAAATATCGGAAAAGCGACAGGCTATAGTCCATCGTCTCAGAGCGCATGCTATAGGGTGCCATTTTTCACGATTTCAGAGGATTAAAAAAAAGGTGAAAATATCGGAAAAGCGACAGGCTATAGTCCATCGTCTCAGAGCGCATGCTATAGGGTGCCATTTTTCACGATTTCAGAGGATTTAATAAAAGGTGAAAATATCGGAAAAGCGACAGGCTATAGTCCATGGTCTCGGAGCGCATGCTATAGGGTTCCATTTTTCACGATTTCAGAGGATTTAAAAAATAGGTGAAAATCACAGAAAGCGACAGGCTATAGTCCATCGTCACGGATCGCATGCTATAGGCTGCCATTTTTCACATTTCAGAGGATTTTAAAAAAGGTGAAAATATCGGAAAAGCGACAGGCTATAGTCCATGGTCTCGGAGCGCATGCTATAGGGTGCCATTTTTCACGGATTCAGAGGATTTAAAAAAAGGTGAAAATATCGGAAAATCGACAGGCTATAGTCCATGGTCTCGGAGCGCATGCTATAGGCTGCCATTTTTCACATTTCAGAGGATTTAAAAAAAGGTGAAAATATCGGAAAAGCGACAGGCTATAGTCCATGGTCTCGGAGCGCATGCTATAGGTTGCCATTTTTCACGATTTCAGAGGATTAAAAAAAAGGTGATAATATCGGAAAAGCGACAGGCTATAGTCCATCGTCTCGGAGCGCATGCTATAGGGTGCCATTTTTTCACATTTCAGAGGATTTAAAAAAAGGTGAAAATATCGGAAAAGCGACAGGCTATAGTCCATCGTCTCAGAGCGCATGCTATAGGGTGCCATTTTTCCCGATTTCGGAGGATTTGAAAAAAGGTGAAAATCACGGAAAGCGACAGGCTATAGTCCATCGTCACGGATCGCATGCTACAGGCTGCCATTTTTCACATTTCAGAGGATTTAAAAAAAGGTGAAAATATCGGAAAAGCGACAGGCTATAGTCCATGGTCTCGGAGCGCATGCTATAGGGTGCCATTTTTCACGATTTCAGAGGATTAAAAAAAAGGTCAAAATATCGGAAAAGCGACAGGCTATAGTCCATCGTCTCGGAGCGCATGCTGGGTGCCATTTTTCACATTTCAGAGGATTTAAAAAAAGGTCAAAATATCGGAAAAGCGACAGGCTATAGTCCATGGTCTCGTAGCGCATGCTATAGGGTGCCATTTTTCACGATTTCAGAGGATTAAAAAAAAGGTGAAAATATCGGAAAAGCGACAGGCTATAGTCCATCGTCTCAGAGCGCATGCTATAGGGTGCCATTTTTCACGATTTCAGAGGATTCGAAAAATAGTGAAAATCACAGAAAGCAACAGGCTATAGTCCATCGTCACGGATCGCATGCTATAGGGTGCCATTTTTCACATTTCAGAGGATTTTAAAAAAGGTGAAAATATCGGAAAAGCGACAGGCTATAGTCCATGGTCTCGGAGTGCATGCTATAGGGTGCCATTTTTCACGATTTCAGAGGATTTAAAAAAAGGTGAAAATATCGGAAAATCGACAGGCTATAGTCCATGGTCTCGGAGCGCATGCTATAGGGTGCCATTTTTCACGATTTCAGAGGATTTGAAAAATAGTGAAAATCACAGAAAGCGACAGGCTATAGTCCATCGTCACGGATCGCATGCTATAGGCTGCCATTTTTCACATTTCAGAGGATTTAAAAAAAGGTGAAAATATCGGAAAAGCGACAGGCTATAGTCCATCGTCTCGGAGTGCATGCTATAGGGTGCCATTTTTCACGATTTCGGAGGAATTGAAAAAAAGGTGAAAATCACGGAACGCGACAGGCTATAGTCCATCGTCCATTGTCTCGAGTGATTTTCGTCATTTTTTCAAATCCTCAAAAATGATGAAAAACGGCATGCTATAGTATGCCGTCTGAGATGGGCTACAGCCCATGGTCAAAAATGATGAAAAACGAGGATTTGAAAAAAAACGTGACGAAGAAGCGTGACGAAAAAGCGTGACGTAAAACCACACTAACTACATGATAAAACTACATGATAAAACGACAGGTAAATACAACACATTGAGCAGGGCACTGCAGGGAGTTGAACCCCGTTCTGGTAAACAAGGAAGTACCACACCAGTGCCTTAGTTTGTTTTGTTGTAATTTACAGGTCCAACAGCAATCACATTCATTACATTTCAACAGTAGTCATTTCACAATTTACACTGTAGGCAATAATAACAGTATATAAAATAATAAATCACAAAGCTATATTTTTAAACGTACTCTTGCCGACCTCCCACGACAAAATCATTAAAATAAGTAGGTTACCATTTTTCACGGTTTCGGAGGATTTGAAAAAAAGGTGAAAATATCGGAAAAGCGACAGGCTATAGTCCATGGTCTCGGAGCGCATGCTATAGGGCAGGGGTTCTCAACCCGTGGGTCGCGACCCCTTGGGGGGTCGCCAAATTATTTTAGGGGGTCCCCAAATTATTAAAAAAAAATATATATATATATATATATTTTTTAAATTTTATTTTCACGATTTTTCAAAAATAGCAGACCTACAAGCTCGTAGCGCGCCACTCGGTGGCGTGCTATGAGCTTGTAGATCTGCTATTTTTCAATAGCTAAATTATAACAATGCTTAAAACACCAAAAGGGGTTCCCGCCCAAAATGGTTTAAGGTTATTGTAGCAGTCAATTTATATTGGGGGTCGGGAGGGGGCGGGGCGGGGGTCCCGAGACATTGCCAAAGCATTTCCGGGGGTCCCTGGCCAAAAACGTTGAGAACCCCTGCTATAGGGTGCCATTTTTCACGATTTCAGAGGATTTAAAAAAAGGTGAAAATATCGGAAAAGCGACAGGCTATAGTCCATCGTCTCGGAGCGCATGCTATAGGGTGCCATTTTTTCACATTTCAGAGGATTTAAAAAAAGGTGAAAATATCAGAAAAGCGACAGGCTATAGTCCATGGTCTCGGAGCGTATGCTATAGAGCGTCGCAGTCCCGCCTCCTACCCTGGACCAGGAAATGAAACCCAATGCATTATTCTCATAGACATTTCTTAAAGTATTTATTTAAAGACGGTTGCTGTTGATATAGTATGCCGTTCGAGACCATGGGCTATAGCCCATCGCCATGGTCATAAATGATGAAAAACAAGGATTTGAAAAAAAGACGAAAATGACTCCGAGACGATGGGCTATAGCCCATGGTCTCGGAGTGATTTTCGTCTTTTTTTCAAATCCTCAAAAATGATGGAAAACGGCATGCTATAGTATGCCGTTCGAGACCATGGGCTATAGCCCATCGCCATGGTCATAAATGATGAAAAACGAGGATTTGAAAAAAAGACGAAAATGACTCCGAGACGATGGGCTATAGCCCATGGTCTCGGAGTGATTTTCGTATTTTTTTCAAATCCTCAAAAATGATGCAAAACGGAATGCTATAGTATGCCGTTCGAGACCATGGGCTATAGCCCATCGCCATGGTCATAAATGATGAAAAACAAGGATTTGAAAAAAAGACGAAAATGACTCCGAGACGATGGGCTATAGCCCATGGTCTCGGAGGGATTTTCGTCTTTTTTTCAAATCCTCAAAAATGATGGAAAACGGCATGCTATAGTATGCCGTTCGAGACCATGGGCTATAGCCCATCGCCATGGTCATAAATGATGAAAAACGAGGATTTGAAAAAAAGACGAAAATGACTCCGAGACGATGGGCTATAGCCCATGGTCTCGGAGTGATTTTCGTCTTTTTTTCAAATCCTCAAAAATGATGCAAAACGGAATGCTATAGTATGCCGTTCGAGACCATGGGCTATAGCCCATCGCCATGGTCATAAATGATGAAAAACGAGGATTTGAAAAAAAGACGAAAATGACTCCGAGACGATGGGCTATAGCCCATGGTCTCGGAGTGATTTTCGTCTTTTTTTCAAATCCTCAAAAATGATGCAAAACGGCATGCTATAGTATGCCGTTCGAGACCATGGGCTATAGCCCATCGCCATGGTCATGATGAAAAACAAGGATTTGAAAAAAAGACGAAAATTACTCCGAGACGATGGGCTATAGCCCATGGTCTCGGAGTGATTTTCGTCTTTTTTTCAAATCCTCAAAAATGATGCAAAACGGAATGCTATAGTATGCCGTTCGAGACCATGGGCTATAGCCCATCGCCATGGTCATAAATGATGAAAAACGAGGATTTGAAAAAAAGACGAAAATGACTCCGAGACGATGGGCTATAGCCCATGGTCTCGGAGGGATTTTCGTCTTTTTTTCAAATCCTCAAAAATGATGCAAAACGGAATGCTATAGTATGCCGTTCGAGACCATGGGCTATAGCCCATCGCCATGGTCATAAATGATGAAAAACGAGGATTTGAAAAAAAGACGAAAATGACTCCGAGACGATGGGCTATAGCCCATGGTCTCGGAGTGATTTTCGTCTTTTTTTCAAATCCTCAAAAATGATGCAAAACGGCATGCTATAGTATGCCGTTCGAGACCATGGGCTATAGCCCATCGCCATGGTCATGATGAAAAACAAGGATTTGAAAAAAAGACGAAAATTACTCCGAGACGATGGGCTATAGCCCATGGTCTCGGAGTGATTTTCGTCTTTTTTTCAAATCCTCAAAAATGATGCAAAACGGAATGCTATAGTATGCCGTTCGAGACCATGGGCTATAGCCCATCGCCATGGTCATAAATGATGAAAAACAAGGATTTGAAAAAAAGACGAAAATGACTCCGAGACGATGGGCTATAGCCCATGGTCTCGGAGTGATTTTCGTCTTTTTTTCAAATCCTCAAAAATGATGGAAAACGGAATGCTATAGTATGCCGTTCGAGACCATGGGCTATAGCCCATCGCCATGGTCATGAATGATGAAAAACAAGGATTTGAAAAAAAGACGAAAATGACTCAGAGACGATGGGCTATAGCCCATGGTCTCGGAGTGATTTTCGTCTTTTTTTCAAATCCTCAAAAATGATGGAAAACGGCATGCTATAGTATGCCGTTCGAGACCATGGGCTATAGCCCATCGCCATGGTCATGATGAAAAACAAGGATTTGAAAGAAAGACGAAAATGACTCCGAGACGATGGGCTATAGCCCATGGTCTCGGAGTGATTTTCGTCTTTTTTTCAAATCCTCAAAAATGATGCAAAACGGCATGCTATAGTATGCCGTTCGAGACCATGGGCTATAGCCCATCGCCATGGTCATAAATGATGAAAAACAAGGATTTGAAAAAAAGACGAAAATGACTCCGAGACGATGGGCTATAGCCCATGGTCTCGGAGTGATTTTCGTCTTTTTTTCAAATCCTCAAAAATGATGGAAAACGGCATGCTATAGTATGCCGTTCGAGACCATGGGCTATAGCCCATCGCCATGGTCATAAATGATGAAAAACAAGGATTTGAAAAAAAGACGAAAATGACTCCGAGACGATGGGCTATAGCCCATGGTCTCGGAGTGATTTTCGTCTTTTTTTCAAATCCTCAAAAATAACGGAAAGCGGCATGCTATAGTATGCCGTTCGAGACCATGGGCTATAGCCCATCGCCATGGTCATAAATGATGAAAAACAAGGATTTGAAAAAAAGACGAAAATGACTCCGAGACGATGGGCTATAGCCCATGGTCTCGGAGTGATTTTCGTCTTTTTTTCAAATCCTCAAAAATGATGCAAAACGGAATGCTATAGTATGCCGTTCGAGACCATGGGCTATAGCCCATCGCCATGGTCATAAATGATGAAAAACAAGGATTTGAAAAAAAGACGAAAATGACTCCGAGACGATGGGCTATAGTATAGCCCATGGTCTCGGAGTGATTTTCGTCTTTTTTTCAAATCCTCAAAAATGATGGAAAACGGCATGCTATAGTATGCCGTTCGAGACCATGGGCTATAGCCCATCGCCATGGTCATAAATGATGAAAAACAAGGATTTGAAAAAAAGACGAAAATGACTCCGAGACGATGGGCTATTGCCCATGGTCTCGGAGTGATTTTCGTCTTTTTTTCAAATCCTCAAAAATGATGCAAAACGGCATGCTATAGTATGCCGTTCGAGACCATGGGCTATAGCCCATCGCCATGGTCATAAATGATGAAAAACAAAGATTTGAAAAAAAGATGAAAATGACTCCGAGACGATGGGCTATAGCCCATGGTCTCGGAGTGATTTTCGTCTTTTTTTCAAATCCTCAAAAATGATGGAAAACGGCATGCTATAGTATGCCGTTCGAGACCATGGGCTATAGCCCATCGCCATGGTCATAAATGATGAAAAACAAGGATTTGAAAAAAATATGAAAATTACTCCGAGACGATGGGCTATAGCCCATGGTCTCGGAGTGATTTTCGTCTTTTTTTCAAATCCTCAAAAATGATGCAAAACGGCATTCTATAGTATGCCGTTCGAGACCATGGGCTATAGCCCATCGCCATGGTCATGATGAAAAACAAGGATTTGAAAAAAAGACGAAAATGACTCCGAGACGATGGGCTATTGCCCATGGTCTCGGAGTGATTTTCGTCTTTTTTTCAAATCCTCAAAAATGATGCAAAACGGCATGCTATAGTATGCCGTTCGAGACCATGGGCTATAGCCCATCGCCATGGTCATAAATGATGAAAAACAAGGATTTGAAAAAAAGACGAAAATGACTCCGAGACGATGGGCTATAGCCCATGGTCTCGGAGTGATTTTCGTCTTTTTTTCAAATCCTCAAAAATGATGCAAAACGGCATGCTATAGTATGCCGTTCGAGACCATGGGCTATAGCCCATCGCCATGGTCATAAATGATGAAAAACAAAGATTTGAAAAAAAGATGAAAATGACTCCGAGACGATGGGCTATAGCCCATGGTCTCGGAGTGATTTTCGTCTTTTTTTCAAATCCTCAAAAATGATGGAAAACGGCATGCTATAGTATGCCGTTCGAGACCATGGGCTATAGCCCATCGCCATGGTCATAAATGATGAAAAACAAGGATTTGAAAAAAAGATGAAAATTACTCCGAGACGATGGGCTATAGGCCATGGTCTCGGAGTGATTTTCGTCTTTTTTTCAAATCCTCAAAAATGATGCAAAACGGCATTCTATAGTATGCCGTTCGAGACCATGGGCTATAGCCCATCGCCATGGTCATGATGAAAAACAAGGATTTGAAAGAAAGACGAAAATGACTCCGAGACGATGGGCTATAGCCCATGGTCTCGGAGTGATTTTCGTCTTTTTTTCAAATCCTCAAAAATGATGGAAAACGGCATGCTATAGTATGCCGTTCGAGACCATGGGCTATAGCCCATCGCCATGGTCATAAATGATGAAAAACAAGGATTTGAAAAAAAGACGAAAATGACTCAGAGACGATGGGCTATAGCCCATGGTCTCGGAGTGATTTTCGTCTTTTTTTCAAATCCTCAAAAATGATGGAAAACGGCATGCTATAGTATGCCGTTCGAGACCATGGGCTATAGCCCATCGCCATGGTCATAAATGATGAAAAACAAGGATTTGAAAAAAAGATGAAAATTACTCCGAGACGATGGGCTATATAGCCCATGGTCTCGGAGTGATTTTCGTCTTTTTTTCAAATCCTCAAAAATGATGGAAAACGGCATGCTATAGTATGCCGTTCGAGACCATGGGCTATAGCCCATCGCCATGGTCATAAATGATGAAAAACAAGGATTTGAAAAAAAGATGAAAATTACTCCGAGACGATGGGCTATAGGCCATGGTCTCGGAGTGATTTTCGTCTTTTTTTCAAATCCTCAAAAATGATGCAAAACGGCATTCTATAGTATGCCGTTCGAGACCATGGGCTATAGCCCATCGCCATGGTCATGATGAAAAACAAGGATTTGAAAGAAAGACGAAAATGACTCCGAGACGATGGGCTATAGCCCATGGTCTCGGAGTGATTTTCGTCTTTTTTTCAAATCCTCAAAAATGATGGAAAACGGCATGCTATAGTATGCCGTTCGAGACCATGGGCTATAGCCCATCGCCATGGTCATAAATGATGAAAAACAAGGATTTGAAAAAAAGACGAAAATGACTCCGAGACGATGGGCTATAGCCCATGGTCTCGGAGTGATTTTCGTCTTTTTTTCAAATCCTCAAAAATAACGGAAAGCGGCATGCTATAGTATGCCGTTCGAGACCATGGGCTATAGCCCATCGCCATGGTCATAAATGATGAAAAACAAGGATTTGAAAAAAAGACGAAAATGACTCCGAGACGATGGGCTATAGCCCATGGTCTCGGAGTGATTTTCGCCTTTTTTTCAAATCCTCAAAAATGATGCAAAACGGAATGCTATAGTATGCCGTTCGAGACCATGGGCTATAGCCCATCGCCATGGTCATAAATGATGAAAAACAAGGATTTGAAAAAAAGACGAAAATGACTCCGAGACGATGGGCTATAGTATAGCCCATGGTCTCGGAGTGATTTTCGTCTTTTTTTCAAATCCTCAAAAATGATGCAAAACGGCATGCTATAGTATGCCGTTCGAGACCATGGGCTATAGCCCATCGCCATGGTCATAAATGATGAAAAACAAGGATTTGAAAAAAATATGAAAATTACTCCGAGACGATGGGCTATAGCCCATGGTCTCGGAGTGATTTTCGTCTTTTTTTCAAATCCTCAAAAATGATGCAAAACGGCATTCTATAGTATGCCGTTCGAGACCATGGGCTATAGCCCATCGCCATGGTCATGATGAAAAACAAGGATTTGAAAAAAAGACGAAAATGACTCCGAGACGATGGGCTATTGCCCATGGTCTCGGAGTGATTTTCGTCTTTTTTTCAAATCCTCAAAAATGATGCAAAACGGCATGCTATAGTATGCCGTTCGAGACCATGGGCTATAGCCCATCGCCATGGTCATAAATGATGAAAAACAAGGATTTGAAAAAAAGACGAAAATGACTCCGAGACGATGGGCTATAGCCCATGGTCTCGGAGTGATTTTCGTCTTTTTTTCAAATCCTCAAAAATGATGCAAAACGGCATGCTATAGTATGCCGTTCGAGACCATGGGCTATAGCCCATCGCCATGGTCATAAATGATGAAAAACAAAGATTTGAAAAAAAGATGAAAATGACTCCGAGACGATGGGCTATAGCCCATGGTCTCGGAGTGATTTTCGTCTTTTTTTCAAATCCTCAAAAATGATGGAAAACGGCATGCTATAGTATGCCGTTCGAGACCATGGGCTATAGCCCATCGCCATGGTCATAAATGATGAAAAACAAGGATTTGAAAAAAAGATGAAAATTACTCCGAGACGATGGGCTATAGGCCATGGTCTCGGAGTGATTTTCGTCTTTTTTTCAAATCCTCAAAAATGATGCAAAACGGCATTCTATAGTATGCCGTTCGAGACCATGGGCTATAGCCCATCGCCATGGTCATGATGAAAAACAAGGATTTGAAAGAAAGACGAAAATGACTCCGAGACGATGGGCTATAGCCCATGGTCTCGGAGTGATTTTCGTCTTTTTTTCAAATCCTCAAAAATGATGGAAAACGGCATGCTATAGTATGCCGTTCGAGACCATGGGCTATAGCCCATCGCCATGGTCATAAATGATGAAAAACAAGGATTTGAAAAAAAGACGAAAATGACTCAGAGACGATGGGCTATAGCCCATGGTCTCGGAGTGATTTTCGTCTTTTTTTCAAATCCTCAAAAATGATGGAAAACGGCATGCTATAGTATGCCGTTCGAGACCATGGGCTATAGCCCATCGCCATGGTCATAAATGATGAAAAACAAGGATTTGAAAAAAAGATGAAAATTACTCCGAGACGATGGGCTATATAGCCCATGGTCTCGGAGTGATTTTCGTCTTTTTTTCAAATCCTCAAAAATGATGGAAAACGGCATGCTATAGTATGCCGTTCGAGACCATGGGCTATAGCCCATCGCCATGGTCATAAATGATGAAAAACAAGGATTTGAAAAAAAGATGAAAATTACTCCGAGACGATGGGCTATAGGCCATGGTCTCGGAGTGATTTTCGTCTTTTTTTCAAATCCTCAAAAATGATGCAAAACGGCATTCTATAGTATGCCGTTCGAGACCATGGGCTATAGCCCATCGCCATGGTCATGATGAAAAACAAGGATTTGAAAGAAAGACGAAAATGACTCCGAGACGATGGGCTATAGCCCATGGTCTCGGAGTGATTTTCGTCTTTTTTTCAAATCCTCAAAAATGATGGAAAACGGCATGCTATAGTATGCCGTTCGAGACCATGGGCTATAGCCCATCGCCATGGTCATAAATGATGAAAAACAAGGATTTGAAAAAAAGACGAAAATGACTCAGAGACGATGGGCTATAGCCCATGGTCTCGGAGTGATTTTCGTCTTTTTTTCAAATCCTCAAAAATGATGGAAAACGGCATGCTATAGTATGCCGTTCGAGACCATGGGCTATAGCCCATCGCCATGGTCATAAATGATGAAAAACAAGGATTTGAAAAAAAGATGAAAATTACTCCGAGACGATGGGCTATATAGCCCATGGTCTCGGAGTGATTTTCGTCTTTTTTTCAAATCCTCAAAAATGATGCAAAACGGCATGCTATAGTATGCCGTTCGAGACCATGGGCTATAGCCCATCGCCATGGTCATAAATTATGAAAAACAAGGATTTGAAAAAAAGACGAAAATGACTCCGAGACGATGGGCTATAGCCCATGGTCTCGGAGTGATTTTCGTCTTTTCTTTTTTAAATCCTCAAAAATGATGCAAAACGGCATGCTATAGTATGCCGTTCGAGACCATGGGCTATAGCCCATCGCCATGGTCATAAATTATGAAAAACGACGATTTTAAAAAAAGACGAAAATGACTCCGAGACGATGGGCTATAGCCCATGGTCTCGGAGTGATTTTCGTCTTTTTTTTTTTAAATCCTCAAAAATGATGCAAAACGGCATGCTATAGTATGCCGTTCGAGACCATGGGCTATAGCCCATCGCCATGGTCATAAATTATGAAAAACGACGATTTGAAAAAAAGACGAAAATGACTCCGAGACGATGGGCTATAGCCCATGGTCTCGGAGTGATTTTCGTCTTTTTTTCAAATCCTCAAAAATGATGCAAAACGGCATGCTATAGTATGCCGTTCGAGACCATGGGCATAGCCCATCGCCATGGTCATAAATGATGAAAAACGAGGATTTGAAAAAAAGACGAAAATGACTCCGAGACGATGGGCTATAGCCCATGGTCTCGGAGTGATTTTCGTCTTTTTTTCAAATCCTCAAAAATGATGGAAAACGGCATGCTATAGTATGCCGTTCGAGACCATGGGCTATAGCCCATCGCCATGGTCATAAATTATGAAAAACAAGAATTTGAAAAAAAGACGAAAATTACTCCGAGACGATGGGCTATAGCCCATGGTCTCGGAGTGATTTTCGTCTTTTTTTCAAATCCTCAAAAATGATGGAAAACGGCATGCTATAGTATGCCGTTCGAGACCATGGGCTCTATAGAGCGTCGCAGTCCCGCCTCCTACCCTGGACCAGGAAATGAAATCCAATGCATTATTCTCATAGACATTTCTTAAAGTATTTATTTAAAGACGGTTACGCCGCGGACAAAGCCAACTCGAGTCGTGACAACTCATGACAACCCAAACAATATTTTGGACCAAACAAATAATTACAAAGAAGAAAAACAACAAAAAAAGTGTTGTAACCTGCCGTTTTTTTCTTCTTTCTAATTATTTGTTTGGTCCAAAATATTGTTTGTGTTGTCATGAGTTGTCACGACTCGAGTTGGCTTTGTCCGCGGCGTAACAGTCTTTAAATAAATACTTTAAGAAAAGTCTATGAGAATAATGCATTGGGTTTCATTTCCTGGTCCAGGGTAGGAGGCGGGACTGCGACGCTCTATAGGCATACTATAGCATGCCGTTTTGCATCATTTTTGAGGATTTGAAAAATATACGAAAATCACTCCGAGACCATGGGCTATAGCCCATCGTCTCGGAGTCATTTTCGTCTTTTTTTCAAATCCTTGTTTTTCATCATTTATGACCATGGCGATGGGCTATAGCCCATGGTCTCGGAGTGATTTTCGTCTTTTTTTCAAATCCTCAAAAATGATGCAAAACGGCATGCTATAGTATGCCGTTCGAGACCATGGGCTATAGCCCATCGCCATGGTCATAAATGATGAAAAACAAGGATTTGAAAAAAAGACGAAAATGACTCCGAGACGATGGGCTATAGCCCATGGTCTCGGAGTGATTTTCGTCTTTTTTTCAAATCCTCAAAAATGATGGAAAACGGCATGCTATAGTATGCCGTTCGAGACCATGGGCTATAGCCCATCGCCATGGTCATAAATGATGAAAAACGAGGATTTGAAAAAAAGACGAAAATGACTCCGAGACGATGGGCTATAGCCCATGGTCTCGGAGTGATTTTCGTCTTTTTTTCAAATCCTCAAAAATGATGCAAAACGGAATGCTATAGTATGCCGTTCGAGACCATGGGCTCTATAGGCATACTATAGCATGCCGTTTTCCATCATTTTTGAGGATTTGAAAAAAAGACGAAAATCACTCCGAGACCATGGGCTATAGCCCATCGTCTCGGAGTCATTTTCGTCTTTTTTTCAAATCCTTGTTTTTCATCATTTATGACCATGGCGATGGGCTATAGCCCATGGTCTCGGAGTGATTTTCGTCTTGTTTTCAAATCCTCAAAAATGATGCAAAACGGCATGCTATAGTATGCCGTTCGAGACCATGGGCTATAGCCCATCGCCATGGTCATAAATGATGAAAAACAAGGATTTGAAAAAAAGACGAAAATGACTCCGAGACGATGGGCTATAGCCCATGGTCTCGGAGTGATTTTCGTCTTTTTTTCAAATCCTCAAAAATGATGGAAAACGGCATGCTATAGTATGCCGTTCGAGACCATGGGCTATAGCCCATCACCATGGTCATAAATGATGAAAAACGAGGATTTGAAAAAAAGACGAAAATGACTCCGAGACGATGGGCTATAGCCCATGGTCTCGGAGTGATTTTCGTCTTTTTTTCAAATCCTCAAAAATGATGCAAAACGGCATGCTATAGTATGCCGTTCGAGACCATGGGCTATAGCCCATCGCCATGGTCATGATGAAAAACAAGGATTTGAAAAAAAGACGAAAATTACTCCGAGACGATGGGCTATAGCCCATGGTCTCGGAGTGATTTTCGTCTTTTTTTCAAATCCTCAAAAATGATGCAAAACGGAATGCTATAGTATGCCGTTCGAGACCATGGGCTATAGCCCATCGCCATGGTCATAAATGATGAAAAACAAGGATTTGAAAAAAAGACGAAAATTACTCCGAGACGATGGGCTATAGCCCATGGTCTCGGAGGGATTTTCGTCTTTTTTTCAAATCCTCAAAAATGATGGAAAACGGCATGCTATAGTATGCCGTTCGAGACCATGGGCTATAGCCCATCGCCATGGTCATAAATGATGAAAAACGAGGATTTGAAAAAAAGACGAAAATGACTCCGAGACGATGGGCTATAGCCCATGGTCTCGGAGTGATTTTCGTCTTTTTTTCAAATCCTCAAAAATGATGCAAAACGGAATGCTATAGTATGCCGTTCGAGACCATGGGCTATAGCCCATCGCCATGGTCATAAATGATGAAAAACGAGGATTTGAAAAAAAGACGAAAATGACTCCGAGACGATGGGCTATAGCCCATGGTCTCGGAGTGATTTTCGTCTTTTTTTCAAATCCTCAAAAATGATGCAAAACGGCATGCTATAGTATGCCGTTCGAGACCATGGGCTATAGCCCATCGCCATGGTCATGATGAAAAACAAGGATTTGAAAAAAAGACGAAAATTACTCCGAGACGATGGGCTATAGCCCATGGTCTCGGAGTGATTTTCGTCTTTTTTTCAAATCCTCAAAAATGATGCAAAACGGAATGCTATAGTATGCCGTTCGAGACCATGGGCTATAGCCCATCGCCATGGTCATAAATGATGAAAAACAAGGATTTGAAAAAAAGACGAAAATCACTCCGAGACGATGGGCTATAGCCCATGGTCTCGGAGTGATTTTCGTCTTTTTTTCAAATCCTCAAAAATGATGGAAAACGGAATGCTATAGTATGCCGTTCGAGACCATGGGCTATAGCCCATCGCCATGGTCATGAATGATGAAAAACAAGGATTTGAAAAAAAGACGAAAATGACTCAGAGACGATGGGCTATATAGCCCATGGTCTCGGAGTGATTTTCGTCTTTTTTTCAAATCCTCAAAAATGATGGAAAACGGCATGCTATAGTATGCCGTTCGAGACCATGGGCTATAGCCCATCGCCATGGTCATGATGAAAAACAAGGATTTGAAAGAAAGACGAAAATGACTCCGAGACGATGGGCTATAGCCCATGGTCTCGGAGTGATTTTCGTCTTTTTTTCAAATCCTCAAAAATGATGCAAAACGGCATGCTATAGTATGCCGTTCGAGACCATGGGCTATAGCCCATCGCCATGGTCATAAATGATGAAAAACAAGGATTTGAAAAAAAGACGAAAATGACTCCGAGACGATGGGCTATAGCCCATGGTCTCGGAGTGATTTTCGTCTTTTTTTCAAATCCTCAAAAATGATGGAAAACGGCATGCTATAGTATGCCGTTCGAGACCATGGGCTATAGCCCATCGCCATGGTCATAAATGATGAAAAACAAGGATTTGAAAAAAAGACGAAAATGACTCCGAGACGATGGGCTATAGCCCATGGTCTCGGAGTGATTTTCGTCTTTTTTTCAAATCCTCAAAAATGATGCAAAACGGAATGCTATAGTATGCCGTTCGAGACCATGGGCTATAGCCCATCGCCATGGTCATAAATGATGAAAAACAAGGATTTGAAAAAAAGACGAAAATGACTCCGAGACGATGGGCTATAGCCCATGGTCTCGGAGTGATTTTCGTCTTTTTTTCAAATCCTCAAAGATGATGGAAAACGGCATGCTATAGTATGCCGTTCGAGACCATGGGCTATAGCCCATCGCCATGGTCATAAATGATGAAAAACAAGGATTTGAAAAAAAGACGAAAATGACTCCGAGACGATGGGCTATTGCCCATGGTCTCGGAGTGATTTTCGTCTTTTTTTCAAATCCTCAAAAATGATGCAAAACGGCATGCTATAGTATGCCGTTCGAGACCATGGGCTATAGCCCATTAGCCTGGCGCGGCTGGACTCATAGCGAGGGTTCACTGATGTTTCCTCCCCGCATATGAGTCTGGACTCGGGCTCATTGACAGAGTGTATGCGGAAGCTGGAGAAATCAGAAAATGACCGGGGCCAATCGGGCCAATCAGTGACTGCGTTTCAACGGCCGTCCGTACAACAGTGAAAAGCAGCCTCTGATTGGTTCATGTGAATATGGTGACGTAACATTCATGCGGCAGTACTTTCAAAACAACAATGGCTGCCCTCAACGCAACAAGTTTAAAAGTTTACACAGAAACGATAAGAAGAGCAGTTATTTCAGATATAGACTCTGACATATATCCGACATATCTCGCTCACGTATAAAGTAGAAACTATTAAACAGACCTTGTTGTTTTTAACGTGGCTGCCGTGGTATGAGGAGCGGACCAGCGCACTGTGTGGTGACGTCAGCTTTTTGTTACGCTGATTGGCTAGATGGATCTGTCTGTCAAGGCAACTACTAACGCCCACTTTTCAAGCTGCCTATGGCCGAAGTCCAGACTCATATGCGGGGAAGAATCTTCAGTGAATCCCCGCTATGAGGCTGGCCAAGCCAGGCTAATAGCCCATCGCCATGGTCATAAATGATGAAAAACAAAGATTTGAAAAAAAGATGAAAATGACTCCGAGACGATGGGCTATAGCCCATGGTCTCGGAGTGATTTTCGTCTTTTTTTCAAATCCTCAAAAATGATGGAAAACGGCATGCTATAGTATGCCTTTCGAGACCATGGGCTATAGCCCATCGCCATGGTCATAAATGATGAAAAACAAGGATTTGAAAAAAAGATGAAAATTACTCCGAGACGATGGGCTATAGCCCATGGTCTCGGAGTGATTTTCGTCTTTTTTTCAAATCCTCAAAAATGATGCAAAACGGCATTCTATAGTATGCCGTTCGAGACCATGGGCTATAGCCCATCGCCATGGTCATGATGAAAAACAAGGATTTGAAAAAAAGACGAAAATGACTCCGAGACGATGGGCTATTGCCCATGGTCTCGGAGTGATTTTCGTCTTTTTTTCAAATCCTCAAAAATGATGGAAAACGGCATGCTATAGTATGCCTTTCGAGACCATGGGCTATAGCCCATCGCCATGGTCATAAATGATGAAAAACAAGGATTTGAAAAAAAGACGAAAATGACTCCGAGACGATGGGCTATAGGCCATGGTCTCGGAGTGATTTTCGTCTTTTTTTCAAATCCTCAAAAATGATGCAAAACGGCATTCTATAGTATGCCGTTCGAGACCATGGGCTATAGCCCATCGCCATGGTCATGATGAAAAACAAGGATTTGAAAGAAAGACGAAAATGACTCCGAGACGATGGGCTATAGCCCATGGTCTCGGAGTGATTTTCGTCTTTTTTTCAAATCCTCAAAAATGATGGAAAACGGCATGCTATAGTATGCCGTTCGAGACCATGGGCTATAGCCCATCGCCATGGTCATAAATGATGAAAAACAAGGATTTGAAAAAAAGACGAAAATGACTCAGAGACGATGGGCTATAGCCCATGGTCTCGGAGTGATTTTCATCTTTTTTTCAAATCCTCAAAAATGATGGAAAACGGCATGCTATAGTATGCCGTTCGAGACCATGGGCTATAGCCCATCGCCATGGTCATAAATGATGAAAAACAAGGATTTGAAAAAAAGATGAAAATTACTCCGAGACGATGGGCTATATAGCCCATGGTCTCGGAGTGATTTTCGTCTTTTTTTCAAATCCTCAAAAATGATGCAAAACGGAATGCTATAGTATGCCGTTCGAGACCATGGGCTATAGCCCATCGCCATGGTCATAAATGATGAAAAACAAGGATTTGAAAAAAAGACGAAAATGACTCCGAGACGATGGGCTATAGCCCATGGTCTCGGAGTGATTTTCGTCTTTTTTTCAAATCCTCAAAGATGATGGAAAACGGCATGCTATAGTATGCCGTTCGAGACCATGGGCTATAGCCCATCGCCATGGTCATAAATGATGAAAAACAAGGATTTGAAAAAAAGACGAAAATGACTCCGAGACGATGGGCTATTGCCCATGGTCTCGGAGTGATTTTCGTCTTTTTTTCAAATCCTCAAAAATGATGCAAAACGGCATGCTATAGTATGCCGTTCGAGACCATGGGCTATAGCCCATTAGCCTGGCGCGGCTGGACTCATAGCGAGGGTTCACTGATGTTTCCTCCCCGCATATGAGTCTGGACTCGGGCTCATTGACAGAGTGTATGCGGAAGCTGGAGAAATCAGAAAATGACCGGGGCCAATCGGGCCAATCAGTGACTGCGTTTCAACGGCCGTCCGTACAACAGTGAAAAGCAGCCTCTGATTGGTTCATGTGAATATGGTGACGTAACATTCATGCGGCAGTACTTTCAAAACAACAATGGCTGCCCTCAACGCAACAAGTTTAAAAGTTTACACAGAAACGATAAGAAGAGCAGTTATTTCAGATATAGACTCTGACATATATCCGACATATCTCGCTCACGTATAAAGTAGAAACTATTAAACAGACCTTGTTGTTTTTAACGTGGCTGCCGTGGTATGAGGAGCGGACCAGCGCACTGTGTGGTGACGTCAGCTTTTTGTTACGCTGATTGGCTAGATGGATCTGTCTGTCAAGGCAACTACTAACGCCCACTTTTCAAGCTGCCTATGGCCGAAGTCCAGACTCATATGCGGGGAAGAATCTTCAGTGAATCCCCGCTATGAGGCTGGCCAAGCCAGGCTAATAGCCCATCGCCATGGTCATAAATGATGAAAAACAAAGATTTGAAAAAAAGATGAAAATGACTCCGAGACGATGGGCTATAGCCCATGGTCTCGGAGTGATTTTCGTCTTTTTTTCAAATCCTCAAAAATGATGGAAAACGGCATGCTATAGTATGCCTTTCGAGACCATGGGCTATAGCCCATCGCCATGGTCATAAATGATGAAAAACAAGGATTTGAAAAAAAGATGAAAATTACTCCGAGACGATGGGCTATAGCCCATGGTCTCGGAGTGATTTTCGTCTTTTTTTCAAATCCTCAAAAATGATGCAAAACGGCATTCTATAGTATGCCGTTCGAGACCATGGGCTATAGCCCATCGCCATGGTCATGATGAAAAACAAGGATTTGAAAAAAAGACGAAAATGACTCCGAGACGATGGGCTATTGCCCATGGTCTCGGAGTGATTTTCGTCTTTTTTTCAAATCCTCAAAAATGATGCAAAACGGCATGCTATAGTATGCCGTTCGAGACCATGGGCTATAGCCCATCGCCATGGTCATAAATGATGAAAAACAAGGATTTGAAAAAAAGACGAAAATGACTCCGAGACGATGGGCTATAGCCCATGGTCTCGGAGTGATTTTCGTCTTTTTTTCAAATCCTCAAAAATGATGGAAAACGGCATGCTATAGTATGCCTTTCGAGACCATGGGCTATAGCCCATCGCCATGGTCATAAATGATGAAAAACAAGGATTTGAAAAAAAGACGAAAATGACTCCGAGACGATGGGCTATAGGCCATGGTCTCGGAGTGATTTTCGTCTTTTTTTCAAATCCTCAAAAATGATGCAAAACGGCATTCTATAGTATGCCGTTCGAGACCATGGGCTATAGCCCATCGCCATGGTCATGATGAAAAACAAGGATTTGAAAGAAAGACGAAAATGACTCCGAGACGATGGGCTATAGCCCATGGTCTCGGAGTGATTTTCGTCTTTTTTTCAAATCCTCAAAAATGATGGAAAACGGCATGCTATAGTATGCCGTTCGAGACCATGGGCTATAGCCCATCGCCATGGTCATAAATGATGAAAAACAAGGATTTGAAAAAAAGACGAAAATGACTCAGAGACGATGGGCTATAGCCCATGGTCTCGGAGTGATTTTCATCTTTTTTTCAAATCCTCAAAAATGATGGAAAACGGCATGCTATAGTATGCCGTTCGAGACCATGGGCTATAGCCCATCGCCATGGTCATAAATGATGAAAAACAAGGATTTGAAAAAAAGATGAAAATTACTCCGAGACGATGGGCTATATAGCCCATGGTCTCGGAGTGATTTTCGTCTTTTTTTCAAATCCTCAAAAATGATGCAAAACGGCATGCTATAGTATGCCGTTCGAGACCATGGGCTATAGCCCATCGCCATGGTCATAAATGATGAAAAACAAGGATTTGAAAAAAAGACGAAAATGACTCCGAGACGATGGGCTATAGCCCATGGTCTCGGAGTGATTTTCGTCTTTTTTTCAAATCCTCAAAAATGATGCAAAACGGAATGCTATAGTATGCCGTTCGAGACCATGGGCTATAGCCCATCGCCATGGTCATAAATGATGAAAAACAAGGATTTGAAAAAAAGACGAAAATGACTCCGAGACGATGGGCTATTGCCCATGGTCTCGGAGTGATTTTCGTCTTTTTTTCAAATCCTCAAAAATGATGCAAAACGGCATGCTATAGTATGCCGTTCGAGACCATGGGCTATAGCCCATCGCCATGGTCATAAATGATGAAAAACAAGGATTTGAAAAAAAGACGAAAATGACTCCGAGACGATGGGCTATAGCCCATGGTCTCGGAGTGATTTTCGTCTTTTTTTCAAATCCTCAAAAATGATGGAAAACGGCATGCTATAGTATGCCGTTCGAGACCATGGGCTATAGCCCATCGCCATGGTCATAAATGATGAAAAACAAGGATTTGAAAAAAAGACGTAAATTACTCTGAGACGATGGGCTATAGCCCATGGTCTCGGAGTGATTTTTGTCTTTTTTTCAAATCCTCAAAAATGATGCAAAACGGCATGCTATAGTATGCCGTTCGAGACCATGGGCTATAGCCCATCGCCATGGTCATAAATGATGAAAAACAAGGATTTGAAAAAAAGACGAAAATGACTCCGAGACGATGGGCTATAGCCCATGGTCTCGGAGTGATTTTCGTCTTTTTTTCAAATCCTCAAAAATGATGGAAAACGGCATGCTATAGTATGCCGTTCGAGACCATGGGCTATAGCCCATCGCCATGGTCATGAATGATGAAAAACAAGGATTTGAAAAAAAGACGAAAATGACTCAGAGACGATGGGCTATAGCCCATGGTCTCGGAGTGATTTTCGTCTTGTTTTCAAATCCTCAAAAATGATGCAAAACGGCATGCTATAGTATGCCGTTCGAGACCATGGGCTATAGCCCATCGCCATGGTCATAAATGATGAAAAACAAGGATTTGAAAAAAAGACGAAAATGACTCCGAGACGATGGGCTATAGCCCATGGTCTCGGAGTGATTTTCGTCTTTTTTTCAAATCCTCAAAAATGATGCAAAACGGCATGCTATAGTATGCCGTTCGAGACCATGGGCTATAGCCCATCGCCATGGTCATAAATGATGAAAAACAAGGATTTGAAAAAAAGATGAAAATGACTCCGAGACGATGGGCTATAGCCCATGGTCTCGGAGTGATTTTCGTCTTTTTTTCAAATCCTCAAAAATGATGGAAAACGGCATGCTATAGTATGCCGTTCGAGACCATGGGCTATAGCCCATCGCCATGGTCATAAATGATGAAAAACAAGGATTTGAAAAAAAGATGAAAATTACTCCGAGACGATGGGCTATAGCCCATGGTCTCGGAGTGATTTTCGTCTTTTTTTCAAATCCTCAAAAATGATGCAAAACGGCATGCTATAGTATGCCGTTCGAGACCATGGGCTATAGCCCATCGCCATGGTCATAAATGATGAAAAACAAGGATTTGAAAAAAAGACGAAAATGACTCCGAGACGATGGGCTATAGCCCATGGTCTCGGAGTGATTTTCGTCTTTTTTTCAAATCCTCAAAAATGATGGAAAACGGCATGCTATAGTATGCCGTTCGAGACCATGGGCTATAGCCCATCGCCATGGTCATAAATGATGAAAAACAAGGATTTGAAAAAAAGATGAAAATTACTCTGAGACGATGGGCTATAGCCCATGGTCTCGGAGTGATTTTCGTCTTTTTTTCAAATCCTCAAAAATGATGGAAAACGGCATGCTATAGTATGCCGTTCGAGACCATGGGCTATAGCCCATCGCCATGGTCATAAATGATGAAAAACAAGGATTTGAAAAAAAGATGAAAATTACTCTGAGACGATGGGCTATAGCCCATGGTCTCGGAGTGATTTTTGTCTTTTTTTCAAATCCTCAAAAATGATGCAAAACGGCATGCTATAGTATGCCGTTCGAGACCATGGGCTAAAGCCCATCGCCATGGTCATGATGAAAAACAAGGATTTGAAAGAAAGACGAAAATGACTCCGAGACGATGGGCTATAGCCCATGGTCTCGGAGTGATTTTCGTCTTTTTTTCAAATCCTCAAAAATTATGGAAAACGGCATGCTATGGTATGCCGTTCGAGACCATGGGCTATAGCCCATCGCCATGGTCATAAATGATGAAAAACAAGGATTTGAAAAAAAGATGAAAATTACTCCGAGACGATGGGCTATAGCCCATGGTCTCGGAGTGATTTTCGTATTTTTTTCAAATCCTCAAAAATGATGGAAAACGGCATGCTATAGTATGCCGTTCGAGACCATGGGCTATAGCCCATCGCCATGGTCATAAATGATGAAAAACAAGGATTTGAAAAAAAGACGTAAATTACTCTGAGACGATGGGCTATAGCCCATGGTCTCGGAGTGATTTTTGTCTTTTTTTTAAATCCTCAAAAATGATGCAAAACGGCATGCTATAGTATGCCGTTCGAGACCATGGGCTATAGCCCATCGCCATGGTCATAAATGATGAAAAACAAGGATTTGAAAAAAAGACGAAAATGACTCCGAGACGATGGGCTATAGCCCATGGTCTCGGAGTGATTTTCGTCTTTTTTTCAAATCCTCAAAAATGATGGAAAACGGCATGCTATAGTATGCCGTTCGAGACCATGGGCTATAGCCCATCGCCATGGTCATGAATGATGAAAAACAAGGATTTGAAAAAAAGACGAAAATGACTCAGAGACGATGGGCTATAGCCCATGGTCTCGGAGTGATTTTCGTCTTTTTTTCAAATCCTCAAAAATGATGGAAAACGCATGCTATAGTATGCCGTTCGAGACCATGGGCTATAGCCCATCGCCATGGTCATGATGAAAAACAAGGATTTGAAAGAAAGACGAAAATGACTCCGAGACGATGGGCTATAGCCCATGGTCTCGGAGTGATTTTCGTCTTTTTTTCAAATCCTCAAAAATGATGGAAAACGGCATGCTATAGTATGCCGTTCGAGACCATGGGCTATAGCCCATCGCCATGGTCATAAATGATGAAAAACAAGGATTTGAAAAAAAGACGTAAATTACTCTGAGACGATGGGCTATAGCCCATGGTCTCGGAGTGATTTTTGTCTTTTTTTCAAATCCTCAAAAATGATGCAAAACGGCATGCTATAGTATGCCGTTCGAGACCATGGGCTATAGCCCATCGCCATGGTCATAAATGATGAAAAACAAGGATTTGAAAAAAAGACGAAAATGACTCCGAGACGATGGGCTATAGCCCATGGTCTCGGAGTGATTTTCGTCTTTTTTTCAAATCCTCAAAAATGATGGAAAACGGCATGCTATAGTATGCCGTTCGAGACCATGGGCTATAGCCCATCGCCATGGTCATGAATGATGAAAAACAAGGATTTGAAAAAAAGACGAAAATGACTCAGAGACGATGGGCTATAGCCCATGGTCTCGGAGTGATTTTCGTCTTTTTTTCAAATCCTCAAAAATGATGGAAAACGGCATGCTATAGTATGCCGTTCGAGACCATGGGCTATAGCCCATCGCCATGGTCATGATGAAAAACAAGGATTTGAAAGAAAGACGAAAATGACTCCGAGACGATGGGCTATAGCCCATGGTCTCGGAGTGATTTTCTTCTTTTTTTCAAATCCTCAAAAATGATGCAAAACGGCATGCTATAGTATGCCGTTCGAGACCATGGGCTATAGCCCATCGCCATGGTCATAAATGATGAAAAACAAGGATTTGAAAAAAAGACGAAAATGACTCCGAGACGATGGGCTATAGCCCATGGTCTCGGAGTGATTTTCGTCTTTTTTTCAAATCCTCAAAAATGATGGAAAACGGCATGCTATAGTATGCCGTTCGAGACCATGGGCTATAGCCCATCGCCATGGTCATAAATTATGAAAAACAAGGATTTGAAAAAAAGACGAAAATGACTCCGAGACGATGGGCTATAGCCCATGGTCTCGGAGTGATTTTCGTCTTTTTTTCAAATCCTCAAAAATGATGGAAAACGGCATGCTATAGTATGCCGTTCGAGACCATGGGCTATAGCCCATCGCCATGGTCATAAATGATGAAAAACAAGGATTTGAAAAAAAGACGTAAATTACTCTGAGACGATGGGCTATAGCCCATGGTCTCGGAGTGATTTTTGTCTTTTTTTCAAATCCTCAAAAATGATGCAAAACGGCATGCTATAGTATGCCGTTCGAGACCATGGGCTATAGCCCATCGCCATGGTCATAAATGATGAAAAACAAGGATTTGAAAAAAAGACGAAAATGACTCCGAGACGATGGGCTATAGCCCATGGTCTCGGAGTGATTTTCGTCTTTTTTTCAAATCCTCAAAAATGATGGAAAACGGCATGCTATAGTATGCCGTTCGAGACCATGGGCTATAGCCCATCGCCATGGTCATAAATGATGAAAAACAAGGATTTGAAAAAAAGATGAAAATTACTCTGAGACGATGGGCTATAGCCCATGGTCTCGGAGTGATTTTCGTCTTTTTTTCAAATCCTCAAAAATGATGGAAAACGGCATGCTATAGTATGCCGTTCGAGACCATGGGCTATAGCCCATCGCCATGGTCATAAATGATGAAAAACAAGGATTTGAAAAAAAGATGAAAATTACTCTGAGACGATGGGCTATAGCCCATGGTCTCGGAGTGATTTTTGTCTTTTTTTCAAATCCTCAAAAATGATGCAAAACGGCATGCTATAGTATGCCGTTCGAGACCATGGGCTAAAGCCCATCGCCATGGTCATGATGAAAAACAAGGATTTGAAAGAAAGACGAAAATGACTCCGAGACGATGGGCTATAGCCCATGGTCTCGGAGTGATTTTCGTCTTTTTTTCAAATCCTCAAAAATTATGGAAAACGGCATGCTATGGTATGCCGTTCGAGACCATGGGCTATAGCCCATCGCCATGGTCATAAATGATGAAAAACAAGGATTTGAAAAAAAGATGAAAATTACTCCGAGACGATGGGCTATAGCCCATGGTCTCGGAGTGATTTTCGTATTTTTTTCAAATCCTCAAAAATGATGGAAAACGGCATGCTATAGTATGCCGTTCGAGACCATGGGCTATAGCCCATCGCCATGGTCATAAATGATGAAAAACAAGGATTTGAAAAAAAGACGTAAATTACTCTGAGACGATGGGCTATAGCCCATGGTCTCGGAGTGATTTTTGTCTTTTTTTTTAAATCCTCAAAAATGATGCAAAACGGCATGCTATAGTATGCCGTTCGAGACCATGGGCTATAGCCCATCGCCATGGTCATAAATGATGAAAAACAAGGATTTGAAAAAAAGACGAAAATGACTCCGAGACGATGGGCTATAGCCCATGGTCTCGGAGTGATTTTCGTCTTTTTTTCAAATCCTCAAAAATGATGGAAAACGGCATGCTATAGTATGCCGTTCGAGACCATGGGCTATAGCCCATCGCCATGGTCATGAATGATGAAAAACAAGGATTTGAAAAAAAGACGAAAATGACTCAGAGACGATGGGCTATAGCCCATGGTCTCGGAGTGATTTTCGTCTTTTTTTCAAATCCTCAAAAATGATGGAAAACGCATGCTATAGTATGCCGTTCGAGACCATGGGCTATAGCCCATCGCCATGGTCATGATGAAAAACAAGGATTTGAAAGAAAGACGAAAATGACTCCGAGACGATGGGCTATAGCCCATGGTCTCGGAGTGATTTTCGTCTTTTTTTCAAATCCTCAAAAATGATGGAAAACGGCATGCTATAGTATGCCGTTCGAGACCATGGGCTATAGCCCATCGCCATGGTCATAAATGATGAAAAACAAGGATTTGAAAAAAAGACGTAAATTACTCTGAGACGATGGGCTATAGCCCATGGTCTCGGAGTGATTTTTGTCTTTTTTTCAAATCCTCAAAAATGATGCAAAACGGCATGCTATAGTATGCCGTTCGAGACCATGGGCTATAGCCCATCGCCATGGTCATAAATGATGAAAAACAAGGATTTGAAAAAAAGACGAAAATGACTCCGAGACGATGGGCTATAGCCCATGGTCTCGGAGTGATTTTCGTCTTTTTTTCAAATCCTCAAAAATGATGGAAAACGGCATGCTATAGTATGCCGTTCGAGACCATGGGCTATAGCCCATCGCCATGGTCATGAATGATGAAAAACAAGGATTTGAAAAAAAGACGAAAATGACTCAGAGACGATGGGCTATAGCCCATGGTCTCGGAGTGATTTTCGTCTTTTTTTCAAATCCTCAAAAATGATGGAAAACGGCATGCTATAGTATGCCGTTCGAGACCATGGGCTATAGCCCATCGCCATGGTCATGATGAAAAACAAGGATTTGAAAGAAAGACGAAAATGACTCCGAGACGATGGGCTATAGCCCATGGTCTCGGAGTGATTTTCTTCTTTTTTTCAAATCCTCAAAAATGATGCAAAACGGCATGCTATAGTATGCCGTTCGAGACCATGGGCTATAGCCCATCGCCATGGTCATAAATGATGAAAAACAAGGATTTGAAAAAAAGACGAAAATGACTCCGAGACGATGGGCTATAGCCCATGGTCTCGGAGTGATTTTCGTCTTTTTTTCAAATCCTCAAAAATGATGGAAAACGGCATGCTATAGTATGCCGTTCGAGACCATGGGCTATAGCCCATCGCCATGGTCATAAATTATGAAAAACAAGGATTTGAAAAAAAGACGAAAATGACTCCGAGACGATGGGCTATAGCCCATGGTCTCGGAGTGATTTTCGTCTTTTTTTCAAATCCTCAAAAATGATGGAAAACGGCATGCTATAGTATGCCGTTCGAGACCATGGGCTATAGCCCATCGCCATGGTCATAAATGATGAAAAACAAGGATTTGAAAAAAAGACGTAAATTACTCTGAGACGATGGGCTATAGCCCATGGTCTCGGAGTGATTTTCGTCTTTTTTTCAAATCCTCAAAAATGATGGAAAACGGCATGCTATAGTATGCCGTTCGAGACCATGGGCTATAGCCCATCGCCATGGTCATAAATTATGAAAAACAAGGATTTGAAAAAAAGACGAAAATGACTCCGAGACGATGGGCTATAGCCCATGGTCTCGGAGTGATTTTCGTCTTTTTTTCAAATCCTCAAAAATGATGGAAAACGGCATGCTATAGTATGCCGTTCGAGACCATGGGCTATAGCCCATCGCCATGGTCATAAATGATGAAAAACAAGGATTTGAAAAAAAGACGTAAATTACTCTGAGACGATGGGCTATAGCCCATGGTCTCGGAGTGATTTTTGTCTTTTTTTCAAATCCTCAAAAATGATGCAAAACGGCATGCTATAGTATGCCGTTCGAGACCATGGGCTATAGCCCATCGCCATGGTCATGAATGATGAAAAACAAGGATTTGAAAAAAAGACGAAAATGACTCAGAGACGATGGGCTATAGCCCATGGTCTCGGAGTGATTTTCGTCTTTTTTTCAAATCCTCAAAAATGATGGAAAACGGCATGCTATAGTATGCCGTTCGAGACCATGGGCTATAGCCCATCGCCATGGTCATGATGAAAAACAAGGATTTGAAAGAAAGACGAAAATGACTCCGAGACGATGGGCTATAGCCCATGGTCTCGGAGTGATTTTCGTCTTTTTTTCAAATCCTCAAAAATGATGGAAAACGGCATGCTATAGTATGCCGTTCGAGACCATGGGCTATAGCCCATCGCCATGGTCATAAATGATGAAAAACAAGGATTTGAAAAAAAGATGAAAATTACTCCGAGACGATGGGCTATAGCCCATGGTCTCGGAGTGATTTTCGTCTTTTTTTCAAATCCTCAAAAATGATGCAAAACGGCATGCTATAGTATGCCGTTCGAGACCATGGGCTATAGCCCATCGCCATGGTCATAAATGATGAAAAACAAGGATTTGAAAAAAAGACGAAAATGACTCCGAGACGATGGGCTATAGCCCATGGTCTCGGAGTGATTTTCGTATTTTTTTCAAATCCTCAAAAATGATGGAAAACGGCATGCTATAGTATGCCGTTCGAGACCATGGGCTATAGCCCATCGCCATGGTCATGATGAAAAACAAGGATTTGAAAAAAAGACGAAAATTACTCCGAGACGTTGGGCTTTTGCCCATGGTCTCGGAGTGATTTTCGTCTTTTTTTCAAATCCTCAAAAATGATGCAAAACGGCATGCTATAGTATGCCGTTCGAGACCATGGGCTATAGCCCATCGCCATGGTCATAAATGATGAAAAACAAGGATTTGAAAAAAAGACGAAAATGACTCCGAGACGATGGGCTATAGCCCATGGTCTCGGAGTGATTTTCGTCTTTTTTTCAAATCCTCAAAAATGATGGAAAACGGCATGCTATAGTATGCCGTTCGAGACCATGGGCTATAGCCCATCGCCATGGTCATAAATGATGAAAAACAAGGATTTGAAAAAAAGACGAAAATGACTCCGAGACGATGGGCTATAGCCCATGGTCTCGGAGTGATTTTCGTCTTTTTTTCAAATCCTCAAAAATGATGGAAAACGGAATGCTATAGTATGCCGTTCGAGACCATGGGCTATAGCCCATCGCCATGGTCATGAATGATGAAAAACAAGGATTTGAAAAAAAGACGAAAATGACTCAGAGACGATGGGCTATAGCCCATGGTCTCGGAGTGATTTTCGTCTTTTTTTCAAATCCTCAAAAATGATGGAAAACGGCATGCTATAGTATGCCGTTCGAGACCATGGGCTATAGCCCATCGCCATGGTCATGATGAAAAACAAGGATTTGAAAGAAAGACGAAAATGACTCCGAGACGATGGGCTATAGCCCATGGTCTCGGAGTGATTTTCGTCTTTTTTTCAAATCCTCAAAAATGTGGCAAAACGGCATGCTATAGTATGCCGTTCGAGACCATGGGCTATAGCCCATCGCCATGGTCATAAATGATGAAAAACAAGGATTTGAAAAAAAGACGAAAATGACTCCGAGACGATGGGCTATAGCCCATGGTCTCGGAGTGATTTTCGTCTTTTTTTCAAATCCTCAAAAATGATGGAAAACGGCATGCTATAGTATGCCGTTCGAGACCATGGGCTCTATAGGCATACTATAGCATGCCGTTTTCCATCATTTTTGAGGATTTGAAAAAAATACGAAAATCACTCCGAGACCATGGGCTATAGCCCATCGTCTCGGAGTCATTTTCGTCTTTTTTTCAAATCCTTGTTTTTCATCATTTATGACCATGGCGATGGGCTATAGCCCATGGTCTCGGAGTGATTTTCTTCTTGTTTTCAAATCCTCAAAAATGATGCAAAACGGAATGCTATAGTATGCCGTTCGAGACCATGGGCTATAGCCCATCGCCATGGTCATAAATGATGAAAAAAAGGATTTGAAAAAAAGACGAAAATGACTCCGAGACGATGGGCTATAGCCCATGGTCTCTGAGTGATTTTCGTCTTTTTTTCAAATCCTCAAAAATGATGCAAAACGGAATGCTATAGTATGCCGTTCGAGACCATGGGCTATAGCCCATCGCCATGGTCATAAATGATGAAAAACAAGGATTTGAAAATGACTCCGAGACGATGGGCTATAGCCCATGGTCTCGGAGTGATTTTCGTCTTTTTTTCAAATCCTCAAAAATGATGCAAAACGGCATGCTATAGTATGCCGTTCGAGACCATGGGCTATAGACCATCGCCATGGTCTTAAATGATGAAAAACAAGGATTTGAAAAAAAGACGAAAATGACTCCGAGACGATGGGCTATAGCCCATGGTCTCGGAGTGATTTCGTCTTTTTTTCAAATCCTCAAAAATGATGGAAAACGGCATGCTAGCCTATAGTATGCCGTTCGAGACCATGGGCTATAGCCCATCGCCATGGTCATAAATGATGAAAAACGAGGATTTGAAAAAAAGACGAAAAGGACTCCGAGACGATGGGCTATAGCCCATGGTCTCGGAGTGATTTTCGTCTTTTTTTCAAATCCTCAAAAATGATGCAAAACGGAATGCTATAGTATGCCGTTCGAGACCATGGGCTATAGCCCATCGCCATGGTCATAAATGATGAAAAACAAGGATTTGAAAATGACTCCGAGACGATGGGCTTTAGCCCATGGTCTCGGAGTGATTTTCGTCTTTTTTTCAAATCCTCAAAAATGATGCAAAACGGCATGCTATAGTATGCAGTTCGAGACCATGGGCTCTATAGGCATACTATAGCATGCCGTTTTCCATCATTTTTGAGGATTTGAAAAAAATACGAAAATCACTCCGAGACCATGGGCTATAGCCCATCGTCTCGGAGTCATTTTCGTCTTTTTTTCAAATCCTTGTTTTTCATCATTTATGACCATGGCGATGGGCTATAGCCCATGGTCTCGGAGTGATTTTCGTCTTGTTTTCAAATCCTCAAAAATGATGCAAAACGGCATGCTATAGTATGCCGTTCGAGACCATGGGCTATAGCCCATCGTCATGGTGATGATGAAAAACAAGGATTTGAAAGAAAGACGAAAATGACTCCGAGACGATGGGCTATAGCCCATGGTCTCGGAGTGATTTTCGTCTTTTTTTCAAATCCTCAAAAATGATGCAAAACGGCATGCTATAGTATGCCGTTCGAGACCATGGGCTATAGCCCATCGCCATGGTCATAAATGATGAAAAACAAGGATTTGAAAAAAAGATGAAAATTACTCCGAGACGATGGGCTATAGCCCATGGTCTCGGAGTGATTTTCGTCTTTTTTTCAAATCCTCAAAAATGATGCAAAACGGCATGCTATAGTATGCCGTTCGAGACCATTGGCTATAGCCCATCGCCATGGTCATAAATGATGAAAAACAAGGATTTGAAAAAAAGACGAAAATTACTATGAGACGATGGGCTATAGCCCATGGTCTCGGGGTGATTTTCGTCTTTTTTTCAAATCCTCAAAAATTATGCAAAACGGCATGCTATAGTATGCCGTTCGAGACCATGGGCTATAGCCCATCGCCATGGTCATAAATGATGAAAAACAAGGATTTAAAAAAAAGACGAAAATGACTTCGAGACGATGGGCTATAGCCCATGGTCTCGGAGTGATTTTCGTCTTTTTTTCAAATCCTCAAAAATGATGCAAAACGGCATGCTATAGTATGCCGTTCGAGACCATGGGCTATAGCCCATCGCCATGGTCATGATGAAAAACAAGGATTTGAAAAAAAGACGAAAATGACTCCGAGACGATGGGCTATAGCCCATGGTCTCGGAGTGATTTTCGTCTTTTTTTCAAATCCTCAAAAATGATGCAAAACGGAATGCTATAGTATGCCGTTCGAGACCATGGGCTATAGCCCATCGCCATGGTCATAAATGATGAAAAACAAGGATTTGAAAATGACTCCGAGACGATGGGCTATAGCCCATGGTCTCGGAGTGATTTTCGTCTTTTTTTCAAATCCTCAAAAATGATGCAAAACGGCATGCTATAGTATGCCGTTCGAGACCATGGGCTATAGCCCATCGCCATGGTCATGATGAAAAACAAGGATTTGAAAAAAAGACGAAAATGACTCCGAGACGATGGGCTATAGCCCATGGTCTCGGAGTGATTTTCGTCTTTTTTTCAAATCCTCAAAAATGATGCAAAACGGAATGCTATAGTATGCCGTTCGAGACCATGGGCTATAGCCCATCGCCATGGTCATAAATGATGAAAAACAAGGATTTGAAAATGACTCCGAGACGATGGGCTATAGCCCATGGTCTCGGAGTGATTTTCGTCTTTTTTTCAAATCCTCAAAAATGATGCAAAACGGCATGCTATAGTATGCCGTTCGAGACCATGGGCTCTATAGGCATACTATAGCATGCCGTTTTCCATCATTTTTGAGGATTTGAAAAAAATACGAAAATCACTCCGAGACCATGGGCTATAGCCCATCGTCTCGGAGTCATTTTCGTCTTTTTTTCAAATCCTTGTTTTTCATCATTTATGACCATGGCGATGGGCTATAGCCCATGGTCTCGGAGTGATTTTCTTCTTGTTTTCAAATCCTCAAAAATGATGCAAAACGGAATGCTATAGTATGCCGTTCGAGACCATGGGCTATAGCCCATCGCCATGGTCATAAATGATGAAAAACGAGGATTTGAAAAAAAGACGAAAATCACTCCGAGACCATGGGCTATAGCCCATCGTCTCGGAGTAATTTTCATATTTTTTTTCAAATCCTCGCCAATCACGGAAAGCGACAGGCTATAGTCCATCGTCACGGATCGCATGCTATAGGCTGCCATTTTTCACATTTCAGAGGATTTAAAAAAAGGTGAAAATATCGGAAAAGCGACAGGCTATAGTCCATCGTCTCGGAGCGCATGCTATAGGGTGCCATTTTTTCACATTTCAGAGGATTAAAAAAAAGGTGAAAATATCGGAAAAGCGACAGGCTATAGTCCATTGTCTCAGAGCGCATGCTATAGGGTGCCATTTTTCACGATTTCAGAGGATTAAAAAAAAGGTGAAAATATCGGAAAAGCGACAGGCTATAGTCCATCGTCTCAGAGCGCATGCTATAGGGTTCCATTTTTCACGATTTCAGAGGATTTAAAAAATAGGTGAAAATCACAGAAAGCGACAGGCTATAGTCCATCGTCACGGATCGCATGCTATAGGCTGCCATTTTTCACATTTCAGAGGATTTTAAAAAAGGTGAAAATATCGGAAAAGCGACAGGCTATAGTCCATGGTCTCGGAGCGCATGCTATAGGGTGCCATTTTTCACCATTTCAGAGGATTTAAAAAAAGGTGAAAATATCGGAAAATCGACAGGCTATAGTCCATGGTCTCGGAGCGCATGCTATAGGCTGCCATTTTTCACATTTCAGAGGATTTAAAAAAAGGTGAAAATATCGGAAAAGCGACAGGCTATAGTCCATGGTCTCGGAGCGCATGCAATAGGGTGCCATTTTTCACGATTTCAGAGGATTAAAAAAAAGGTGAAAATATCGGAAAAGCGACAGGCTATATTTCATCGTCTTGGAGCGCATGCTATAGGGTGCCATTTCACGATTTCAGAGGATTGTAAAAAAGGTGAAAATATCGGAAAAGCGACAGGCTATAGTCCATTGTCTCAGAGCGCATGCTATAGGGTGCCATTTTTCACGATTTCAGAGGATTAAAAAAAAGTGAAAATATCGGAAAAGCGACAGGCTATAGTCCATCGTCTCAGAGCGCATGCTATAGGGTTCCATTTTTCACGATTTCAGAGGATTTAAAAAATAGGTGAAAATCACAGAAAGCGACAGGCTATAGTCCATCGTCACGGATCGCATGCTATAGGCTGCCATTTTTCACATTTCAGAGGATTTTAAAAAAGGTGAAAATATCGGAAAAGCGACAGGCTATAGTCCATGGTCTCGGAGCGCATGCTATAGGGTGCCATTTTTCACCATTTCAGAGGATTTAAAAAAAGGTGAAAATATCGGAAAATCGACAGGCTATAGTCCATGGTCTCGGAGCGCATGCTATAGGCTGCCATTTTTCACATTTCAGAGGATTTAAAAAAAGGTGAAAATATCGGAAAAGCGACAGGCTATAGTCCATGGTCTCGGAGCGCATGCAATAGGGTTCCATTTTTCACGATTTCAGAGGATTAAAAAAATAGGTGAAAATCACAGAAAGCGACAGGCTATAGTCCATCGTCACGGATCGCATGCTATAGGCTGCCATTTTTCACATTTCAGAGGATTTTAAAAAAGGTGAAAATATCGGAAAAGCGACAGGCTATAGTCCATGGTCTCGGAGCGCATGCTATAGGGTGCCATTTTTCACCATTTCAGAGGATTTAAAAAAAGGTGAAAATATCGGAAAATCGACAGGCTATAGTCCATGGTCTCGGAGCGCATGCTATAGGCTGCCATTTTTCACATTTCAGAGGATTTAAAAAAAGGTGAAAATATCGGAAAAGCGACAGGCTATAGTCCATGGTCTCGGAGCGCATGCAATAGGGTGCCATTTTTCACGATTTCAGAGGATTAAAAAAAAGGTGAAAATATCGGAAAATCGACAGGCTATAGTCCATGGTCTCGGAGCGCATGCTATAGGCTGCCATTTTTCACATTTCAGAGGATTTAAAAAAAGGTGAAAATATCGGAAAAGAGACAGGCTATAGTCCATGGTCTCGGAGCGCATGCAATAGGGTGCCATTTTTCACGATTTCAGAGGATTAAAAAAAAGGTGAAAATATCGGAAAAGCGACAGGCTATATTTCATCGTCTCAGAGCGCATGCTATAGGGTGCCATTTTTTCACATTTTAAAGGATTTAAAAAAAGGTGAAAATATCGGAAAAGCGACAGGCTATAGTCCATCGTCTCGGAGCGCATGCTATAGGGTGCCATTTTTCACGATTTCGGAGGATTTGAAAAAAAGGTGAGAATCACAGAAAGCGACAGGCTATAGTCCATCGTCACGGATCGCATGCTATAGGCTGCCATTTTTCACATTTCAGAGGATTTAAAAAAAGGTGAAAATATCGGAAAAGCGACAGGCTATAGTCCATGGTCTCAGAGCGCATGCTATAGGTTGCCATTTTTCACGATTTCAGAGGATTTAAAAAAAGGTGATAATATCGGAAAAGCGACAGGCTATAGTCCATCGTCTCGGAGTGCATGCTATAGGGTGCCATTTTTTCACATTTCAGAGGATTTAAAAAAAGGTGAAAATATCGGAAAAGCGACAGGCTATAGTCCATGGTCTCGGAGCGCATGCTATAGGGTGCCATTTTTCACGATTTCAGAGGATTAAAAAAAAGGTGAAAATATCGGAAAAGCGACAGGCTATAGTCCATCGTCTCAGAGCGCATGCTATAGGGTGCCATTTTTTCACATTTCAGAGGATTTAAAAAAAGGTGAAAATATCGGAAAAGCGACAGGCTATAGTCCATGGTCTCGGAGCGCATGCTATAGGGTGCCATTTTTCACGATTTCAGAGGATTCAAAAAAAGGTGAAAATATAGGAAAAGCGACAGGCTATAGTCCATCGTCTCAGAGCGCATGCTATAGGGTGCCATTTTTCCCGATTTCGGAGGATTTGAAAAAAAGGTGAAAATCACGGAAAGCGACAGGCTATAGTCCATCGTCACGGATCGCATGCTACAGGCTGCCATTTTTCACATTTCAGAGGATTTAAAAAAAGGTGAAAATATCGGAAAAGCGACAGGCTATAGTCCATGGTCTCGGAGCGCATGCTATAGGGTGCCATTTTTCACGATTTCAGAGGATTAAAAAAAAGGTCAAAATATCGGAAAAGCGACAGGCTATAGTCCATCGTCTCGGAGCGCATGCTATAGGGTGCCATTTTTTCACATTTCAGAGGATTTAAAAAAAGGTGAAAATATCGGAAAAGCGACAGGCTATAGTCCATGGTCTCGTAGCGCATGCTATAGGGTGCCATTTTTCACGATTTCAGAGGATTAAAAAAAAGGTGAAAATATCGGAAAAGCGACAGGCTATAGTCCATCGTCTCAGAGCGCATGCTATAGGGTGCCATTTTTCACGATTTCAGAGGATTCGAAAAATAGTGAAAATCACAGAAAGCAACAGGCTATAGTCCATCGTCACGGATCGCATGCTATAGGCTGCCATTTTTCACATTTCAGAGGATTTAAAAAAAGGTGAAAATATCGGAAAAGCGACAGGCTATATATAGTCCATGGTCTCGGAGCGCATGCTATAGGGTTCCATTTTTCACGATTTCAGAGGATTTGAAAAATAGGTGAAAATCACAGAAAGCGATAGGCTATAGTCCATCGTCACGGATCGCATGCTATAGGCTGCCATTTTTCACATTTCAGAGGATTTTAAAAAAGGTGAAAATATCGGAAAAGCGACAGGCTATAGTCCATGGTCTCGGAGCGCATGCTATAGGGTGCCATTTTTCACGATTTCAGAGGATTTAAAAAAAGGTGAAAATATCGGAAAATCGACAGGCTATATATAGTCCATGGTCTCGGAGCGCATGCTATAGGGTGCCATTTTTCACGATTTCAGAGGATTTGAAAAATAGGTGAAAATCACAGAAAGCGACAGGCTATAGTCCATGGTCTCGGAGCGCATGCTATAGGGTGCCATTTTTCACGATTTCAGAGGATTCGAAAAATAGTGAAAATGACAGAAAGCAACAGGCTATAGTCCATCGTCTCGGAGCGCATGCTATAGGGTGCCATTTTTCATGATTTCAGAGGATTTGAAAAATAGGTGAAAATCACAGAAAGCGACAGGCTATAGTCCATCGTCTCGGAGCGCATGCTATAGGGTGCCATTTTTCACGATTTCGGAGGATTAAAAAAAAGGTGAAAATATCGGAAAAGCGACAGGCTATAGTCCATCGTCTCAGAGCGCATGCTATAGGGTGCCATTTTTCAAAATTTCAGAGGATTCGAAAAATAGTGAAAATCACAGAAAGCGACAGGCTATAGTCCATCGTCTCGGAGCGCATGCTATAGGGTGCCATTTTTCACGATTTCGGAGGATTTGAAAAAAAGGTGAAAATCACAGAAAGCGACAGGCTATAGTCCATCGTCACGGATCGCATGCTATAGGCTGCCATTTTTCACGATTTCAGAGGATTTGAAAAATAGTGAAAATCACAGAAAGCGACAGGCTATAGTCCATCGTCACGGATCGCATGCTATAGGCTGCCATTTTTCACATTTCAGAGGATTTAAAAAAAGGTGAAAATATCGGAAAAGCGACAGGCTATAGTCCATGGTCTCGGAGCGCATGCTATAGGGTTCCATTTTTCACGATTTCAGAGGATTTAAAAAATAGGTGAAAATCACAGAAAGCGACAGGCTATAGTCCATCATCCATTGTCTCGAGTGATTTTCGTCATTTTTTCAAATCCTCAAAAATGATGAAAAACGGCATGCTATAGTATGCCGTCTGAGATGGGCTACAGCCCATGGTCAAAAATGAAAAACGAGGATTTGAAAAAAAAGCGTGACGAAAAAACGTGACGAAGAAGCGTGACGAAAAAGCGTGACGTAAATTATACTTGTCAAGGTCATTTATACTGGTCAAGGTCATTTACTAGTCTTATGAAGGTCATTTATACTGTTCAAGGTCATTGAGCGGCGCCGTCAAAAATGATGAAAAACGAGGAATTGTAAAAAAGACGAAAATCACTCTGAGACCATGGGCTATAGAAAAACGAGGATTTGAAAAAAAACGTGACGAAGAAGCGTGACGTAAAACCACACTAACTACATGATAAAAGGACAGGATAAAACGACAGGTAAATACAACACATTGAGCAGGGCACTGCAGGGAGTTGAACCCCGTTCTGGTAAACCAGGAAGTACCACACCAGTGCCTTAGTTTGTTTTGTTGTAATTTACAGGTCCAACAGCAATCACATTCATTACATTTCAACAGTAGTCATTTCACAATTTACACTGTAGGCAATAATAACAGTAAATAAAATAATAAATCACAAAGCTATATTTTTAAACGTACTCTTGCCGACCTCCCACGACAAAATCATTAAAATAAGTAGGTTACAATTTTTCACGGTTTCGGAGGATTTGAAAAAAAGGTGAAAATATCGGAAAAGCGACAGGCTATAGTCCATCGTCTCGGAGCGCATGCTATAGGGTGCCATTTTTTCACATTTTAGAGGATTTAAAAAAAGGTGAAAATATCAGAAAAGCGACAGGCTATAGTCTATATGGTCTCGGAGCGTATGCTATAGGGTGCCATTTTTCACGATTTCAGAGGATTCAAAATAAGGTGAAAATCATGGAAAGCGACAGGCTATAGTCCATCGTCTCAGAGCGCATGCTATAGGGTGCCATTTTCCCGATTTCGGAGGATTTGAAAAAAAGGTGAAAATATCGGAAAAGCGACAGGCTATATAGTCCATGGTCTCGGAGCGCATGCTATAGGTGCCATTTTTCACGATTTCAGAGGATTAAAAAAAAGGTGAAAATATCGGAAAAGCGACAGGCTATAGTCCATGGTCTCGGAGCGCATGCTATAGGGTGCCATTTTTCACGATTTCAGAGGATTAAAAAAAAGGTGAAAATATCGGAAAAGCGACAGGCTATAGTCCATCGTCTCAGAGCGCATGCTATAGGGTGCCATTTTTCACGATTTCAGAGGATTCGAAAAATAGTGAAAATCACAGAAAGCGACAGGCTATAGTCCATGGTCTCGGAGCGCATGCTATAGGGTGTCATTTTTCACGATTTCAGAGGATTTGAAAAATAGGTGAAAATCACAGAAAGCGACAGGCTATAGTCCATCGTCTCGGAGCGCATGCTATAGGGTGCCATTTTTAACGATTTCGGAGGATTTGAAAAATAGGTGAAAATCACAGAAAGCGACAGGCTATAGTCCATCGTCACGGATCGCATGCTATAGGCTGCCATTTTTCAAATTTCAGAGGATTTAAAAAAAGGTGAAAATATCGGAAAAGCGACAGGCTATAATAGACCATGGTCTCGGAGCGCATGCTATAGGGTGCCATTTTTTCACATTTCAGAGGATTTAAAAAAAGGTGAAAATATCGGAAAAGCGACAGGCTATAGTCCATGGTCTCGGAGCGCATGCTATAGGGTGCTATTTTTCATGATTTCAGAGGATTTAAAAAAAGGTGAAAATCACGGAAAGCGACAGGCTATAGTCCATGGTCTCGGAGCGCATGCTATAGGGTGCCATTTTTTCACATTTTAGAGGATTTAAAAAAAGGTGAAAATATCAGAAAAGCGACAGGCTATAGTCCATGGTCTAGGAGCGTATGCTATAGGGTGCCATTTTTTACGATTTCAGAGGATTTAAAAAAAGGTGAAAATATCGGAAAAGCGACAGGCTATAGTCCATGGTCTCGGAGCGCATGCTATAGGGTGCCATTTTTCACGATTTCAGAGGATTAAAAAAAAGGTGAAAATATCGGAAAAGCGACAGGCTATAGTCCATCGTCTCGGAGCGCATGCTATAGGGTGCCATTTTTTCACATTTCAGAGGATTTAAAAAAAGGTGAAAATATCAGAAAAGCGACAGGCTATAGTCCATGGTCTCGGAGCGTATGCTATAGGGTGCCATTTTTCCCGATTTCGGAGGATTTGAAAAAAAAGGTGAAAATCACGGAAAGCGACAGGCTATAGTCCATGGTCTCGGAGTGCATGCTATAGGTTACCATTTTTCACGGTTTCAGAGGATTTGAAAAAAAGGTGAAAATATCGGAAAAGCGACAGGCTATAGTCCATCGTCTCGGAGCGCATGCTATAGGGTGCCATTTTTCACGATTTCAGAGGATTTAAAAAAAGGTGAAAATATCGGAAAAGCGACAGGCTATAGTCCATGGTCTCGGAGCGCATGCTATAGGGTGCCATTTTTTCACATTTCAGAGGATTTAAAAAAAGGTGAAAATATCAGAAAAGCGACAGGCTATAGTCCATGGTCTAGGAGCGTATGCTATAGGGTGCCATTTTTTACGATTTCAGAGGATTTAAAAAAAGGTGAAAATATCGGAAAAGCGACAGGCTATAGTCCATGGTCTCGGAGCGCATGCTATAGGGTGCCATTTTTCACGATTTCAGAGGATTAAAAAAAAGGTGAAAATATCGGAAAAGCGACAGGCTATAGTCCATCGTCTCGGAGCGCATGCTATAGGGTGCCATTTTTTCACATTTCAGAGGATTTAAAAAAAGGTGAAAATATCAGAAAAGCGACAGGCTATAGTCCATGGTCTCGGAGCGTATGCTATAGGGTGCCATTTTTCCCGATTTCGGAGGATTTGAAAAAAAAGGTGAAAATCACGGAAAGCGACAGGCTATAGTCCATGGTCTCGGAGTGCATGCTATAGGTTACCATTTTTCACGGTTTCAGAGGATTTGAAAAAAAGGTGAAAATATCGGAAAAGCGACAGGCTATAGTCCATCGTCTCGGAGCGCATGCTATAGGGTGCCATTTTTCACGATTTCAGAGGATTTAAAAAAAGGTGAAAATATCGGAAAAGCGACAGGCTATAGTCCATGGTCTCGGAGCGCATGCTATAGGGTGCCATTTTTTCACATTTCAGAGGATTTAAAAAAAGGTGAAAATATCGGAAAAGCGACAGGCTATAGTCCATGGTCTCGGAGTGCATGCTATAGGGTGCTATTTTTCATGATTTCAGAGGATTTAAAAAAAGGTGAAAATCACGGAAAGCGACAGGCTATAGTCCATCGTCACCGATCGCATGCTATAGGCTGCCATTTTTCACATTTCAGAGGATTTAAAAAAAGGTGAAAATATCGGAAAAGCGACAGGCTATAGTCCATGGTCTCGGAGCGCATGCTATAGGTTACTATTTTTCACGGTTTCGGAGGATTTGAAAAAAAGGTGAAAATATCGGAAAAGCGACAGGCTATAGTCCATCGTCTCGGAGCGCATGCTATAGGGTGCCATTTTTCACGATTTCAGAGGTTTTAAAAAAAGGTGAAAATATCGGAAAAGCGACAGGCTATAGTCCATCGTCTCAGAGCGCATGCTATAGGGTGCCATTTTTCCCGATTTCGGAGGATTTGAAAAAAAGGTGAAAATCACGGAAAGCGACAGGCTATAGTCCATCGTCACGGATCGCATGCTATAGGCTGCCATTTTTCACATTTCAGAGGATTTAAAAAAAGGTGAAAATATCGGAAAAGCGACAGGCTTTAGTTCATCGTCTCGGAGGGCATGCTATAGGGTGCCATTTTTCACGATTTCAGAGGATTAAAAAAAAGGTGAAAATATCGGAAAAGCGACAGGCTATAGTCCATGGTCTCGGAGCGCATGCTATAGGGTGCCATTTTTCACGATTTCAGAGGATTAAAAAAAAGGTGAAAATATCGGAAAAGCGACAGGCTATAGGCCATCGTCTCGGAGCGCATGCTATAGGGTGCCATTTTTTCACATTTCAGAGGATTTAAAAAAAGGTGAAAATATCAGAAAAGCGACAGGCTATAGTCCATGGTCTCGGAGCGTATGCTATAGGGTGCCATTTTTCACGATTTCAGAGGATTTAAAAAAAGGTGAAAATATCGGAAAAGCGACAGGCTATAGTCCATGGTCTCGGAGCGCATGCTATAGGGTGCAATTTTTCACGATTTCAGAGGATTAAAAAAAAGGTGAAAATATCGGAAAAGCGACAGGCTATAGTCCATCGTCTCAGAGCGCATGCCATAGGGTGCCATTTTTCACGATTTCAGAGGATTCGAAAAATAGTGAAAATCACAGAAAGCGACAGGCTATAGTCCATGGTCTCGGAGCGCATGCTATAGGTTACCATTTTTCACGGTTTCGGAGGATTTGAAAAAAAGGTGAAAATATCGGAAAAGCGACAGGCTATAGTCCATGGTCTCGGAGCGTATGCTATAGGGTGCCATTTTTCACGATTTCAGAGGATTTAAAAAAAGGTGAAAATATCGGAAAAGCGACAGGCTATAGTCCATCGTCTCAGAGCGCATGCTATAGGGTGCCATTTTTCCCGATTTCGGAGGATTTGAAAAAAAAGGTGAAAATCACGGAAAGCGACAGGCTATAGTCCATCGTCACGGATCGCATGCTATAGGCTGCCATTTTTCACGATTTCAGAGGATTTGAAAAATAGTGAAAATCACAGAAAGCGACAGGCTATAGTCCATCGTCACGGATCGCATGCTATAGGCTGCCATTTTTCACATTTCAGAGGATTTAAAAAAAGGTGAAAATATCGGAAAAGCGACAGGCTATAGTCCATGGTCTCGGAGCGCATGCTATAGGGTTCCATTTTTCACGATTTCAGAGGATTTAAAAAATAGGTGAAAATCACAGAAAGCGACAGGCTATAGTCCATCATCCATTGTCTCGAGTGATTTTCGTCATTTTTTCAAATCCTCAAAAATGATGAAAAACGGCATGCTATAGTATGCCGTCTGAGATGGGCTACAGCCCATGGTCAAAAATGAAAAACGAGGATTTGAAAAAAAAGCGTGACGAAAAAACGTGACGAAAAAGCGTGACGTAAATTATACTTGTCAAGGTCATTTATACTGGTCAAGGTCATTTACTAGTCTTATGAAGGTCATTTATACTGTTCAAGGTCATTGAGCGGCGCCGTCAAAAATGATGAAAAACGAGGAATTGTAAAAAAGACGAAAATCACTCTGAGACCATGGGCTATAGAAAAACGAGGATTTGAAAAAAAACGTGACGAAGAAGCGTGACGTAAAACCACACTAACTACATGATAAAAGGACAGGATAAAACGACAGGTAAATACAACACATTGAGCAGGGCACTGCAGGGAGTTGAACCCCGTTCTGGTAAACCAGGAAGTACCACACCAGTGCCTTAGTTTGTTTTGTTGTAATTTACAGGTCCAACAGCAATCACATTCATTACATTTCAACAGTAGTCATTTCACAATTTACACTGTAGGCAATAATAACAGTAAATAAAATAATAAATCACAAAGCTATATTTTTAAACGTACTCTTGCCGACCTCCCACGACAAAATCATTAAAATAAGTAGGTTAAAATTTTTCACGGTTTCGGAGGATTTGAAAAAAAGGTGAAAATATCGGAAAAGCGACAGGCTATAGTCCATCGTCTCGGAGCGCATGCTATAGGGTGCCATTTTTTCACATTTTAGAGGATTTAAAAAAAGGTGAAAATATCAGAAAAGCGACAGGCTATAGTCTATATGGTCTCGGAGCGTATGCTATAGGGTGCCATTTTTCACGATTTCAGAGGATTCAAAATAAGGTGAAAATCATGGAAAGCGACAGGCTATAGTCCATCGTCTCAGAGCGCATGCTATAGGGTGCCATTTTCCCGATTTCGGAGGATTTGAAAAAAAGGTGAAAATATCGGAAAAGCGACAGGCTATTGTTAAGGAAATTATGAGGTCCCATCATTGGCAATTAGCAGAGGGAGGCGAAGGCATGACACAGCACAAGGAGTCCGGCATATGGTCAGCATCGTTCTTTATTCGTTCCTATCATCTCAGTACAGCAGAATCGTAGCATGGTTGCTCATCGTCGTACAGTCAAGAGTGAAGCATCACCCCGTTCCCTCCCCAAGTTGTTTCTTTCCCTCCCCTTTATTTCCCAACCACACACCCCCAAATTGACAGTCAGTGACAGGTGTTTTATTCAAATACAACAGGACATGGACAGATAATAACAGGTGGTGTTACAACATCTCCGTTCATGGTGTTGTTCATGGTGTTTGCTGACAGACAGGAAACTACTCTAAATGGGATAGCAGAGATGCTATACAAAATGTTCATATAAGGATCTGCGCTAAAGATAAGGGTGACACACAAATAAGTATACCTTTGCTGACAGTATGGAGGAGTCAAGTCAGCTGTTAGATTGACAGGAAGACTGCTCTAAATGGGAGATAGTTGGAGGCAAGCAGGAAACAAACTAATTTGAGAACACACCCAAGTAGGTAGAGGTAATAGTGACAGCTGTCAGATTGACAGCTGTTGGTTGGTTTGACTGCGTAGTGAATGATTGTCTCATCCTATTTGACCGAATGGAATACAATTATAGTTCTTATTGAATAGTAGAATTGGCATTCTAAAACTGCCATTACACTATATAGTCCATGGTCTCGGAGCGCATGCTATAGGTGCCATTTTTCACGATTTCAGAGGATTAAAAAAAAGGTGAAAATATCGGAAAAGCGACAGGCTATAGTCCATGGTCTCGGAGCGCATGCTATAGGGTGCCATTTTTCACGATTTCAGAGGATTAAAAAAAAGGTGAAAATATCGGAAAAGCGACAGGCTATAGTCCATCGTCTCAGAGCGCATGCTATAGGGTGCCATTTTTCACGATTTCAGAGGATTCGAAAAATAGTGAAAATCACAGAAAGCGACAGGCTATAGTCCATGGTCTCGGAGCGCATGCTATAGGGTGCCATTTTTCACGATTTCAGAGGATTTGAAAAATAGGTGAAAATCACAGAAAGCGACAGGCTATAGTCCATCGTCTCGGAGCGCATGCTATAGGGTGCCATTTTTCACGATTTCGGAGGATTTGAAAAATAGGTGAAAATCACAGAAAGCGACAGGCTATAGTCCATCGTCACGGATCGCATGCTATAGGCTGCCATTTTTCAAATTTCAGAGGATTTAAAAAAAAGGTGAAAATATCGGAAAAGCGACAGGCTATAATAGTCCATGGTCTCGGAGCGCATGCTATAGGGTGCCATTTTTTCACATTTCAGAGGATTTAAAAAAAGGTGAAAATATCGGAAAAGCGACAGGCTATAGTCCATGGTCTCGGAGCGCATGCTATAGGGTGCTATTTTTCATGATTTCAGAGGATTTAAAAAAAGGTGAAAATCACGGAAAGCGACAGGCTATAGTCCATGGTCTCGGAGCGCATGCTATAGGGTGCCATTTTTTCACATTTTAGAGGATTTAAAAAAAGGTGAAAATATCAGAAAAGCGACAGGCTATAGTCCATGGTCTAGGAGCGTATGCTATAGGGTGCCATTTTTTACGATTTCAGAGGATTTAAAAAAAGGTGAAAATATCGGAAAAGCGACAGGCTATAGTCCATGGTCTCGGAGCGCATGCTATAGGGTGCCATTTTTCACGATTTCAGAGGATTAAAAAAAAGGTGAAAATATCGGAAAAGCGACAGGCTATAGTCCATCGTCTCGGAGCGCATGCTATAGGGTGCCATTTTTTCACATTTCAGAGGATTTAAAAAAAGGTGAAAATATCAGAAAAGCGACAGGCTATAGTCCATGGTCTCGGAGCGTATGCTATAGGGTGCCATTTTTCCCGATTTCGGAGGATTTGAAAAAAAAGGTGAAAATCACGGAAAGCGACAGGCTATAGTCCATGGTCTCGGAGTGCATGCTATAGGTTACCATTTTTCACGGTTTCAGAGGATTTGAAAAAAAGGTGAAAATATCGGAAAAGCGACAGGCTATAGTCCATCGTCTCGGAGCGCATGCTATAGGGTGCCATTTTTCACGATTTCAGAGGATTTAAAAAAAGGTGAAAATATCGGAAAAGCGACAGGCTATAGTCCATGGTCTCGGAGCGCATGCTATAGGGTGCCATTTTTTCACATTTCAGAGGATTTAAAAAAAGGTGAAAATATCGGAAAAGCGACAGGCTATAGTCCATGGTCTCGGAGTGCATGCTATAGGGTGCTATTTTTCATGATTTCAGAGGATTTAAAAAAAGGTGAAAATCACGGAAAGCGACAGGCTATAGTCCATCGTCACCGATCGCATGCTATAGGCTGCCATTTTTCACATTTCAGAGGATTTAAAAAAAGGTGAAAATATCGGAAAAGCGACAGGCTATAGTCCATGGTCTCGGAGCGCATGCTATAGGTTACTATTTTTCACGGTTTCGGAGGATTTGAAAAAAAGGTGAAAATATCGGAAAAGCGACAGGCTATAGTCCATCGTCTCGGAGCGCATGCTATAGGGTGCCATTTTTCACGATTTCAGAGGATTTAAAAAAAGGTGAAAATATCGGAAAAGCGACAGGCTATAGTCCATCGTCTCAGAGCGCATGCTATAGGGTGCCATTTTTCCCGATTTCGGAGGATTTGAAAAAAAGGTGAAAATCACGGAAAGCGACAGGCTATAGTCCATCGTCACGGATCGCATGCTATAGGCTGCCATTTTTCACATTTCAGAGGATTTAAAAAAAGGTGAAAATATCGGAAAAGCGACAGGCTTTAGTCCATCGTCTCGGAGGGCATGCTATAGGGTGCCATTTTTCACGATTTCAGAGGATTAAAAAAAAGGTGAAAATATCGGAAAAGCGACAGGCTATAGTCCATGGTCTCGGAGCGCATGCTATAGGGTGCCATTTTTCACGATTTCAGAGGATTAAAAAAAAAGGTGAAAATATCGGAAAAGCGACAGGCTATAGTCCATCGTCTCGGAGCGCATGCTATAGGGTGCCATTTTTTCACATTTCAGAGGATTTAAAAAAAGGTGAAAATATCAGAAAAGCGACAGGCTATAGTCCATGGTCTCGGAGCGTATGCTATAGGGTGCCATTTTTCACGATTTCAGAGGATTTAAAAAAAGGTGAAAATATCGGAAAAGCGACAGGCTATAGTCCATGGTCTCGGAGCGCATGCTATAGGGTGCAATTTTTCACGATTTCAGAGGATTAAAAAAAAGGTGAAAATATCGGAAAAGCGACAGGCTATAGTCCATCGTCTCAGAGCGCATGCCATAGGGTGCCATTTTTCACGATTTCAGAGGATTCGAAAAATAGTGAAAATCACAGAAAGCGACAGGCTATAGTCCATGGTCTCGGAGCGCATGCTATAGGTTACCATTTTTCACGGTTTCGGAGGATTTGAAAAAAAGGTGAAAATATCGGAAAAGCGACAGGCTATAGTCCATGGTCTCGGAGCGTATGCTATAGGGTGCCATTTTTCACGATTTCAGAGGATTTAAAAAAAGGTGAAAATATCGGAAAAGCGACAGGCTATAGTCCATGGTCTCGGAGCGCATGCTATAGGTTACCATTTTTCACGGTTTCGGAGGATTTAAAAAAAGGTGAAAATATCGGAAAAGCGACAGGCTATAGTCCATCGTCTCGGAGCGCATGCTATAGGGTGCCATTTTTCACGATTTCGGAGGATTTGAAAAATAGTGAAAATCACAGAAAGTGACAGGCTAGTCCATCGTCTCGGAGCGCATGCTATAGCTAGGGTGCCATTATTTTAATTTTTTCTCAAATCCTGCAAAATCATGAATAACCGCATGCTGTCCGAAACCATGAACTACAGTATGTCCTTTTTCTCTCGTGATTTTCATATCCTCCAAAATCATGAAAAACGGTATGCCGTCCGAGACCATGGACCTTATACTATGTCGTTTTTTCATGATTTATCTGTTTTCAAATCCTCCAAAATCATGAGCTTGTAGATCTGATTTGTTTGCTAATGTTCCCCTCAGAATAGTGATTCTAGGATTCATGTCGTTAATGTAATAAATACATAAATCGGTATAGGTCCAAAGTTCATGTGTAGACAATTTCTGGCGGGAGGAGATGGATACAATTCAAAATGGCAGGCAGCGTTGTAAATAGGTTTTCAATGTAATGATGCAGGGATGGTCTTTTAGATGAGCCCCAGGATGGTCTTTTAGATGAGCCCCAGGATGGTCTTTTAGATGAGTCCCAGGGACATTTTATGAGTCCCACTTCAACGACGTTAGGAGTCATATTTTTTGCCATTTTTACAAATTGCAGCATTTAGCTCCCATTTCATTTTATATGGTTATAATCATGTAGAAAACAGAATAAGAAATGAGTATTATAACTAAAGCTAGCAAAATAAACTAGAATACAAACAGTACAGTAGTACAGTAGTACAGTAGCGCATCCCGTGGAGGCAGAGGTCGTTGTTTTATTGCACCCCTTAACTTTAAACTGCCGGGAGCTGCCTATGCCATATAAAGCATAGGTGGACCCCAGGCTACTTCAGGCACTGGGCAGACACTGGGGGGCACTGGGAAGACACTGGGGGGCACTGGGCAGGCACTGGGGGGCACTGGGCAGGCACTGGGGGGCACTGGGCAGGCACTGGGGGACACTAGAGAGGCACTAGGGGGGACACTGGGGAGGCACTGGGGGGGACACTGGGGAGGCACTGGGGGGGACACTGGGGAGGCACTGGGCAGACACTGGGGAGGCACTGGGCAGGCACTGGGGGGCACTGGGCAGACACTGGGCACTGGGCAGACACTGGGGGGCACTGGGGAGGCACTTGGGAGTGGGACACTAGAGAGGCACTGGGGGACACTGGGGAGGCACTGGGGGGGGACACTGGGGAGGCACATTTCAGAGGATTTAAAAAAAGGTAAAAATATCGGAAAAGCGACAGGCTATAGTCCATCGTCTCGGAGCGCATGCTATAGGGTGCCATTTTTCACGATTTCAGAGGATTTGAAAAATAGGTGAAAATCACAGAAAGCGACAGGCTATAGTCCATTGTCTCGGAGTGCATGCTATAGGGTGCCATTTTTCACGATTTCGGAGGATTTGAAAAATAGTGAAAATAGTTCCAAAATCATGAAACATGGCACACTATAATATTAGTCCAGGCATTCTAGCTAATTTTGGACCTAAAAGCTAAAGTAATTGTAAAACAAGATTTTTTTCCACAGACCATTTCTATGAGGTCTCCGGAACAACATACTAAAAGTCCCAAGAAATCCCATTTGGGGAAATATGTTTAATTGGCATCAATCCAAGATGTCCGCCAATAAGACTATTCTCAGAAACTGCATAGACAATTACCAATCTTGGAATAAATTCCTTACCAATAAGTAATTGAAACAGTTTTCTTTTCACAGACCATTTCTATGAAGTCTCCAGAACAACATATCAAAAGTCCCAAGAAATCGTATTTACAGAAATAGGTTAAATTGGAATCAATCCAAAATAGCCGCCAACTGGGACTATTATGAGAACAATGGCCAATCTTGGAATAAATTCCTGACCAAGAGTTAATTGTAACAGATTTTTTTTCTTCACAGACCATTTCTATTAAGTCTCCAGAACAACATACTAAAAGTCCCAAGAAATCCTAGTTGCGGAAATATGTTTAATTGGCATCAATCCAAGATGTCCGCCAATAACATATTCTCAGAAAATGCATGGCCAATTACCAATATCGGAATAAATTCCTTACCAATAAGTAATTTAAACAGTTTTTTTCACAGACCATTTCTATGAAGTCTCCAGAACAACATATTAAAAGTCCCAAGAAGTCGTAGTTGTAGAAATGTGTTAAATTGGCATAAATCCAAAATGGACACTAACTGGGACTATTATCAGGAAAAAATGCCATATAAATTCCTGACCAAGAGGTCATAATTTCCTTCTTCACAGACCATTTCTATGAAGTCATCAGAACACCATACTAAAAGTCATAGGAAATCCTAGCTGTGGAAATATGTTTAATTGGCGTCAATCCATGCAGGATGTCTGCCAATTAGTGGCTCAGCAGCAGTGGCTCAGAGGTAGTGTGGCCGGATGGGAACCACAAGGTTCCCAGTTCGAACCTGGGCTCCCCCAGAGTTAGTGACGAAGTGTCCTTGAGCAAGACGCTGAACCCCTAATTGCTTCTGCGGGTTGGTGCCTTGCATGGTTTCCTCCACCATCTGTGTGTGAATGGGTGAATGTAATGCACAATCTATGTAAAACGCCATGGATAAAGGCACTAGGCTATATAATATTTACCCTTATCAAATTATGACGGGCCCAATTTCCATTCGTCTGACATTTCAATTGACTTCCAAATATATTTTGAGCTGAGGATATTCAGATACAATACTGTGCATTTTAGCCATTTTGAACCAATATAACTGAAGGCTGTTATTATCATGTTCTATCTAGACTATAGAACACGCTGCCATCAGTAGACCTATACACGATCATAATTTTGTTTAGCACTTTGTTCGTTATAAGCTAACAAGCCAAATGGGCATTACATTTATAACTAACATTAATGTTAGATTAATGTTAGATTAATAATGTTAGATTAATAATCGTTATCATTTTTCCAGAAATGCAAACAATTTAGTTGCCACTCACCTTTGAATTACATTCCAAAACTGAAACTAAATAAGAATAGTTACAATATAGTAATAATAATAATATTAATAATACTCAGTTTCATCGACTTCAAAGACATTTGACTCGATCTACAGAGGCACAATGGTGAAGATCCTTAAGGCCCACTCCGGGCGACCATATGCAGGAACAAGGGCCAAGCTGGTGACCCCAGATGACAACAGCGAGGAGTTTGACATCCTGGCTAGGTTAATGCAAGGGAACAAACAACCTAGCCCCCTTCCTCTTCATCATAGTCCTGTATTATGCACCCAGGAAGGCCATCAGTGGACGATTGCAGGATCTTGGCTTTACTCTAACGCCAAGGAGGTCGAGATGACATACCAAAGTAGTCCTGACAGACTGTTGTTGTCCGCACAGACTAGACTATGCGGACAACATCAGCCTGCTCTCAGACAACGTGGAACAAGCACACCTTTTTTCCAACAGTACTCCTACAGATGTTGTCCGAAAAACATGCAAATGACATAAAAAACAGCCGATCTACAAGATCACGCTGCTACACGCGGTTATCACCTATAACATCTCACCGGAACATCCACCTCTGACAACAGGAGGCACTGTGCTGAAGGAAGTCAAGGACTTCAAGTTTCTGGGCTCATGGGTCAACTGAACGGAGCAAGATCTGAAAGTGAGGGAGGCACTTGCATGGAGGTCCTTGAACGGCATGGCCAGTGTATGGATCTCCCTCCAACCTCCCCTGTGAAATCAAACTCAGCTTCTTCTATGCAACGGTGGAGTCTGTTCCTCTATATGGCAGTGAATGCTGGACCCTGAAGCCAACCCTGCAGAAGTCTCTAGACGGGTGCTACACCAGAATGTTGCATGCAGTACTTAACTTCAACATGTTACCAACAAGATTCTGTAGCCAGTCACGTTACCAGTCGACTAAAGAGCCATGGCCCAATGGGCGAGTAGTAACGCAGCACCGTATAGCCTACAGTTGTCCGCCCCACATGGAAGCTCGTCCACACGCGCCAGCCAGGAGCTAGGCTCGACTGACTGGGGGACCTCCACCCCATGGAGACTGACAGAGCTGCCGACTACTAGGTTAAGGTCTGTGCCGCCTGCGGGAACATACTTGTAGAGGTTACCCATACACACCGCTGCACCAATGTAGCCACGGCCGGGGCGGGAGACGAACCCGGGTTCCCCATTCCACAGGCACATACGTTACCAGTCATGGACGAATGAGCCATGGCCCAATGGGCAGCTTGAATTCTTGTAGGACTCTGACTAATACATTTGTAATATAGTTCGTTGACCAACAATTGGTATGCTGAAAAAAACATTGCACAAATTCCTATGAGCTGGGGGCTAATCAAACTGCAACCCATTTTGTATTAACCACTCTGTCCCAAAATAAATCACTTAAAATCATTCAAATGTATGCCATTTTATAATAAAGTGGTGGCTATTTTGGATTGATGCGAATTAAATGATGTGTGGTGAAAGAAATCCTGTTACAATTACCTTTTGGCCAGAAATGTATTCTAATATTGGCAATTTTTTTTATAATAGTCTCAATTGTAGTCCAGGCATTCTAGCTAATTTTGGACCTAAAAGCTAAAGTAATTGTAAAACAAGATTTTTTTCCACAGACCATTTCTATGAGGTCTCCGGAACAACATACTAAAAGTCCCAAGAAATCCCATTTGGGGAAATATGTTTAATTGGCATCAATCCAAGATGTCCGCCAATAAGACTATTCTCAGAAACTGCATAGACAATTACCAATCTTGGAATAAATTCCATACCAATAAGTAATTGAAACAGTTTTCTTTTCACAGACCATTTCTATGAAGTCTCCAGAACAACATATCAAAAGTCCCAAGAAATCGTATTTACAGAAATAGGTTAAATTGGAATCAATCCAAAATAGCCGCCAACTGGGACTATTATGAGAACAATGGCCAATCTTGGAATAAATTCCTGACCAAGAGTTAATTGTAACAGATTTTTTTTCTTCACAGACCATTTCTATTAAGTCTCCAGAACAACATACTAAAAGTCCCAAGAAATCCTAGTTGCGGAAATATGTTTAATTGGCATCAATCCAAGATGTCCGCCAATAACATATTCTCAGAAAATGCATGGCCAATTACCAATATCGGAATAAATTCCTTACCAATAAGTAATTTAAACAGTTTTTTTCACAGACCATTTCTATGAAGTCTCCAGAACAACATATTAAAAGTCCCAAGAAGTCGTAGTTGTAGAAATGTGTTAAATTGGCATAAATCCAAAATGGACACTAACTGGGACTATTATCAGGAAAAAATGCCATATAAATTCCTGACCAAGAGGTCATAATTTCCTTCTTCACAGACCATTTCTATGAAGTCATCAGAACACCATACTAAAAGTCATAGGAAATCCTAGCTGTGGAAATATGTTTAATTGGCGTCAATCCATGCAGGATGTCTGCCAATTAGTGGCTCAGCAGCAGTGGCTCAGAGGTAGTGTGGCCGGATGGGAACCACAAGGTTCCCAGTTCGAACCTGGGCTCCCCCAGAGTTAGTGACGAAGTGTCCTTGAGCAAGACGCTGAACCCCTAATTGCTTCTGCGGGTTGGTGCCTTGCATGGTTTCCTCCACCATCTGTGTGTGAATGGGTGAATGTAATGCACAATCTATGTAAAACGCCATGGATAAAGGCACTAGGCTATATAATATTTACCCTTATCAAATTATGACGGGCCCAATTTCCATTCGTCTGACATTTCAATTGACTTCCAAATATATTTTGAGCTGAGGATATTCAGATACAATACTGTGCATTTTAGCCATTTTGAACCAATATAACTGAAGGCTGTTATTATCATGTTCTATCTAGACTATAGAACACGCTGCCATCAGTAGACCTATACACGATCATAATTTTGTTTAGCACTTTGTTCGTTATAAGCTAACAAGCCAAATGGGCATTACATTTATAACTAACATTAATGTTAGATTAATGTTAGATTAATAATGTTAGATTAATAATCGTTATCATTTTTCCAGAAATGCAAACAATTTAGTTGCCACTCACCTTTGAATTACATTCCAAAACTGAAACTAAATAAGAATAGTTACAATATAGTAATAATAATAATATTAATAATACTCAGTTTCATCGACTTCAAAGACATTTGACTCGATCTACAGAGGCACAATGGTGAAGATCCTTAAGGCCCACTCCGGGCGACCATATGCAGGAACAAGGGCCAAGCTGGTGACCCCAGATGACAACAGCGAGGAGTTTGACATCCTGGCTAGGTTAATGCAAGGGAACAAACAACCTAGCCCCCTTCCTCTTCATCATAGTCCTGTATTATGCACCCAGGAAGGCCATCAGTGGACGAGAGCAGGATCTTGGCTTTACTCTAACGCCAAGGAGGTCGAGATGACATACCAAAGTAGTCCTGACAGACTGTTGTTGTCCGCACAGACTAGACTATGCGGACAACATCAGCCTGCTCTCAGACAACGTGGAACAAGCACACCTTTTTTCCAACAGTACTCCTACAGATGTTGTCCGAAAAACATGCAAATGACATAAAAAACAGCCGATCTACAAGATCACGCTGCTACACGCGGTTATCACCTATAACATCTCACCGGAACATCCACCTCTGACAACAGGAGGCACTGTGCTGAAGGAAGTCAAGGACTTCAAGTTTCTGGGCTCATGGGTCAACTGAACGGAGCAAGATCTGAAAGTGAGGGAGGCACTTGCATGGAGGTCCTTGAACGGCATGGCCAGTGTATGGATCTCCCTCCAACCTCCCCTGTGAAATCAAACTCAGCTTCTTCTATGCAACGGTGGAGTCTGTTCCTCTATATGGCAGTGAATGCTGGACCCTGAAGCCAACCCTGCAGAAGTCTCTAGACGGGTGCTACACCAGAATGTTGCATGCAGTACTTAACTTCAACATGTTACCAACAAGATTCTGTAGCCAGTCACGTTACCAGTCGACTAAAGAGCCATGGCCCAATGGGCGAGTAGTAACGCAGCACCGTATAGCCTACAGTTGTCCGCCCCACATGGAAGCTCGTCCACACGCGCCAGCCAGGAGCTAGGCTCGACTGACTGGGGGACCTCCACCCCATGGAGACTGACAGAGCTGCCGACTACTAGGTTAAGGTCTGTGCCGCCTGCGGGAACATACTTGTAGAGGTTACCCATACACACCGCTGCACCAATGTAGCCACGGCCGGGGCGGGAGACGAACCCGGGTTCCCCATTCCACAGGCACATACGTTACCAGTCATGGACGAATGAGCCATGGCCCAATGGGCAGCTTGAATTCTTGTAGGACTCTGACTAATACATTTGTAATATAGTTCGTTGACCAACAATTGGTATGCTGAAAAAAACATTGCACAAATTCCTATGAGCTGGGGGCTAATCAAACTGCAACCCATTTTGTATTAACCACTCTGTCCCAAAATAAATCACTTAAAATCATTCAAATGTATGCCATTTTATAATAAAGTGGTGGCTATTTTGGATTGATGCGAATTAAATGATGTGTGGTGAAAGAAATCCTGTTACAATTACCTTTTGGCCAGAAATGTATTCTAATATTGGCAATTTTTTTTATAATAGTCTCAATTGGTGGACATCTTGGATTGATGCCAAATTAACATATTTCTGCAACTAGGATTTCTTATGACTTTTAGTATGGTGTTCTGGAGACTTCATAGAAATGGTCTGTGCAGACAAAAAATCTGTTACAATTACCTCTTGGTCAGGAATATATTCAAAGATTGGCCATTTTTCTGATAATTATCCCAATTGGCGGCCATTTTGGATTAATGCAATTAAACATATTTCCGCAACCGGGATTTCTTGGGACTTTTAGTATGTTGTTCTAGACACCTCTCAGAAATGATGTGTGGTGTAAAAAATCCTGTTACAATTACCTCTTGGTCAGGAATTTATTCTAAGATTGGCAATACTTCTGATAATGGTATTATTGGCAGACATTGTGGATTGATGCCAATTAAACATATTTCTGCAACTAGGATTTTTTAGGATTTTTAGTATGGTGTTCTGGAGACTTCATAGAAATGGTCTGTGCAGAAATAAATCTGTTACAATTACATTACCTGATGGTCAAAAATGTGTTCCAAGATTGGCCAAATAAGCCCAATTGGCGGCCATTTTGGATTAATGCAATTAAACATATTTCCCCAACTGGGATTTCTTGGGACTTTTAGTATGTTGTTCTGGAGACCTCATAGAAATGGTCTGTGAAGAAAAATCTTTTGTTACAATTACTTTCTCGTGAAATGCTATTTTGCCTGGACTATATGCGGTCCGAGACCATGGACCGAGACCATATCGACAAAAACATCTGGAGAATTATTTTTTTTACGTGAAAAAATGTTAGGTTTTATGAGCCAATAATAATAATAAAACTGTATTTGTATAGCACCTTGCAATATTATGAACATACATGCAGAGTCACAGAAAATAAATAAATAAATAAATACACTTTAAAAAACTATTCTGGGCATATTTTCAGATGGGGGGGGTCGGCGGCCAAATACAGATAATTCTAGGGGTCCTTGACATGAAAGAGTTTGAGAATCACTGACATAGAAACATAGGGTTTTTCAGAAACCTGTCAGTTGCTCCCAACTACGCCCGTCTATACCTTGGACACTGGGAGGATAAACACATCCATGGCCCCTCCAACCCCCACCGGGACAATATCATCTGGTACGGACGATACATCCATGATTTGATTTTCTTCTATAACGGTGATCTACAAGATCTCATGCAGTTCCATGATTATCTTAATAATACCAGTGACAGCATAGAACTGTCTATAGAACAACTTCCTGGGCCTGAAAATCACAAAAACTCCTTCGGGGGAACTACACACAACCATTTTCCGGAAGGATACGGATCGCAACACTATACTACATGGCGACAGCTTTCATCCTTCTCACCTCATCAAATATATCCCCGTCGGTCAATTTCAGCGTCACATATTATGTGACCAGGAAAATTACTTCTCCTCCAAAGCTGTTGATATGAAGAACCGGTTCATGGAGCGTGGCTACAAACACACCGAGATGGAAACATCACTCCTTAAGGTAAAAGCGATGGAGAGAAAGAGCCTCTTGAGTGCTAAACATACAAAAACAATCCACGTTCAGTAAACAGTCTCAAATCCACAACATCAATAAGCACAACTGGAGTCTGCTACACAGCGACCCAGCTATGAAAGAGATCTTCTCTGCACCACCCACCTTTATTAACAAGAGGGCACCCACGCTACAGAACAAGCTAATGCGCAGTCATTTGCCACCTAAATCTAGCTGGCTCCAGAAACCAGAAACCCACTGTGCCAACATTCCCAAAACAAATACATTTATTGATGTGTTCACCAACCATGTATACAAAATCAACCATTTTGCCAACTGCAACACATCATTGTTTATCGCCTCGAATGTCCCTGTGGTTGTTTCTATGTAGGCAGAACCAAGCGTAGATTTAAGGACAGACTGGGAGAACACAAAACGGCTATTCGCACAAACAATCCCAACTATCCGATGGCTGTCCATTATCATGAAAAAGGGCACGGGAGCCCCTCCTCCCTGAAAGCTACAGCAATTGAAGCTATCCCAAGCGACATCAGAGGTTGTGATAGACTCAACAACATCAGAGGTTGTGATAGACTGAACAACATCAGAGGTTGTGATAGACTCAACAACAGAGGTTGTGATAGACTCAACAACATCAGAGGTTGTGATAGACTGAACAACATCAGAGGTTGTGATAGACTGAACAACATCAGAGGTTGTGATAGACTCAACCTCAGAGGTTGTGATAGACTGAACAACATCAGAGGTTGTGATAGACTGAACAACATCAGAGGTTGTGATAGACTCAACAACATCAGAGGTTGTGATAGACTCAACAACATCAGAGGTTGTGATAGACTCAACAACATCAGAGGTTGTGATAGACTCAACAACATCAGAGGTTGTGATAGACTCAACATCAGAGGTTGTGATAGACTCAACAACATCAGAGGTTGTGATAGACTCAACAACATCAGAGGTTGTGATAGACTCAACAACATCAGAGGTTGTGATAGACTCAACATCAGAGGTTGTGATAGACTCAACAACATCAGAGGTTGTGATAGACTGAACAACATCAGAGGTTGTGATAGACTCAACCTCAGAGGTTGTGATAGACTGAACAACATCAGAGGTTGTGATAGACTGAACAACATCAGAGGTTGTGATAGACTCAACAACATCAGAGGTTGTGATAGACTCAACAACATCAGAGGTTGTGATAGACTCAACAACATCAGAGGTTTAGATAGACTGAACAACATCAGAGGTTGTGATAGACTCAACAACATCAGAGGTTGTGATAGACTCAACAACATCAGAGGTTGTGATAGACTCAACAACATCAGAGGTTGTGATAGACTCAACAACATCAGAGGTGGTGATAGACTCAACAACATCAGAGGTGGTGATGGACTCAACAACATCAGAGGTGGTGATGGACTCAACAACATCAGAGGTGGTGATGGACTCAACAACATCAGAGGTGGTGATGGACTCAACAACATCAGAGGTGGTGATGGACTCAACAACATCAGAGGTGGTGATAGACTCAACAACATCAGAGGTTGTGATAGACTCAACATCAGAGGTGGTGATAGACTCAACAACATCAGAGGTGGTGATAGACTCAACAACATCAGAGGTGGTGATAGACTCAACAACATCAGAGGTTGTGATAGACTCAACAACATCAGAGGTGGTGATGGACTCAACAACATCAGAGGTTGTGAGACTCAACAACATCAGAGGTGGTGATAGACTCAACAACATCAGAGGTTGTGATAGACTCAACAACATCAGAGGTGGTGATGGACTCAACAACATCAGAGGTGGTGATGGACTCAACAACATCAGAGGTGGTGATAGACTCAACAACATCAGAGGTTGTGATAGACTCAACATCAGAGGTGGTGATAGACTCAACAACATCAGAGGTGGTGATAGACTCAACAACATCAGAGGTGGTGATAGACTCAACAACATCAGAGGTTGTGATAGACTCAACAACATCAGAGGTGGTGATGGACTCAACAACATCAGAGGTGGTGATGGACTCAACAACATCAGAGGTGGTGATAGACTCAACAACATCAGAGGTGGTGATGGACTCAACAACATCAGAGGTGGTGATGGACTCAACAACATCAGAGGTGGTGATGGACTCAACAACATCAGAGGTGGTGATGGACTCAACAACATCAGAGGTGGTGATGGACTCAACAACATCAGAGGTGGTGATAGACTCAACAACATCAGAGGTGGTGATGGACTCAACAACATCAGAGGTGGTGATGGACTCAACAACATCAGAGGTGGTGATGGACTCAACAACATCAGAGGTGGTGATGGACTCAACAACATCAGAGGTGGTGATGGACTCAACAACATCAGAGGTGGTGATAGACTCAACAACATCAGAGGTTGTGATAGACTCAACATCAGAGGTGGTGATAGACTCAACAACATCAGAGGTTGTGAGACTCAACAACATCAGAGGTGGTGATAGACTCAACAACATCAGAGGTTGTGATAGACTCAACAACATCAGAGGTGGTGATGGACTCAACAACATCAGAGGTGGTGATGGACTCAACAACATCAGAGGTGGTGATGGACTCAACAAACTTCTCCAAAGAGAAACTTTTTGGATAGTACTGTAACTCTAAAAGCCACAATGTTTCCTGGCCTAAATGATGAAGTTGATTTCCTGCCTTCTCTCTGATGGTCCTGCATATTTTCTCTGTGATTTGGGTTACTATTTAAATGTGTCAATATAATTATTTACTTTATACTTTTCCCTTTGTATTCCCATTAATTAATTAAGGGACCAAGAAGTCACGTAGTGACTTTGGTCACTTATTGTTTGTGTTTATTTTTCTTCTTCTTCTTCTCCTTCTCCTTCCGCCAAAAATAGCTGCTGGCTGAACCGTGCAGTCGGTTTTCACGAAACGCGGTAATCTGGTAGAGGGCCATGCCAAACGGTGACTATGCGAAGCCCATGACGATTGGCCAAATGGTGGCGCTATAGCACTCAATTGAAAATGCAAACTTTGAACGTGCATATCTCATGAACCGTTTGACCGTTGGCAATGACACTTTGATACACATATGTGTCTCCTCATGCCGAACAACTTTCGTGTTCTGACTTTTGACCTCTGACCTTTAGATCACCCGCCATTTTGAATTATATGAAAAACAGTTAAAGTGTATATCTGCTCCCAGGATCTTTGATCAAAATGCACGAAAACTTCTACACGTGAACTTTGGACCTATACGGACAAATAATCGTAGCACATTTTTGTTAAGTGAAACAATTTTGTTAAGTTTTTATGAGCCAATGAAAATTGCTGTTTTGTGAAACTACTTCTTCTGCCCCTAATACATACATGCAGCGTCATATGCTTATGATATTTTACAGTATGGTAGAGGGTCATGCCAAATAGTACTGAAAGCAGTCTTACTCCAATTGGCCAAAGGGTGGCGCTATAGCACTGAATTGAATGCAATAGTAGAGGGTCATGTTCTGTTTACAATTACAACTGACTGTGTCCAGATAGCTCAGTCAGTAGAGCTCTTGCTTTTGGACCACAAGGTTGTGTGTTCAAATCCGGGTACTGACAACTCAGCTTGTCAGTCTTATTTGTGCATATTGTTCTTATTCCGTATTGTCTTCTTTCTTGGTCCCGCCTTATCGCTGCTTGCAGCTACATTTGTCTTTTACTTTTCACTTGGTGCTGGTCACTTTGGGTGTTTTGTTATTTTCATAATTCGTTTTTTTAATTTATTGAACTTCTTATGATGTGTAATCAACATAATATTTATACAACGAAATAATGTAACTAAAATGAAATAATTGATATACCAATGAAATAATAACGATGTAATGACATGGTCTGGTTGTATTTAAGGGTGACTAATCAGCCAAGCTGGCAGACAGACCCTGACGAAGACCTTTTGGTCGAAACGGTCCTGTTATTTATTTGCCTTGCTCATCATCAAATAAACCATTTCATTTTTCACCAAAGACGGAGTGCCTTGGACTCTTTTCAAGTCTGCAATTTACACCTTGACAAGCAGTACAACTTGGAGGAAGGATACCTTTTGTCTATATAGTTTTACCTGTATCACCAAAGAGCACCCATGTAAGAGCCACTAACAGATCCCTGCAGCGCTTCCATTCCTCTTAGCTGGGTCTGAATTCGTCCAAAATCAACAAGATCGTGCACTTGGTGACAAGTTTTTGATTTTTGGTATGATGGTAGGTATGGTTATAAGGTTTTCAAAAACCATCGCAAACGAGTTGGGAGCGCCCCCTAGTGGCCTGTTTGTAATGAATCTAATATTAAATGGGTCAGTATATGGCTAAAAATCAAAATAATTGATAAGAGATTTTCCAATGGATTCCATTAGTATTGGGTGTGCTAAATAACATACTAAATAATTAGGAAAAATAACTTCTGGAAAGGCATCATTTTCAAGATGGCGTCCATGATGGCTGCCAGGAGCTTAAAATGCCTATAAACTGGGATTTAATACATACAAAATCATAATAATAATACTCTTGGTGACAAGTTTTTGATTTTTGGCATGATGTTAGGTATGGGTATACGGTTTTCAAAAACCATCGCAAACAAGTCGGGCTCGCCCCCTAGTGGTCTGTTTGCAATGAATCTAATATCAAATGGGCCAGTATATGGTTAAAAACCATAATAATTGATAAGAGATTTTTCAATGGATTCTATTAGTATTGGGTGTGCTAAATAACATAAAGAATTAGGAAAAAATAACGTCTGGAAAGGCATCATTTTCAAGATTGCGTCCACAATAGCTGCAAAATGCCTATAAAGCTGGGATTTAATATGTAAAGAAAACCCAAAATAATTGATCAAATATATTTTCCAATGGATTATGTTAGTATTGGGTATGCTAAATAACATTAAAATTCTGGCTGAAAATAACTTCTGGAAAGGCATCATTTTCAAGATGGCGTCCACGGTGGCCTCAGTAAGCTTAAAATGCCATCATGCCAAATATCTAAAACTTGACACCAAGTGCATAATTGTTATGATTTTTGATGTATTAAATCCCAGTTTATAGGCATTTTAAGCTTACTGAGGCCACCGTGGACGCCATCTTGAAAATGATGCCTTTCCAGAAGTTATTTTCACCCAAAATGTTTATATGTTATTTAGCATACCCAATACTAATAGAATCCATTGGAAAATATATTTTATCAATTATTATTTTTTTTTTTTTACATATTAAATCCAAGCTTTATAGGCATTTTGCAGCTATTGTGGACGCAATCTTGAAAATGATGCCTTTCCAAAAGTTATTGTTTCCTACATTTTTAGTATGTTATTTAGCACACCCAATACTAATAGAATCCATTGATTTTTTTCTTTTATTCATTATTATGGTTTTTAACCATATACTGGACCATTTAATATTAGATTCATTGCAAACGGACCACTAGGGGGCGAGCCCAACTCGTTTGCGATGGTTTTTGAAAACCTTATGCCCATCCCTAACACCATACCAAAAATCAAGAACTTGTCACCAAGTGCATAATTGTTATGATTTTGTATGTATTAAATCCCAGTTTATAGGCATTTTAAGCTCCCGGCAGCCATTGTGGACACCATCTTGAAAATGATGCCTTTCCAGAAGTTATTTTTTCCTAATTTTTTAGTATGTTATTTAGCACACCCAATACTAATAGAATACATTGGAAAATCTCTTTTATCAATTATTTTGATTTATAACCATATACTGATCTGTTTAATATTAGATTCATTGCAAACGGACCACTAGGGGGCGCTCCCAACTCGTTTGCGATGGTTTTTGAAAACCTTATAACCATACCTACCACCATACCAAAAATCAAAAACTTGTCACCAAGTGCACGATTTTAACGAATTCAGACCCAGCTATCTATTTTCAGGATTTAGAAGATATTTGTACTGTAGAATCAATGGGTCTAAATGTGTTAAACCTGTAAATGCAATCAGCAGGACACCGCAGGGAATCGAACCCTGTCCTAGGGAACCAGGACACAGCAGGGAATGGAACCCTGTCCTAGGGAACCAGGACACAGCAGGGAATGGAACCCTGTCCTAGGGAACCAGGACACAGCAGGGAATGGAACCCTGTCCTAGGGAACCAGGACACCGCAGGGAATGGAACCCTGTCCTAGGGAACCAGGAGTGCCATACCAGTGTCTATTACCTCTACACTCATTTACAGGTTCAAGAAAACATAACTACATTTCAACTTTCACCTAAAAGACACTCCGACGAGACACGTTGCCAGCTTGTACATCGGCTATTTTCACCATTTGTGACTCAGGCTGGGAAAAAGGGTGCCAAAGATGTCGGCCAAAGTGAAAAGGCAGAAAATGGGAAAATAAATGAGTCAATACGTTGTTTCTTTTGTTTTTCTTCATATTAACCCATTTTGGGCGGTAACCCCTTTTGGTGTTTTAAACATTGTTATAATTTAGCTATTTTTGAAAAATCGTAAAAATGTGGTGCAAATCTTTGAATATATATTCTTTCAAAGTGAATGTTTTTAACTCAGGTCTAAATGGGTTAAAGGGCCACTTCACCCCTTTTGCAACCAAATCTTATTTTAGTGATGTTTGGGAGACAAGAAACACTTTCCTGGGTTTTTTATGTGGGGAATATGTGTTTTTAGATATTTCAGTATTTCAAAGTGTCCCACTCAAAACATATTGAACGGATCGCTGCCTAAACACATATGCACCGGATCCGATCGGCATTGCATTGCATAACGTCTGCAACACACATGGACAGATGCATGTTTCCTTCTTCATACTGTAGCGACCAAACGATCCCCGAGCCTACAATACTACGAACTAACCAGTGACCACAGTATCGAGGGGCCGCCACGACAACAGACAGTGTGCCGTTGGTGGATCACGTATCGCCATGCAGAACCGTCATAATCGGAGATCGCTCGGACGTGTGATTGTAACGCTTTTTTATTCATTATAATTGTAGTGATAAGACCGCAATGAACGCATCGGGGACGTAATCGACCCGGGTGTAATGTATAACGAACTTTTCCGCGTACTAAACCGTGGTGTTGTGATCCGTTGTCGTCGACATCACAGCCGGGTGAATCTTTTTTTTTCCTCCATCGCCCCTAACCTGCATGCCCAGGCATGTTCTCTTGTTAGTAAATATACTTCACTAGCTTGAAAAACAAAATCAGCTGTTGATGACAACGCGTCTCACCGTTATACTATAGTTCTGAACCGAACGGTGGAATGGGACTTTTTATAGCCGTACGGATCAAGACTTTTGCTGCCCAATGTGCCCATGAACCCCCCCCCCCCAATGTTTTGCGATCAAGACAATGAGGCAATCATCATCATAATCTAAAGAAAGCAGAGTTATGAAGGTTTATAGTCAGACATTGACAGGCAGATATAACAATAAACACAATAAATATGCTATACATCCTATACACCGAATGAAAGCCCTGAATGTGTACTTTTACGAGGAAAAGAGTAAACATTGATCCCATGTACAGTTTGTCATAAATTGGTTACATTGCACATTGCGCCCACCAGATATAACTGCAGAGAAGACATGGACCCGAACTCAATATTCACAAAATAAGGCCTATAGCGACATATAAATACTATATACCGTATGAAACAGAAGACTCTGCTTTCATAAGAAAAAAACTTCTACTGTAGTAATAATACAAATCACACCCATGTGAAGTGAGTGGTGCAACTCTGTCCCATATTCTGTTCTCTGCTTATTCAATACAGCTCGCTATATACGGACTGAGGCAGAAAGTCATGTAAACCTTTTATTTACAGTTTGGTCTGTAAACTTCTACTGTAATAATAAAAATCACACCCCTGTGAAGTGAGCGTTGCAACTGTTCTGTACTTATTCACTACAGCTCGCTATATACGGACTGAGACAGAAAGTCATGTAAACCTTTTATTTACAGTTTGGTCTGTAAACTTCTACTGTAATAATAAAAATCACACCCCTGTGAAGTGAGCGGTGCAACTGTTCTCTACAGTTGCCTGCAACTGTAGAGAACAGTAGAAGTTTACAGACCAAACTGTAAATAAAAGGTTTACATGACTTTCTGCCTCAGTCCGTATATAGCGAGCTGTATTGAATAAGCAGAGAACAGAATATGGGACAGAGTTGCACCACTCACTTCACATGGGTGTGATTTTTATTATTACTACAGTAGAAGTTTTTTTCTTATGAAAGCAGAGAGTCTTCTGTTTCATACGGTATATAGTATTTATATGTCGCTATAGGCCTTATTTTGTGAATATTGAGGAGTTCACGTCCATGTCTTCTCTGAAGTTATCTGGTGGGCACAAGCTGCATTCAATAACCAATTACTGTCTAACTGTACATGGGATCAATGTTTACTCTTTTCCTCGTAAAAGTACACATTCAGGGCTTTCATTCGGTGTATAGGATGTATAGGATATTTATTGGGTTCAATTTTATATCTGCCTGTCAATGTCTCTGACTTTAAACCATCCATAACTCTGCTCGCTGTTCAAGATAACCACTTCCAGGCAAATGCAGGTGTTGCAAAAAGGTCAATATCTCCAGAATGGAACATGGTAAAATCAAAATGTATTTTTTAAATTGAAGTGGACAAGTTCAGCTTTCTTTTGATGTATGCGTGTGATTTTCGCTATAAGAGAACATTTTGCTGTGGGCCCCCGAACAAGGCCTTTGTGCAATGTTAAACGGTAGCAACATCCAAATAGGCCTGTCGAGATCTTGTAGCAATCAAAGTGTTAATCTATAATTTGTTAAATTGGAAAAAGGGCTTCGTTAAGACCTCCATATTATTATGGTCAATGCCTGTGTGAAAAGTGGGAGTGATTGGTGCAGGCAGTGAGTAGCTACGGCAGTGTTTGACACACAGACACACGCATTCAGACATTTGGTTAATTATTATAGTATATATATATATAGTATTATTATAGTATATATGATGATGATGGTGATTTGGCCGCCGACCCCCATCTGAAAATATGTAGTTCCAGGGACCCACCCAGTAGCAAAGATTCGAGTTAAAAAACGTTTGCTCTGAAAGTATATATATATATATATATATTCAAAGATTTGCGCCACATTTTCACGATTTTTCTAAAATAGCAGACCTGCAAGCTCGCTATATGAGCTTGTAGATCTGCTATTTTTCAATAGCAAAAGCATAACATAATTCTGGACGGGAACACCAACAGGGGTTCCCGTCCAGAATGGGCTAGGACGGATGACCGACAAAAGGTTTTTTTTTCTTTTTCGCGGAAGAACAGAGTAAACCTCAGTGTTTATCAACGGTCGTGGGTTCGGTCGTAAGAACAGAGAAAACCTCTGTTTATCAACGGGCTCGTGGGTTCGGTCGTAATTTAGACAAACATTCTGTGACTACTTGAAAAGTAAGGAAAAACAAAACATCACGGGCAAGGGGTGGATTATTTGTGACCAGATTTGACTGAGAGCCTGCCATCGCGCAACCTCCAGCTTTTCACCATAGGAGAAAAACTTTTTTTATATACAAAATGAGTTAATAGCACCGGCAGACTCTTCACATACTAGAGCATGTCTGAAATAAATGTCAGAGCTGAAATCGACATGTAAATAAATGCTTAAACATGTAGCTAGGTGTAATCTTAGAGACGACAGAAGTGAACCTTTCAAGCCTGTTTTCTCAACTCGCCGTTTCTCTGCAAGACATTACTCTATAAGCCTCTCCATCTCCAAAACTGTCAAAAAAATGTCAATTTGAAGCCATGATTCCCTGCTTATGACCCGAAAATGAGTAAATGGCTAAAAATGGCCTGTCTTGGTTTAAAGCCCACTCACCACGACAAGGTGCAGGCTGAGAGTGGGGACACCCCCCCCCCCCCCAACAGGGGAGGGGAGGGGAGAGGTTGGGGGGGGGGGGGGCAGAACACATCACACAACACATGGGTAAACACATTATAATATTACAGTCAACATGAAGCATAATATAATAATATTACATTACAATCAACATGAAACGCATATTACAAATACCCTTTACAAAATGAGAGAGAGACTTGGACGTCTTCTTTAGTGTATCGTCATCATCACGGGATGTCCAGCTGGATGCCGTGCAGCCACGCCCTCGTCTCAGGTAGCCTACCGGCCCTCCGATGGTGGTGGTCTATAAAAAGGGGACCGGGTGATGATTATGTGATCGGCATTCTGCTCAAGCATACTGCGCTGTGTGCCTGCCAGACAGACCCTACTAATTAATGGGTCTTCCCGGAGAGCGGATGAGACAGAGAAAGAAGGCCGCGTCACAGCCTGGGCCGCGTCATAGAAGGAAGATACACACCTGTCCATCTCCTGCATCAGCTTGATCACGCCGCACCTGTGTGGAATCGCGTGTTGAAAACAGTATAAAAGGAGTGACAAAAACCTACCCGAGTACACGGTCTACAGAAAGGAGTAAAAAAATACTCTACTCAACAGGCTTAGTGGAAATACTTACCGGAGATAAATCCTATCCCATTTACCTTCATAGACTGTTGGATTATATATATACTTACCGGTATCTGAGTTGAACTGCCTTATCTGAAACCCGAGAGAAAGTTAAACCGTACTTATCTGTGGGATCTCGTTCAGTTAACCTGAACCAACCGGTGATGATTCGAGTTGAATTACGTACCTGTGATGTGCAGAAATCCACAAATAAAGTGGAATATGGAAACGGAGTGAAATACCTACCTGAGTACATTCCCCTGAAGACGACAACAGTGTTATCCTTTTACCCTGAAATGAACTTAAAGTTGGCCCATGCTTACATTGCTTACCGTTGAACCTCATTACCCTGAAAAAGTTGACTTTGTGCAATTCAATATTTCTGCCTGGTTTGGCATCTTCTCAACGCGTCTCCTGAGTTTTGGTGTATCAGTCGCCACACTGATACACCAAAGCGGCATCCCAGGACATTCCAGCGAGATGTCAAGACCCTTGATGACACTTTGGCCTGCACTTCCTCTGAGTGTTGCTTAAAAGCTAGTGACTTATCCAGGTAGCTTTGGGGGCTTTCTGGAACCCCAGGTGGTTGTTTATGAACACGTCCAGTTCCCTTTTTACTTCACTGTTGAGGTGGGGGAGCAGAACACAGCTCACAACACACTGTATACATACATACTACACTGTTGAGGTGGGGGAGCAGAACAGAACTAATAACACACTGTATACATACATACTACACTGTTGAGGTGGGGGAGCAGAACAGAACTAATAACACACTGTATACATACATACTACACTGTTGAGGTGGCGGGGGAGCAGAACAGAACTAATAACACACACTGTATACATACATACTACACTGAGGTGGGGGAGCAGAACAGAACTAATAACACACACTGTATACATACATACTACACTGTTGAGGTGGGGGAGCAGAACACAGCTCAGAACACACTGTATACATACATACTACACTGTTGAGGTGGGGGAGCAGAACACAGCTCACAACACACTGGGTATACATACATACTTCACTGTTGAGGTGGGGGAGCAGAACACAGCTCAGAACACACTGTATACATACATACTACACTGTTGAGGTGGGGGAGCAGAACAGAACTAACACACTGTATACATACATACTACACTGTTGAGGTGGGGGAGCAGAACAGAACTAACACACTGTATACATACATACTACACTGTTGAGGTGGGGGAGCAGAACACAGCTCACAACACACTGGGTATACACACATACTACACTGTTGAGGTGGGGGAGCAGAACAGAACTAATAACACACACTGTATACATACATACTTCACTGTTGAGGTTGGGGGAGCAGAACAGAACTAACACTGTATACATACATACTACACTGTTGAGGTGGGGGAGCAGAACAGAACTAACACACTGTATACATACATACTACACTGTTGAGGTTGGGGGAGCAGAACAGAACTAACACTGTATACATACATACTACACTGTTGAGGTGGGGGAGCAGAACACATACTACACTGTTGAGGTGGGGGAGCAGAACACATACTTCACTGTTGAGGTGGGGGAGCAGAACACATACTTCACTGTTGAGGTGGGGGAGCACAACACATACTTCACTGTTGAGGTGGGGGAGCAGAACACACATACTACACTGTTGAGGTGGGGGAGCAGAACACATACTTCACTGTTGAGGTGGGGGGAGCAGAACACATACTACACTGTTGAGGTGGGGGAGCAGAACACACATACTACACTGTTGAGGTGGGGGAGCACAACACATACTTCACTGTTGAGGTGGGGGAGCAGAACACACATACTACACTGTTGAGGTGGGGGAGCACAACACCTACTTCACTGTTGAGGTGGGGGGAGCAGAACACACATACTACACTGTTGAGGTGGGGGAGCAGAACACACATACTTCACTGTTGAGGTGGGGGAGCAGAACACATACTTCACTGTTGAGGTGGGGGAGCACAACACATACTTCACTGTTGAGGTGGGGGAGCAGAACACATACTTCACTGTTGAGGTGGGGGAGCAGAACACACATACTACACTGTTGAGGTGGGGGAGCAGAACACACATACTACACTGTTGAGGTGGGGGAGCAGAACACACATACTACACTGTTGAGGTGGGGGAGCAGAACACACATACTACACTGTTGAGGTGGGGGAGCAGAACACACATACTACACTGTTGAGGTGGGGGAGCAGAACACACATACTTCACTGTTGAGGTGGGGGAGCAGAACACACATACTACACTGTTGAGGTGGGGGAGCAGAACACACATACTTCACTGTTGAGTTGGGGGAGCAGAACACACATACTTCACTGTTGAGTTGGGGGAGCAGAACACACATACTTCACTGTTGAGGTGGGGGAGCAGAACACACATACTACACTGTTGAGGTGGGGGGAGCAGAACACACATACTACACTGTTGAGGTGGGGAGCAGAACACACATACTACACTGTTGAGGTGGGGGGAGCAGAACACACATACTACACTGTTGAGGTGGGGAGCAGAACACACATACTACACTGTTGAGGTGGGGAGCAGAACACAGCTCACAACACACTGTATACATACATACTACACTGTTGAGGTGGGGGGAGCAGAACAGAACTAATAACACACTGTATACATACATACTTCACTGTTGAGGTGGGGGAGCAGAACACACATACTACACTGTTGAGGTGGGGGAGCAGAACACACATACTTCACTGTTGAGGTGGGGGAGCAGAACACACATACTACACTGTTGAGGTGGGGGAGCAGAACAGAACTAACACACTGTATATATACATACATACTACACTGTTGAGGTGGGGGAGCAGAACACACATACTTCACTGTTGAGGTGGGGGAGCAGAACACAGCTCAGAACACACAGGGTATACATAAATACTTCACTGTTGAGGTGGGAGGAGTATACATACAAAAAATAAATACATGTATAATACATGATTTTGCACAGTATAAAAACAATACGAAAGGAAACAGTGAAAAAGGAGGCAAGAAGCCCAAAGGCTGTATACGAGGCCTCAACATGTGTACAACAAAGCATTTAAAAAAATGATTTGAAAGCAACATACAAATTATTTCCAGATAACATGATTGCATTGTATAAAGAAAAGGACTAGAACATGATTGAAAAGACACTTGATTATCTACAGTATAACATGATTATCGAGACAGTATTGTCAACATAAGTTGCCACATCGGCTTCTATAAAGATAATAATTAGAAGAATTTAAGTGATCCGATTAATCAGAGCATACTTCAATTTGTTCTATAAATTAAGAGAAGACAGTTGCAGACCAGTAGAGCATTTGTCGTATGGTGTAGTATCTGTATTTGATGTAAAAAAAAAAAAAAAAAAAAAAAAAGACTGGTACGATAAAGGAGAGTTTGAAGACGAGTAGTTTTGTGTTTGTGTATTTAAGAATTAGTAAAAGGTTTGGGAATAGATTTGGGGGTATGTTTGAGCTTATAAATAAAGATTCATATTTGATAAGTGATTGATCTGGAAGACAGTAAATTATTGAAGTCAATAATTTACAGTCAACATGAAGCATAATACAGTAAGAAGCCCTGAGGGCTAGAAGCGACCTCACCCCGGCAGACTGCTGGGCGAGCACTGGCGCTTTGGCATGGGGGTCAGATCAACATATGGAATGAATTCTGTACTGGCCATATATGGAGCATGTCTTGAGTGTACAGGGTTTGATGAGGTCTGGCCATATATGCAGCGAGTCAAGTGTACAGGGTTTAATGAGGTCTGATCAACATTAGTTGCTGCGAGAGTGAGGTCTAGCAAACACCAACTCGGGATTCCTGGATCGCTGCCCTCCACAATTTCCTATCCAACATCATGTTCTTGAGCTCTTCAGTCAGCACGTCTACATAGGTGGTACGCTTCTTTCCCCTCCTGGCTTTGCCCTCAAGTTCTGGGTGCCTGACGCAGTGTCCTGCCAGCCTCATCCTTCTCTCTCTGACTTTGTCCGTGACCCGTGGTAGGTCCCCATAGAGGTCCACATTTCTGATGCGGTCCGTCCATGTGACACCTAGTGCCATTCGTAGTATTCTTGTGTGACTCCATCCAGGGCTTTTTCCTGTTGTATTGTAAGGGTCCATGTCTCGGCCCCATACAGCAGTACTGACTCCACAGTAGCTATGAACAGCCGCCTCTTAAGGTCTTCTCCCATATCTGATTTCCACACTCTCCTCATCCCGTGCAAGGCTTTCCAGGCAAGTGCTCTCCGAACCTGCAGGGTGTCACCGTCACAGGTTTGGACCTTGGCTCAAGTCTGGCTGTAGCTTGACTCTATCATCTGGACCAACTTTTCTGGAACTCCGTAGGCACATAGAATACTCATGAGTTTCCCCCGGTGGATGGTATCGAAAGCCTTTTGGAAGTCAATGACACCGCTGACAGGTTGCGCTCCCTTACCCCTTCCAATATCCTCCTCAGTGCCGGTATCTGCCTGTTCGTTCTGGGCGGAAGCCGTTCTGTGAGTTTCTCAGTAGAGGCCTGGCCTTAATTTTCGGGCCTGTTGAGAACTCTAGTTTTCGCCGGCTGCCGGGCGTGGCTGCACTGATAACTTTGGGGCGGGACCGTCTAGAGTTTGAATGGACAGGTATCAGTCAAAAGGGAGACATCAAAGAGGAAGGATGGGTGGGGTGGGATAAACATATGGATGTCAGAACAGGTCAGCTCCATATATGGAGATCTAAGGGTTTGAGGTCAGATGTAAAGTTGCTAGCGGCTCCATATATGCAGATAGGTGATGATCCAGTCTTCTCCATATATGGCTATACAGGGTTTGATGAGGTCAGTGTCGTGATCTTCATATTATGGAGACGGCCATATATGGAGAGTGTCACGAGGCATGATGGACTGACAACCATATATGGTGGTGTGACGTGTCACGAGGCGTGACGCACTAACGGCCATATATGGAGTCACTGAAGGACTGACGGGTACGGTCGCAACAATTAGCAAACAAACATTACTTCTGTTCCAAATATATATTACAACATGAGAGTGAGACTTGGGCGTCTTCTTTCATGTATCTTCATCGGATGTCCAACTCGATACCGTGCCACCACGCCCTCGTCTCAGGCAGCCTACCACATCGATGGTGGTCTAAAAACGGGACCAGGTGGTGATTATGTGATCGTCAGTCTGCTCAAGCATACTGTGCTCTGTGCCAGGCCCCACTTCTTCATGGATGTTTTTAAGTGTGTTCAGCAAGGTCAGTTGTCGTTGTGGCAGATCTCCCTCCTGTGATGCTTTCTCCTGGGTCCCAGATGTTGCGGTGACAACCTGTGGGCCCAGCAGCATCCCACTCCTGCTTCCAGGAGGACTACATCCATGCCTAGACACAGGTCCTCAGGGAAGGATCTGAGCATCTCTTGTTCAAAGTCAAAGTCTGCTGTCCCATCATTGGAGTGGTCCTGGAAATCTATGGGTTCTTCCTCTCATTTAGGGGGATTCTTCCCAGTGGCTGTCGGTTTCATCAGGCGGGTGCCTGTACTGGGGGTCCTTGCTCAACTTACCAGGGATCAGCAGTTTGGTAGACAAAGTTGGCGAGAGCAACAACATGGTATAACAATGAGCTGTAGCTGCAGGAGGCACAAATCGCCTACAACCGACTTCGGCCTTACCAGCCAAAGCCATTTGAGCAATCTCTTTGAGAGGTGAGCCGCAGCCAAGGAGCGGTGAGCTGTAGCCGTGCCGTGTTCGGGAATCATTTGATTAGTTGATTTGACCCCCCCAATCCAACCCTTTGAGTGCCAAGCAGGGAGGCATTGGGTCCCATTTCTACAGTCTTTGGTATGACCCGGCCCGGGGATCGAACCCCGACCTCCCAGTTTCAGTATTTGGCTGCAGCGAAGACCAGGGTTTAGGTAGATTTGTAGGACCTTTGCAGAGACATTCCAGGATGTACCAGCGAGACGTCAGATTAGAGAGACCCTTGATGACACCATCACCTTCAATTCCTCTGTGGGTGTTGCTTAAAAGACAGTGCCATATCCATCTGCTGGAGCCAGACGAACACTCAGATCATGGCTTCCAGTCATCCCGGTTCTCCATAGATTTGGGCCAGTTCGTTGGTACTCTGCACTCCTGCATCATTCTTGAGTACATCCACGTATATTAGTGTGGGATGTCCTGGTGATTGATGTCCGTGTGTTGGTTCCAACAGAATGTCCTGGTGATTGATGTCCGTGTGTTGGTTCCAACAGCACTTGAGGTTGTCTTTGGCAGTGTCCCGCTAGTCTCCTTCTCCTTGCTGCTACTTTCTGGCTCACCCTTGGTATTCCCTCATACAGGTGGTATTCCCTCATACAGGTGGTATTCCCTCATACAGGATCTTGTTGGTAACATGTACATTCTTGCTGATGTTAAAGGTATATTCAGTGATTTGACTTAATCTAAATATCACTTATTTTTCCTTTTTTTCTGGATAATCCTCCCTACTATAGAGTGTGCTGACCATATAAGGAGTTCCTCCCTGTCCCCAGTGAGCCCCTGGGGTCAAAAAACCCTAGTTTCAGTTTTGGTGGCGGGTGGCAAAGCCTTCATCCAATCAGGATGAGAGGGGCCTTCCTCCAATCATGATCGAGTGGGGGAGGGCCTTGGTGCACATGCTGTTGGCCTGTTGCACTTCCCCCCACTGTAGAGCGTGCATGTGCACATTTTGTTACTGGGGCGGACTGGGTGGTTTTCCAAATCACTCAAATCACTGAATGCTCCTTTAAGTACTGCACGCAACATTCTGGTGGATCACCCGTCTAGAGACCTCTGCAGGGTTGGCTTCAGGGTCCAGCATTCACTCATAGGATAACAGACTACCGTTGCATAGAAGAAGCAGAGCTTGATTTGATGGGGAGGTTGGAGTTCCATACACTGGTCATGCCATTAACCCATATACCGCCTCCTGCTGGACACAGAGCCAACCGCAGACTGCCGAGCCTATTTCAATGCAGCACACACTGGATTGACATCCTGTCTGTAGCATCCATCTTTAATGCTAAATAAATAGCATCACTGCTATCCTTGCTCTAGAAAGCACCAATGTTTCCATCTAAACCACCGGATAATCAGCAAAGACCTCCAAACATTGCGCATTTTATCCAAACCATGGAGAGCTCCGTAGATTGAGTTATTCAGCTTTTTAGTCAGCCTGTATAATGGGAGGTGGACGGCAGCGTGGTTGCGCAATCCGGTCTAGGATCGCTAAAGAAGGAAAGGCCAAGCCAAAATAATAATAAAAAAGAAATCGATCCGGTTTGATATCAATAATAAAGCTTATCAGACGGAACATTACGCCAGAAGCAGTTGCTGGTTGGATTCTGCTCTCGTCCACTGATGGTCTTCCTGAGTGCATAAAACAGGACTATGATGGAAGAGGAACGGAAGGAAGTTAAACTCCTCACTGTTGCCATCTCTGGTCACCACCTTGGCCCTTGTTCCTACATACATGGTCTGTCGCCCAGAGTAAGTTGGGAGGGACACCGCAGGCCTGAGGAACTTCACCATCGTGTTTCTGTGAATCAAGTCAAATGGATCTTTGAAGTGGAAGTACAGTACAGCAGTCAGGCTATCCTTTTTCACCTCCTCGATCATTCTCCTTAGTGTCAAGATCTGGGCTACGGTATTCCTCCCTCTCGAACGCCATTTTGGTTCTCCCTCAGGTGAGGGTCAATGGCATGCCAAATCCTGGTCAGTATCATTGGGTTGTAAACCGAGCTAAGGGTTTCTTCACTGCTTTTGGCAGATGATGTGGTCCTGATGTCACCATCGGTCCAAGACCTTCAGCTCTCACTGGACCGGTTTTGCTGTCGTGTACGGCGGCTTTAGGTGAGGATCATGAGATACCATCTCCTCCAAAGGTCTCACAATAGGCAAAGTCAGAAGTGGTTGACCGATCTTGACTATGTGGACGACATTGCACTGATTGCTAAACACATATCCTCTGCTTTCAAGGGCTGTTACACTAGAAAGTTGGCCTATTGCCGAATGCCAAAAAGACAGAATGCCTGCTTTTAAATGAAGACACTGATGTCACAGCGGTCTATGGAGTGGATGTTTGGGCGATCAAAGAAACAGAGGTATTCAAATATATTGGAAGGTCTGAGGAAGGGCTGCGGCCCGAAACGTTACCTACCAGTACAGATATTTTGGGAGCATCAAATGGTGTGCGGATTTTTTCATTTCTTCATTCAAATATATTGAATCATATGTAGTCAGTAGCAGAAAGGACTTGACAGGCCTGGGGTTCTTGTAATAAGCTACATCGTATATGGCAGTCAGACATCTCAAGAGCTACCAAGATCAACCTGTTCAGAGCCTGTGTGGAAAGTATCCTTTATGGTGCCAAAACAACAATGGACAATGAATAAGGAGTTTTGGGATCTTGACGGAACATACACAAGACTCATGTGTCTCTCATGAAAGGACCATCCCACTAAAGCTCAGATTTATGGAGGCATCATTCCTCCCATCTCAGTTGTTGTAGCACAAAGAAGACTGTTTTGCTGGACACTGCCAGAGCAGGTCATTTTGGATATTCTTCTGTGGAGACTACCCTGTCCATCAGGAGGAACAAGACCTCACATCTCCAGATGTTGTGAGTAGGGACACAGGACTAACTTGGTGTGGCAATGAGCAACAGAGACAAGTGGAAGCAGCTTGTGTCGCTGATGATGAGCGAAATGAGTTTAAGTACCTCTGGGTCTTGTTCACGAGTGAGGGCAGGACGGAAAATGAGATTAGCCGGATAATCGGAGCGGCAGGGGCAGTAACCGCACCGCACTGTTGTGACAAATAGAGCAATCTTTGTTCCTACTCTCACCTATGGTCATGCAGTGTAGGTCATGACTTACTTCAAGAATTCCTCCCGTTCCTATTGGAACATTGGTGACGAGTCCCCTCCAGTTGCTCCGGGTTCTGGCGACCCTTCTTGCTCCGTGCCAGCTGGCACCCATCTGGCTTAGGTCTTCCTTGGCCGTCTGTCTCCATGTCTTCTTTGGCCTCCCTCTCTTCCTCTTGTCACCTTCTGGCATCCAGTCCATTGCGACACTTGCCGGTCTCTCTCTTGGCAGTCGTCGTGCCCAGCCATTCTCCTTCTCCTTTCAGCGACAACGTCAGACAGTGCTGCTACTCCTGCCCTTCTCACGACCTCTTCCTGTCAGAGACGACGTCAGACAGTGCTGCTACTCCTGCCCTTCACGACCTCCTGTCAGAGACGATGTCAGACAGTGGTGCTACCCCTGCCCTTCTCACCACCTCCTCGTTGGTGATGTGGTCTCTCCATGAGATCCTCAGGATGGATCTGAGGCATCGTCGGTGGAAGACATCCAACTTGTTGGTTGATGCTGGCTGTCTTCATCCACGACAGGCGTAGGTCGCTGTTGGGATGACCACTGACATGTAGAGGCGTAGCTTGGTAGCCGTAGTGATGGCTTTGGACGACCAGATGTTGCAGAGCCGTTGGAACACTCCTGCAGCTTTGCCGATTCTGACGTCATTACTTGAGATGTTACTTCCAAGAGTTGTCAATGTACTGTCGTGTTGGCCTAGGGTGAGTGTTGGTTTTGTCTGACGGTCATGGCCTTGGTATTTTCTTGGCTTATCCGTAAAGCAACCTTTTCTTCATGCTCATGTAGATTGTTGGTCATCTCTTGGAGTGCATGCTTGGTATGACTTATTTCGTGTAACGTCAGAGGTCCAACTCGGTGTCGTGGAGCCATGCCCGCATCTCTGGTCCCAGGTCAAAGAGGCTGGCTTCTGAGGGTGGTCTGTATAAGGGGCAGGTGTTGATATGGTCGGCAGCCCGCTCAGGGTCACCGCACTGGCATGCTGCACTGTCCACCAATCCCCACTTCTGCATTGATGCATTTGAAGCGCCCAACCCCAGTTCCTAAGCGGTTCAGTGTAGTCCATTGCTGGCGAGGTAGGTCATCACCTCCTATGGCGCCATCTCCTGGTTCCCAGATGTAGCGATGCATGCAGGAGGGCCCGGCTGACTCCCACTCCTGCTTCCACGTGGCTGCCAACCAAGCATCTCTGGAGATGTCCTCAGAGGAGGAGTTGAGCATCTCTGGAGATGTCCTCAGAGGTGGAGTTGAGCATCTCTTGTGCTGCCTTGTTGTAGAGGTGGCGGGACTTGAGTCTGCTTGGAGGCGCTGGAGTTGTGGTGTTGTGCAGGATGTGCCAGTCGTGCTTTTGAGCTTTCCTGGCCAGGACGAGGGTGGCAGCCTCCCGTCGGAGGCCGGCCGGCCGGTGCCAGTCCTGCAAGGACTGGCAAGAGGAACACAGAGGTGGGCTTCAGGCATCGTGTTATGATTCAGAGGGCGTTGTTAATTGCTACGTTGACCTTTCTCGCATGAGGGCTTCTGCTCCAGACTGGGGTGCAGTATTCCGCTGCAGAGAAAACCAGGGCTTGGGTGGATACACGCAGCATCTTAGCAGAGTATGACTTATCAGAGCCTGGGTCAAGTCTGGGTCATGACCGAAAGAATAAGGTCGTGGATACAAGCGGCCAAAAGAGTTCTCAAACGGGTGGCTGTCATGTCCCTTAGGGTGAGAAGTTCATTAGAGTAGAGTCGCTGCTTCTTCACTTGGAAAGGAGCCAGCTTAGGTGGTTCGGACATCTGGTTAGGATGCCTCTCGGGCGTCTCCCTAGGGAGGTCCTTGATGAACATCTCGCTGGAAAGAGACCCCTGGGCAGCCCAACGATGAGATGGAGGAATTATATCTCCAAAATCTCCCAGAATTAAGTTACTAATGTTTCTTTGGAGAGGGAGGTCTGGAGCTCTCTGGTGGATCGGTTTCCCCCACGACCAGACTACGGAGAAGCTGTTGAAGATGGATGGACGGACCTTTGTGGTGGTACGTGTCAGTCTGATGCCTCGGTAGTCGTCTGCTTTTGAGAGGTCTACAGCTTTAGGCACCGGGATGACGTTAGGTCGAGATCAGTTCTTTAAGACCATCGGGGGAATGCCATCCAGCCCAGCACTTTTGCGCTCTCTTACTGTGGATTCCGTCCTGGCCAAGCTCACTGGCTAGTCGATGTGCAGGTTCTGGAGGGATGCTGGTATATTTCCCTCATATATCAATCTTCAGTCCAAGTCCAAGTAGCATGACTGTACGGTTCTTCATTAGTGGTTAAGAGTCAAGATCTGTAGCATCATCTTCTGTTGAAGTAGTATGTGATCTGTCACTTAATATATAGCTTCAACCTATAGGCTCTGTAACCCTGAGAGAAAGAAAGAGAACAAAACAAAAGAAAAATGCTCATTATTAGCAAGTTGTTATTGCTTACTGTAAATTGTTCTGGATTAAGGGCATCTGTTAAATACCTAAATTGTACATTGTTGATAAAATAAAAATATATACACACACCTTGCTGTGTGTGTATATATTTAATATTATTTTAACAATGTAACAATGTACTATTTAGGCATTTAGCAGATTCCCATAATCCATATAGTAAAGGTAATATAGTTACCTTGCCATGATGGGAGTCCAATGGATGGGAAATTAAATGAAATTCGTAGATTGTCTTGAAGAAATGAAATTCGTCAATTGTTTCATTGCATGAAACACACGCATACATACACGCATACATACACGCACGCGTGCATTAACCTCCACACCACTGCAACGTCCCAATAGCTATTTAGGGTAATACGGTACGGAGCTGCACCAATTAATATCTGTTCATTTATGTCACTAGAAGAGTGACACAAATTCAACGTTTGCCACCTGGAAAGTACTACAAAAGGGGGTTAAATCAAACAGAAACTACAACATGTGGCCAACCTGGCGGGAAGGAAACGACAAGATAGGGAAAACATTTGGCCAACCTGGCGGGAAGGAAATACAACCTTGGGAAGGAAACACAAGATATTCAACAGTTGGTACTTTGAAGAGATGTGATCTGAAACCGAAAACTAGAGGAGAGAGAAAACTAGCCTGAAAACCAAGGTACGGGAGGCCGGGTAGCCGAGCACAGTGGGCGGGGGTCGCACGAGGGACCGTTGGGCACAACCCGGTTGCTGCACCACCCGGTTCCTCCACAACCCGCCTGCCCATTATGCCCGATTATGGATCCCAGATTCAACCCTCCTCGGGGAGCACTACACTATAGCTGACATGGATCCAGTGTCGTCCAGCTCGTAGATTTAACGTCGTCAACGTCGGGCCCCAATTTCAACATGCTCGTAGATTACACGTCGGGCCAATTAAAAACAGATTCAACACGCACACGACACACACGCGCATGCATGCACACGCACACACACCCCCACACCCTTAGGCCCATCACAATTACTACATATTAAGTATTTGTGATAATCACAATACTTTTGGGATAATAGTCATAATCGTCATACTCGTTCCCATGTTGGAACGTAGTGGAAGTAGCAGATCTAGGAGCTCAAAACCGTTTTGATCTCATAGATCTGATACTTTCACTATTCATGTGTTTTTATTGTAATTTAAATAATTTATTAATACTTGTGACGGGCCTAACGTACCTCAATGTACCCAGGCTTCAGAGGTACATTTGGGGATTCCAGACAACATAGCGCGCCCACTATCGTTGCCTGGGCGAGGAGACCCCCGACGTTCTGAGGTCACTGTCCTGGCGGGGAGACCCTCGACCCAGCCCCCAGCGTTCCCAAGCAGCATTCCAGACATCAAGGGCAGCAGGCATCATTTTCCTTTAAACATAAACCAAAAAAAAGTGTAAAAACAAAGTGATTTTTTAAAGTGTTAGAAATGACTACACCTGTGCCCGTCGGCCACCGGCCTACTTGAGAACGATGCAACTTGGAACCTAATAATACCCGTTGTCAACTTGTCATAGCATCTGTTTTAACCATCTGTCTGTGTCCCTTTTGTGCCCATACTGTATATGGAGATCTCTGTATCCGTCTGTCTGTCTGTCTGTGCCTGAAGAGTGCAAACTGACAAGTGGACTGGTTAAGTAATCAATTATCAGGTGTGGGGTTGCCGTGGCAATCAATTGGCTGAGGCAGAGACTGGAAATTGCACAGGTGAGGGACTTGGGCTCATTAGGTCCACTGGCAGAGCCTGACCAGAGCCTTTTGTGGCGTTTCTGGACAACGGTGTATGGCTGCCACCGACTCAAGGTCGGGCACTGCACTCCCTGTGGGGGTGTGGAGGGGGTGTGGAACGTGTGTGTCAAATTTGAAGTCTGTGGGGCAAACGGTTCTTGAGTTACGTGCATTACAACCCCACAGAGACGTGGCACATTTATAGTAGGATTTGGGACCACAATCGGGCATAGCTCCGCCCTAATTGCTACTCCACTACATCTCAGAGGCAAATATTATGCTTTTACTCCACTACATTTATTATTTTTTTAAATCTCTGAAATGCCAAATAAAAATAAACTAATAAGACCATTGCTGCGTCTAAAGCAACCAACTATACCAAAAATTATCAAACATTAGCCAAATTGGTAATTACTAGGGGTGTGCTGAAATATCGATATGGCGATATATATCGATACGTCCTCCCGCGATAAATAATCGATATTGATTATTAAAATATCGATATCGAAAAAGAATTTTTTTTAAATGTTGTTCATAATGAAGTGATGAACAACATGTTTAGAAAAGGAGGAAATGACAGCTAAAATGAAGCAAATCCCACTCAGATTCCACAGCAACCAGAAGTATTGAATTACTGGATGGTGATTTGTCCAAAGTCTCCAAACAGCTTTGTGGGAATACAAAATGCTGCATTTTTTCAGTTCCAAGTATTTTGTAGTTGCAGATATCGTGATATATCGTTGATGAAATTTCATACAATATATCGATATATCGCAAATATCGCAATATATCGAATATCGTGATATTATCGTTATCGAGGGCCTAATATCGCGATATATATCGTATCGTGAGGAACCCATATCGTCCCACCCCTAGTAATTACATCAGAAAGGCAAAGATTTTGAAAATAGGCGATCTACAAGCTCACAACAGCTCGCAGTGCAAGGTATTGTGCCACTGCAATGCTGTAGCTACACTAATACAATCTTTCTAACAGCAATGATGAATACTATTTAAAAGTATTTGCGTTGGAATTAAGTACTCTCATTTCTGACTTGAAGGACAACTTTAGTTTTTTTCAACCAAGGTTCATGTTTTACGTTATTAGAGAAAGTAAAAGATGAGTGTTTGTTTATTTTCATTTGCTGCTCGCTTTTGTTTTAACGATTTGAGTTATTTTTGACAGGGGGGTGGGGGGGCATTCGAACATGGGGCTAAATCCATATATTTATTTTTACAAAATGTTATGGCGATTTCTTAATAATTTAATATTATTTACTATAGTCCTACTAGACCCCAGGATATTACATCTGGCCACAGAAGATCACGGGATCAACTGAATGGGAAGGAGGATACTGGGGGGATACCATACTGTCATATAGACTCAATATATCAGTTTGTCACCTCATCCTTCACATTCAACAGATCCCGTGATCTTTTGTGGCCAGATGTAATTTTATGGGGTCTAGGACTATAGTACAAAATAAAATAAATCGCTATAACATTTTGTAAAAAAAAACATACATATTTATCCCCATGTTTGAATGCCCCCACCCCCGTCAAAAATCAAAAAAGAAAGAAAGCAGCAATTGAAAGAAAATTTACTTTCTCCAATAACCTAAAACATGAACCTTGGATGAAAAACATCTAAAGTTGTCCTTTAAGTAAAAGTATCAATAGTGCTGTATAGAAATTCTGTTTCTGTAAAATTTAAAATGTACTTCAGCAAAAGTACAAAAGTATTGGTTTTAAAAATGTACATAAAGTACCAAAAGTAGAAAGTATTCATTATGCAGAATGTCCCTTTACAAGTTTTCAAATGTGAGCTTGTAGATCGGCTATTTTTGAAATGGTCGAAATGTATACAGGGCTGAAGTGGTTAACCCATTCAGGACGGGAACCTCTTTTGGTGTTTTAAGCATTACGTTACACTTTAGCTATTGAAAAATAGCAGATCTACAAGCTTGTAGAACGGAAAATATTTGAGAACGACGTCATAGAAACATGGGCTTTTCAGAAAACTGTCAGGATTTAGAAGGCATTTGTAGAATCGTCCTCGGGTCTAAATGGTTAATGTATGTTTTGTAATAAATATAAAGAAAATCTGCAAAAGTAACTAATGTTTTCAAATAAAAGCAGTGGAGGTAAAAGTATAATATGTGGATCCGAGATGTAGTCAGACCACAGCTGATCAGGCTATATAATACCTTACACCACTCAGTTCACACGGGTGTGATTTTTTCAGTTCCCATTGACAATGAATGGAGAATTTATGTCATATGTGTCTGAGCAAATACCTCAACATTTAAAGGAATGACTGAAAGTACTCAAATTCCCTTGAAAACTGTTTTTTAACATTGTAACAACATTGTAATATTGCAATAACATTGTAACAACATTGTAGTAACCTTGCAATAACATTGTAACACTGTAATAACATCATTGTAACAACTCACCGGTCGTGCGGGTCCACAGGCCGGGGAGAGGCAGGGAGCCAAATCTGTACCCCCCCCCCCGCTGTTCTGAGGAGGGTTCCAGACAAGAGCACCAGGCATCATTCTCCTTTAAAAATAAACAAAAAAAGTATAAATATTAAAAAGAAAAAGAAATCAGACCTGTCTTAAGTGAGTGGTACTGTACTGTACTGTACTGTACTGTACTGTACTGTACTGTACTGTACTGTACTGTACTGTACTAGCCCGTCTGTGTCTGTGTGTTAGGCTGTGCAACAGTGACACTTGGTGGTGAACAAACGCTATTTTCTATAGGAGTGGTTGCACCACCCAAAAATCACACCCGTGTGAAGTGAGCGGCACTCACCACCATCATCATCATCATACAACATCATTAAGAATGGTGGTCCCCGGTGTTCCCACCGACATCTGATTGGTTAGAGGATTTGCTACATTGACGTAATTTCTCCCTTCATTGTCAATGGCCTTTAATGTTTTGATGTTTAATTTACGTCATATTTGATGGAAATTTGACCTAATTTTTCCTTTCATTGTCAATGGCAAAATATTGAGACGTGTGAGGACAAAAGCTGTATTTTCTTTTTAAATCACTCGTTGAAGTGAGCTGTGCTCTTGTCTCATTATCGTGACGTAACGCATGTCCATTTGCTCAGACACATATGACATAAATTCTCCATTCATTGTCAATGGGAACTGAAAAAATCACACCCGTGTGAACTGAGTGGTGTAAGGTATTATATAGCCTGATCAGCTGTGGTCTGACGTAATGAAATCACACCCGTGTGAACTGAGTGACCATAGCAACCATGCTCATTTTGGTGTAAACCACTCCTACAACTGGCTTTGTTAGTTTACGTGTCTGTCTGTCTGTCTGTTCGTAAAAAATGAGCACGGTTGCTATGGTCACCCAGTTCACACGGGTGTGATTTCATTATGTCAGACATTACGTCAGACCACAGCTGATCAGTCTATATAAGACCTTACACCACTCAGTTCACACAGGTGTGATTTTTTTGGTACGAACAAACACGTGGACACGTAAACTAACAAAGCCAGTTGTTGGAGTGGTTTACACCACTCAAAAACTAACAAAGCCAGTTGTTGGAGTGGTTTACACCACTCAAAAACTAACAAAGCCAGTTGTTGGAGTGGTTTACACCACTCAAAAATAAACCAAACAAGAAAAGTTTTCTTTTTCAAGTGTTTGAATTGATTTCGGGCCAAAATCGGGCATAGCTTCACCGTCCAGAAAAACGTGACATTACTCCTTTAAAGCAGGGGTATACCATTCTGGCAGGATAGTTACACAAACGTTTGGACGGTTGTTATATAGGAAAAGAACATAAGTACAACAGTAAAAAAAGAAAAAAAAGGTATTCTACTAGAGTATTTCAATTTCCAGGACTTTTACTTCACTTTTACCACTACATCTCAGAGGCAAATATACTACTTTTATTCCACTACATTAATTTGAAAAAATCGTTACTGTATGTTAGTTTGTACATTTAGATCAGTGGTGGTTTTCAACCCATTTCATATCAAGGCCCATTATTTATTTATTGGGCATTTGAGCCACGGAACCACCATTTGATGACATTTAGCCTCTCAGACCCATTTGAGCCACGGAACGTTTGATGACATTTAGCCTCTCGGACCCATTTGAGCCACGGAACCACCATTTGATGACATTTAGCCTCTCAGACCCATTTGAGCCACGGAACGTTTGATGACATTTAGCCTCTCGGACCCATTTGAGCCACGGAACCACCATTTGATGACATTTAGCCTCTCAGACCCATTTGAGCCACGGAACCACCATTTGATGACATTTAGCCTCTCGGACCCATTTGAGCCACGGAACCACCATTTGATGACATTTAGCCTCTCGGACCCATTTGAGCCTCGGAACCACCATTTGATGACATTTAGCCTCTCGGACCCATTTGAGCCACGGAACCACCATTTGATGACATTTAGCCTCTCGGACCCATTGGAGCCACGGAACCACCATTTGATGACATTTAGCCTCTCGGACCCATTTGAGCCACGGAACCACCATTTGATGACATTTAGCCTCTCGGACCCATTTGAGCCACGGAACCACCATTTGATGACATTTAGCCTCTCGGACCCATTTGAGCCACGGAACCACCATTTGATGACATTTAGCCTCTCGGACCCATTTGAGCCACGGAACCACCATTTGATGACATTTAGCCTCTCGGACCCATTTGAGCCACGGAACCACCATTTGATGACATTTAGCCTCTCGGACCCATTTGAGCCACGGAACCACCATTTGATGACATTTAGCCTCTCGGACCCATTTGAGCCACGGAACCACCATTTGATGACATTTAGCCTCTCGGACCCATTTGAGCCACGGAACCACCATTTGATGACATTTAGCCTCTCGGACCCATTTGAGCCACGGAACCACCATTTGATGACATTTAGCCTCTCGGACCCATTTGAGCCACGGAACCACCATTTGATGACATTTAGCCTCTCGGACCCATTTGAGCCACGGAACCACCATTTGATGACATTTAGCCTCTCGGACCCATTTGAGCCACGGAACCACCATTTGATGACATTTAGCCTCTCGGACCCATTTGAGCCACGGAACCACCATTTGATGACATTTAGCCTCTCGGACCCATTTGAGCCACGGAACCACCATTTGATGACATTTAGCCTCTCGGACCCATTTGAGCCACGGAACCACCATTTGATGACATTTAGCCTCTCGGACCCATTTGAGCCACGGAACCACCATTTGATGACATTTAGCCTCTCGGACCCATTTGAGCCACGGAACCACCATTTGATGACATTTAGCCTCTCGGACCCATTTGAGCCACGGAACCACCATTTGATGACATTTAGCCTCTCGGACTGGAAAAAAGCACTCACATTTTTTTACCCCAGTGGCCCCCACGGATTTGAGAACCAGTTTTAGATCATTACTACAAAACACACATAATTCACATTAAGCCCTATATACACTTCGGCCATTTGAAAATTGCTGATCTACAAGCATGCGATGTGACACATTGTGAGTTTGTAGATCTGCCATTTTCAAAATATTTGTATACCATTTATACATTTGAAGACAATTACTATGAAAACCTGCAAAACCCGGTAATGAAGTCCCAATGCAATGCCTATATATGGAGTGTCATGGCAGCCTCCGTGTCGCTCTGTTCTCGCTTCTTGTGTCACGAGGCATGACGGACTGAAGCCCGTATATGCCTGGTGGCGTATATTCAAAGATTTGCGCCTCATTTTCACGATTTCAAAAATAGCAGACCTACAAGCTTGTAGCGCGGCACAGAGTGCTCCAAGTGTTCCAAACTCCAACACTTAGAAAAAAGAATTAGACCAGTCTGAAGTGAGTGGTGCTATACTGTACTGTACTGTACTGTACTGTACTGTACTGTACAACAGTGACACTTGGTGAACAAATGCTATAACGCTAATTGCGTGCTCGGACACAGCCAGGGACACAGGGACAGACCCAGGGACACAGCCAGGGACCCAGGGACAGACAGACCCAGGGACAGACAGACCCAGGGACACAGCCACACACACACATAGCTGTCTATAGGAGTGGTTGCCCCACTCAAAAATATCACAGCACAGAAAGTAGCTCATAACATGTTTATGGTGGATTTTTAGGAAACAAAAGCTTGGCAGATTGAAAAGATAATTCAAGCTTTCCCTACTACAGTTGGTGAGTTTAACCTCGTTCAATACAAGCAGATCGTAAATGCAATTTGGACCAATGGGATGTCAATGGAGGGCATTGCAACTCTACATTCATCGCATTGTTAAGTGTTGCAAATTGTGGCTAAATGACTCTTAACCATAAAGGAATTTCCAAACTGATTCCATCTAGAGTTGCAATACCCTCCATTGACTCCCCACTCATCCAATTTGCTTTTGCGATCTGCTTACAGTATTAAATTACGTTAAACTCACCAACATTGCAGCTCTAGGCCAAGCTTGAATTATCCTCTTTCAATCTGCCGAGCTTTTGTTTCATAAAAATCGACCGTAGACATGTTATGAGCTACTTTGTCAATCACCTGCAGATCATTTCTTGACAGATTTAAACAAACGCTTGGCAGATTGAAAGAGGATCTTTCCCTACAGCTGCAATGTTGGTGAGTTGTTTAATACTTAAGCAGATCGCATAAGCAAATTGGATGAGGGTATTGCAACTCTCAATTCATCCCATTATGCTCAATCCAAATCACAATGTTGCACATTAAGCTATATCAACTGTGGACCCGTGGCCGTGGGGACGATTTGTATACAAATAGCAGATCTACAAGCTCACATGTCCAAACAGCCAAACTATTACACACAAACAAATGGTACATTTATATAGCGCCTTTATCCAAGGCGCTTTACATAGATTACATTCACCCACACACACACATTCATACACAGATTGCGGCAGAAGCCTTGCAAGGCACCAACCAGCACATCGAGAGCAATTTGGGGCGCACACACACACACACACACACACACACACACACACACACACACACACACACACACACACACACACACACACACACACACACACACACACACACACACACACACACACACACACACACACACACACACACACACACACACACACACACACACACACACACACACACACACACACACACAAGTAACCAAAAAATAGCCTCTTAGATAGAGTAGAAAAGTAAAATGTATTGAAAATCTGAAATACTCCAGTATTAGGCTAAATACAAGCTTCATATCATATCACACAAAACAACAATGCTTCTATAACTCAGTGGTTCTTAAAGTGGGGTCCGGGGACCCCCAGGGGTCCTTGAGGGAGTTCCAGGTGGTCCCCAGCTAAATGATAGTGTGGAACCAAATGGACCCTAATGGGTATGTAACTCTTTCGAGTATCCAAATGGAACCAAATGGACCGTTTAAACGGATCCATTTGGTTCCATTTATACACACTCAGAATTAAATAAACATTGATTTTACAATATAAATTGGGGGTCTCATCTCAGAGATAGAAATGCCATTAAATGGGGGTCTGTAGACTAATATGCATGTCAAACTGGGGGTCCTTGAGAATCACTGCTAGAGAGCCATCAAAATATTCTCATGGGGGTCCCTGGCATATCTTTTCAAGTGGGGGTCCGTGGGCTAATTAGTGTCAATTTGGGGGTCCTTGGTATGAAAAAGTTTGGGAACCACTGGTCTAACTAACTATTCGCTGCTACATCAAAGTGAAATTACACGCAATTCCATCAACTCCTTTAATGATATAAGCAGCTAATTGGCTAAGCCAGTCCACCTAGCCGCAATTTGCAAAAAAATCTAGAGTTGCAAATTGCGGCTACCAGTACACCATGGTCCTTGAGAGTGGTTCCAGGTGGTCCCCATGCAGCTATGGGGTTTAACCAAATGGACCCTTTCACCCTTATTAGATCTAACTCGAGATAGAATGAAACCAAATTGACCCGTCAAGAGTAACAAAATATTGTTAAATAACTGCGTTAGGCTAATTAATTTTCCGGGAAGTCTACACAATTAGATGGAAAATAATTGTCATTTTTTGGCCTGTTATCTGTCCTAATGGTACCAACATCAACACAGCATGGAAGTGTGGACAAACTCTTATCCAACGACAACAAAATATTCTTTAGTTTTGGGTCTGAGAGTCTAAATGTCATCAAATCAAACTTTATTTCTAGAGCACATTAACAAAGACCAGAAGGTCAACCAAAGTGCTGTACACGATCATAAAACAAGCATACAATTAACACAAACAGCATAATAAAACATCAAAGCAACACAAATTAATTAACACATGTTAATTAGGACAAACATCATTGAAAGCCAGGGAGAAGAGATGGGATTTAAGTCATCAAATGGTGGTTCCGTGGCTCAAATGGGTCTGAGAGGCTAAATGTCATCAAATGGTGGTTCCGTGGCTCAAATGCCCAATAAATAAATAATGGGCCTTGATATGAAAAGGGTTGAAAACCACCACTAAATGTACAAACTAACATACAGTAACGAAAGTTTTCAAATTAATGTAGTGGAGTTTACTCCACTACATTTAAGTAGAATATTTGCCTCTGAGATGTAGTGGTCAAAGTGAAGTAAAAGTCCTGGAAATTGAAATACTCTAGTGAAATACCTTTTTTATTTTTTTTACTGTTGTACTTATGATAAAATTATTAAATGATGGGCCTTGATGTGTAAAAGGTTGTAAAGCACTGAGCTAAGCTAACAGTAACACCTGCAAACACTCACCTGAGTTTGATCAGCTGATGGACATAAAGACCTACTTCTGTTTCCACGGCTTCTTGTAGAAGCGTTTCTTTTATTTGTCTAGTTTTCCACCAGCCTGGTAAAAACACTGTCGACTCTCATTAACTCCATGTCAATGAAAGTTACATTCCGAGGTGTTTAATATTAAAATTAAAACAAACGGCTTGTTGTAACAAACACTGTAGCAGCGTGCTTGCTTGTTTGGGCGTGTGTGTCAGTGACTCTGTGCGCGTGTGTGGTGTGGGTGTGACCAAGAGGTGGCGCGCACGACCTGATGACTTAAATACATGCACGTGCATTATTATGGATCCTCAAGCCACCCCACACACACGCACACACTCAGAACCCCCACTGCAAAGACGCACGCACGCGCGCGCGCGCGCGCACACACACACACACACACACACACACACACACTAAGCTAGTCTATTTTTTATTATTATTTTGTATTATTCTTTTTTATTGACTGACTGACGTCATCTGGCTGCTTTGAAGTATAGGCCTATGATGATTCAACTTTTAACGTTTGATATTGTTTATAATTGGTTTAAAATGTTATAGTGATATAGGCATACATTTATGGTTGCTGAATTCAAATTGAACAAACAATATTTTGTAAAAAACATCACTTTCTCCTAGAAACTCCATTCACACTTTTTATAATTCAGCTTACTATGTGCGGACACACATGCTGGAAACTTTTGTTTTGAAATATGTTGTTTTTGAGTTATTTAACTTGCCCAATGCATTGTCAATGACAATAGCACAGACTTTGGCACAATTAAAAATATTGGCATTTATCAGACGCTCTTAATCCAGAGCGAGCATGGCAATACATCACATACATAAGAAATAGTTATCATGAATCATACGTAACCTAAGCATATCTATAGATCTATATATCCATAATGAAACATATATATACTATATAGTGCATATAGTGCAGGGGTGGGCTACTGGCGGTCCGGGGGCCACATGCGGCCCCCACCTTCACTTGTGGCCCTCGGGTTAATGTCAGTATATACTGATATAATATTGGTTTCAGCTGTTTACAATTCCACAACATGACCCGCTTTAATTACTTCAGTCTAAATTAGTAGCTCAATGCTTCAACACATGTATAAATTAAAGGCATTTGAAATTACATAAAAATGTTAATTTTCAGGATTCCAATTCAAAAATAGCAAAAAATAATGCAAGATTTAAATTTGCATGTAGCAAAAAATCTACAAGCTCAAAGCTGTAGATCGGCTATTTTTTGCTACGACAGTAATATATGGCCCTAGGGAGTGAGTGTGGAAATATAGTGGCCCTCTCAATCGTCAAAGGTGCCCACACCTGATATAGTGTCTACATAAAATGCTATCTAACTTACACCAGAGTAAGACACCTGTGATGTCACAATACGTGACCATGGAGGCTTGGGTGAATCCATATATCCATATATGGGGTATTATGTCACATGATGTCACATGCTCTCTCACCTGGGGTGTGACAAAACACACACACACACACACACACACACACAGTCTGGTGGGTAACAGGTACGGTCGCCCCTTTTCCATCTCGCCCCACTACTCTACCTAGCTGTAAATAACAAACATAATTCATGTTGGTGATTATATAAAAGGTATTATCATATTAATTTATCATTGTTAAGTTCACTCTGTATATCAACAGGCATAATAGCATGATGATGCCATTACAAAACATGGGCTTTACATGGAAGAAATTTGTTTCTTTAACGAAATTAACTGCTAGAAGGTCCTATTAAAAATTAACTTAATTAAGCAGTCTCTGTGTCATGTTATTCTTTCTTAATTTTGTATAGAGATCGACTACTATACAATCAAATAAATCTGTATACAAGATAATTTCAGATTTCAGAGAGGGAGGGAAATACTAAATTAACTGTTGTTAACCACATGAAAACATTTCGCGGGGGCGAGTTGGTAAAGGGGCGAGTTGGTATTCGCCTGGTGACGCGAGGTTAGAGCCTGCCCCCAAATGCCCGAAAAACACACGACACTGGTCGGCTGCAGACTGCAGTCAGACAGACAGAAATGAAATGAAATCAATGACTATATTTACCCAGGGTATCTGGGCTAAGCTCAAGAACTTGTTTCCAGCCAGGCCCTGCTCATAGAACATTTCATCGTAGTGGTTCAATGCCTTGTTCAAGGGCACTTCAGCGGTGGTAATTTTAACGTGTCGGACCGCTGATTCGAACTGGCGACCTTCCGGTATCAAGACCGCTCCGCAATCCGTTCGGCCACCGCTGCCACAGTGTTTGGTTTGCTTTGTCTCTGCCTGGCTGGCTGCTCTTTAAAGGGACACATATATGTTAATGACGTTTAGAAGCTTTAGAACACTTTCCTGGGGGTCTTTATGTGTGTAATATGTGTTTTTAGATATTTTAGGTTGTAGCAGTGAGCCCAGTGTCTCTGATGTCATGGACACTGGTCTCACTTCCATCCTGGACTACAATTCCCATAATGCTTTGGTGCACTGCTCCTCCTTGTGGATAGGGGGGGGGCTGTCTAACTGAGACAACATGTAGTCCAGGAAGTAAGTGAGCCCAGTGTCCATGACATCAGAGACACTGGGCTCACTGCTACAATCTAAAATATCTAAAACCACAAATTACACACATAAAGACCCCCAGGAAAGTGTTCTAAAGCTTCTAAATGTCAATAACATGTATTTTTTTGCAAAAAGGGTGAAGTGTCCCTTTAATCAATGCCGTTGTGCATTTCATCCATTTCACAGGAAAGAAAGGTATGTTTTTATTTGGACAATCCAGACTTGTCTACTATAGTAGAGTAGAGGTTTCAGGGTTTTCAGATCTTGCACGGGGCGGCCGTATCTTCCGAGGTATTCCCTGCCACACAGCCAAACCAAGTCTATAATATCGAGGGAGCATTTATCGCCAGAGAACTTGGGTCGTCAGCAGACTAAAGGAGAGATATTAACATCTCCGAGGGTTTCCCCTGCCGGATAACCATCAGGCCCGGCCCGTTAGAACCTATCCGAAAGAAAGGAAGATTGTTCGAGTCTTCTTGAGATACAGTATAGATTTCAACAGGAAATCTGGGGCGGCTGTAATAAAGACTCTCACTTCCATTCATATTATCGTATCTGGGAGAGTTGTTCATTGAATATAGTCTCCATACATTGGGATATTCGACTAGGACGTCGGGCTATATGACATATGACATGTCTGGTATGACAATCCCTATATTTGGTCCGGGTTGACCTAGTGCTGATATCAGATCGATGTGGTAGAACCCATATATGGATAGATCTTATTGGCTCAGTCATCGTGAACCCTCCGGCCTGTGGGTGGGAACACCAGCGCCTTCGTTTTAATTTTGTTGTCATTTACAGGCCCAGTGCCTCCCCAGTGTCAAAAAAATGAAAATCATGAAAAAACGACATGCTATAGTGCATGGTTTCGGAAGATATACTATAGTCTGTCGTTTTTCATGATTTTGGAGGATTTAAAAAAAGAACTGGGGGGACACTGGGGAGGCACAGGAGAGGCACTTGGGAGGCACTGGGGGACACTGGGGAGGCACTGGGGAGGCACTGCCACTGGTAAATGACAACAAAACTAAACGAAGGCACTGGTGATGGCACCCCTGGTTTACCGGGACAGGGTTCAATTCCCTGAAGTGCCCTGCTCATTTTGTTGTATTTACACTTACATAGTTTATTATTTTTAATTTATCTTCTGCGTTTGTCTGGTTTGACTGCTGCTGCGGATCCTCAACATTATTGACGAAGGCCTGCGCGCCGAAAGGCGTTTGTCTGGTTTGACTGCTGCTGATCCTCAACATTATTAAATGGAGCTCACAGCTGAAGTTCAGGAGCAGGACCACACCTCCAATCCGGCCACCTCCAATCAGGTCACATCCAGCCACATATAAGAGCCCTCCCAACCACAGCTCTCCCTCCGTTCTCGTTTTCGTCACCCTCCCCCCCCGCCCCATTGCTCATCCTACTTCCTCTCTAACCTCTCCCTGTCTCCCTTACAGGTCCCTGACGGAGGTTCGCCGTGCCCGGGAGCATCCCAGATTAAAGTCCGTCGTCGGTGGCCGTCGCCACCCCCATGTCATGTTTCCCATGTCACGATTTTTGAGGTTTTTAAAGAAAGACGAAAAAACGGCATACTATATAGTTCATGGTTTCGGACGGCATACTATAGTATACTGTAGTTTTTCACGATTTTTGAGGATTTGAAAGAAAGATGAAATGCCAAAGTTTGTGCTATTGCCATTGAGAATGCATTGGGCGTTTAAGATAAATAACTCAGAAACTACAAAACAAAAAGTAAAAAGATCCAGCATGTGTCTCCACAGTAAGCTGAAACGTGTGAACTACTCCAGAACTACTCTGCCAGGGCTGGGAGGTATACGCTTCTGGCACATTGACAGACTAGGCTCTGTGGGTTGACTCCGGTCCGGGCCCCTCCTACATCTCACCAGGTCTACTCCTGCTCTCACCAGGCCCAGGACCTGTGCGTTGCACCAGAGACCCAGCACCAGACACTTCATTTGGGAGTGGTGGGCAATGGTTCCGCAGACTCCACCCGAGCGAGTAGGTGGTGCTGCGGGCTCCGCTTGCTGCTTGAATGGCCATCCTAAAGGCCTCACCGAGGGTTTGTTGGGCTTCCTCCTCACGGAGGTCACAGGCTGGGGCAACAACCCATACTGCTCACCCATACTATAGTTCATGGTTTTGGAAGACATACTATAGTATGTCGTATTTCATGATTTTTGAGGATTTTAAAAAAATTATTAAAATCACTTTCTAGGTGAAAATGTTTTTTTGATGTGCCAAAATCTTAGCCTGGCGCCAGTGGCGTGCACAGATAGACACTAGGGGGTGCTAGAGCACCCCCTGCCCTTTTGGCAATGTGCCCTTTCGAAAAAGAAAAAAAAAGTGCAGTGGTTCCACGCGCTGCACAAAGTGCCCTTTTTTCCACTTGAGCACCTGCCCCTCTAAATGTCTGTGCACGCCACTGCCTGGCGCAGCCACACTTCACCCGCCCCTATTGCATATGCATATGCCCAGAGGCGGAGCGCAGTGGTATATTAGTATCGCAACGCGAGGCTACCAAAATCTGCCATTGACCCCCATTATACATTTCTCAAATCTGAAAACTATATTTCTAAAACTATAGGCTACATTTCAAAGATTCATTTTCAGGCAAACATTACAGTACAGTACAGTAGAATGCCAATGCCATTGAGAATGCATTGGGCGTTTAAGTTAAATAACTCAGAAACTACAAAACATTTCAAAGTAAAAAGTTAAAAAGTGTCTCCACAGTAAGCTGAATTATAACTAGTGTGAAGTTTCTAGGTGAAAGTGATTTTTTGACGTGCCAAAATCTGCCATTGACCCCATTATAAATCTCTCAAATTTGAAAGAACTATATTTCTAAAACTATGAAACATTTCAAAGATTCATTTTCAGGCAAACATGATCCACCGTAAGATGAACCTAAATAGGTTTGAATGGGGTTTCTACGAAACTTTTGTTGTTGTTCAAATCATCAAAACATTTAGAGACGTACAAATAGACACTTCTATATAGCCAAAAAAAAGAGAAGAGGAATTGATCATAAGGACCGTATAGTAGTAACCTACAGCTACTACTATACTACTCCAGCGCTAGTACCCTGCCCTACCAATATTTTAATGTTTAATGTTTTAATGTTTTTTATAAGTTCTTCATGATTATTAACATTTAACATTTATGCTAATTTAGATTTTTCTAGGTAGTTTTGGGAAAAGCAACTGGAAGTCCCAACTATCCGTTTATTACATAATTAAACAATTCACAAAATGTCAACATCAACTTCCACTTTGTCACAGGTGCTCTAGCACCCCCTAGTGTTCCACTGTCACAGGTTTACATGTGTAAAAAAAAAAGGGAAAAAAAAGTGGGTGAAATGCTTGTTTCTCCCGTTCAAAAGGTAAGAATAAAGAACTCAAAGAAAGAACCAGGATAACGGGTCAGATATTCAAATATTCCTGATATGACTAGAGTGAATACAAACATATACATAAGGGTGCGTGGTTAGAATAAATGTTGATTAAAGTTGACATTTGTGCATACTATTAGATTGCCATTTCTCATTTCTTAGCCAGTTACAGATGCATGAATTAATGTTCTGATATATGATTTGCAAAAGCAGAAATGTTAAAAGTCAGGATTAGCCACGGATTTGGAGTATTAAACTCTTAAACTCACAATTTATTGAAAAAAAATATACATTCTACTTCACTATACTCAAAACATTGAAAAATAATAACTAACACCCTTGGGGTGTAATGATAAAATCGCCAATATTTCTACAAAGAACCAAAGGACCGTATAAATACATGCAGTATTACACACACGTTATTGTGATATGTATTCCATTATTAAGCCCAGCACCGTCCATCATGCAAGTTACAGTTGATATGTATTCCATCATTAAGCCCAGCACCGTCCATCATGCAAGTTACAGTTGCTCTCTAAATCAGTGCATCGTTCTCAAACATTTTCAGGTCAAGGACCCCTAAATTCACACATACAGTATTAACCCATTCTGGGCGGGAACCCCTTTTGGTGTTTTAAGCATTATGTTATGCTTTAGCTGTTGGAAAAATAGCAGATCTACAAGCTCGTAGCGCGGCACTCGGTGCCACGCTACACTACGAGCTTGTAGGTCTGCTATTTTTTTTAAATCGTGAAAATGTGCCTCAAATCAGAGCCAACGTTTTTAACTCAAATCTTTGCTTCTGGTGAGGTCCCTGGAACAACATATTTTCAGATGGGGGTCGGAGGCCAATTACATACATTGTTGGGGGTCCTTCACATGAAAATGTTTGAGAACCACTGACATAGAAACATTGTTTTTTCAGAAAGCTGTCAGGATTTAAAAGATAATTTGTAGAACAACCATTGGAAAGGATTTTGTGCCATGAGGGACACCCCATAAGAGAAGGTGACAGATTAGACACATGCATAATAATGCCTGTCTGTACTGTACTGTACTGTACTGTACTGTACTGCAGGGGTTCTCAACGTTTTTGGCCGGGGACCCCCGGAAATGCTTTGGCAATGTCTCGGGACCCCCGCCCCGCCCCCTCCCGACCCCCAATATAAATTGACTGCTACAATAACCTTAAACCATTTTGGGCGGGAACCCCTTTTGGTGTTTTAAGCATTGTTATAATTTAGCTATTGAAAAATAGCAGATCTACAAGCTCATAGCGCGCCACCGAGTGGCGCGCTATGAGCTTGTAGGTCTGCTATTTTAGAAAAATCGTGAAAATAAAATTTAAAAAAAAATCTTTTTTTTTTTTTTTTTAAATAATTTGGGGACCCCCTAAAATAATTTGGCGACCCCCCGAGGGGTCGCGACCCACGGGTTGAGAACCCCTGCTGTACTGTACTGTACTGTACTGTACTGCAGGTGCAGGGAGAGAAACCTACGATCACTTCTCTAACTCAATCAGGTAACATGACCCACGATCTGACCTTTTATACCATATGATTACCCTAATTTCAACATATCCATTCCAACTCAAATTTGTGTCTTTTTGAGTTTGGCTTAGTTTTGTAAAGTGAAGTCAAAGTTAGGGAGGTAAGCGGGAAGAAGCAATTAACAAATACTCTTGTGTCAAGTTGTTTTTTGGCAAACTCAGACACAGAACATTTCCATGTATGCACATATATGAACCTGAATATGGCATAATATATGCAGCATAGGCTATATTCTGCATTACTTGCCATATATTGGCATATGTTAATATATTTATAATAAAACCATAGCACCACCATTAGACTTTTCATGTCGCACACCCCCTAGCCCCTAGAGGGCGCTCACGCACCACAGTTTGGGAACCACTTTAGAGCATTGTTTCCCAAAGACTAGGGGCTCCATTTTCGTCACCGCTAAACCCCTTATCCCTAAACTTCTTTGCCTTTGTTTTACTATTTTGCAAAACATTTTTGAATAGTTAAAATGGCCAGTCCACAAGCTCACAACATGTCAATGTAGATTGGCTAGTTGAACTATTCAAAAATGTTGTGTCAAAATAGTAAAAAGAAGAAGAAGAAGTTTAGGGATATGGGGTTTAGCGGTGACGAAAATAGAGCCCTATGTACCCACGGGTGCGTCATGCGAGATTTCAATTGCCATGCATTGGTCAGACTTGGTTTTGGATAAGTAGGCATATTGTAATAGTGTATTCTATGTGAAGGAACAGCTACTGATTAACGAGTAGGATACAAAGGCTGAAAGGCATGCATTTACATTCCAATGGGTGATTGAGGGTCGCGCTCTACCGCAACGGCCAATCAGCTGTCCAGTAATAGTTCTCAGATCTTGTTTTTGTCCTCTTTTTTTCCTCATTGTATGGATTTTGGCCAGGCCAGAAATGGATTTGGACAGGCGGTCGCCTGCCCTCGCCTTATTGTAGATACGCCTCTGGTCTGAACAACAAGATGCTGGTGCAGAAAGCACAAAGGAGCTGGCCAGATGTATGGAGAAGGGAGATGACTGGAGACGCCGATGGAGGGCTCGTCTGAGGACGACGTAGAGAGAGAGAGAGAGAGACGTAGAGAGAGAGAGACTACTACTTACTGTGCCTAGTTAGGAATTAATTGTTACAGTGTTGAAAACAATGGATCCGACCGGTGGCAGAGTCGGTAGTGCTGTCGCCTCACAGCTAGAAGGTCCTGCAGGGTTTGATTCCCGCTGGGGACGCTGTGGGTGCTGGTGGCGTGTTCTCTCCTCCGCGTCATCAGTGCCCATACCCCAGGTGGGGTCGGCGAAAGGGCCTTTCTGTGTGGCGTTTGCATGTTCTCCCCGTGTCCCCTAGGGAAGGGGTTCTCAATGTTTTTGGCTAGGGACCCCCGGAAATGCTTTGGCCATGTCTCGTGACCCCCGCCCCACCCCCACCCCCAATACAAATTAACCTCTACAATAACCTTAATAGAGAAAATACATCATAAATAAATACTGAAACCAGATATAATCATTAAGGAAAGTGTATGCATGCACTGTGACTATGTGTACTATGTAAACTCTTAATTTCCATTTCCCAGCCATTCAGTTGCAAAAAAATATTAATAATAATAATTCTGCGACCCACCGGGGGGGGGGTCGCGACCCACGGGTTGAGAACCCCTGCCCTAGGGTAGGTACCCTCACAAAAACATGCAGTAATCCTGGTCTCTAAACTGCCTCCCCCTGGCCAGCCGGGGCGCCTGATGGAGGGGAAAGGAACTGGTCTCTAAGCTGCCTCCCCCGGCCAGCCGGGGCGCCTGATGGAGGGGAAAGGAACTGGTCTCTAAACTACCTCCCCCTGGCCAGCCGGGGCGCCTGATGGAGGGGAAAGGAACTGGTCTCTAAACTGCCTCCCCCTGGCCAGCCGGGGCGCCTGATGGAGGGGAAAGGAACTGGTCTCTAAACTACCTCCCCCTGGCCAGCCGGGGCGCCTGATGGAGGGGAATGGAACTGGTCTCTAAACTACCTCCCCCTGGCCAGCCGGGGAGCCTGATGGAGGGGAATGGAACTGGTCTCTAAACTACCTCCCCCTGGCCAGCCGGGGCGCCTGATGGAGGGGAATGGAACTTGTCTCTAAACTACCTCCCCCTGGCCAGCCGGGGCGCCTGATGGAGGGGAAAGGAACTGGTCGGAATAACGTGTTCCTTCCACGTGCTAACTCCCCCCTGTCAGGTGAAAAGAAGCTGCTTGGACTCCTCATGCATAGAAGGAAGCAAGAGGTCAGTCCGCTGACCCCCCCAGGTTGGCAGAGGAAGTGTATAGCACCCAGGATTACATTAGATAATTGACTCTGGGTGAAAAAATGGGTTACAAAATCGTGGGATAAAAATTATGAGTAAAAAACAAACAAACCAATGGATCCAAACTAGCCATAGTCCATAGTATTAGGAGTTCTCCACTCCATCTGGAGCAGAGCAGTTCTCCACTCCATCTGGAGCAGAGCAGTTCTCCACTCCATCTGGAGCAGAGCAGTTCTCCACTCCATCTGGAGCAGAGCAAGAGCCAAACCAAGGACCTCATGTTGCTGTTTGGGACAAACATGTTGGAACAACTCTAAAGGGCCTTCCACACTGAGCAGTGCACTATAACTGAACTATAAAATATACTTTTAAAAAAGTCAAGTCGAAGGCAGAGTTCACACCCATTTAGACCCGACACCATATTCTACAAATGTCTAAATCAGTGGTTTTCACACCATTTAACGTCAAGGACACCAAAAATAATATGTATTTGGCCACCGACCCCCATCTGTAAATATGTTGTTCCAGGGACCCCCCCCAGAAGCAAAGATTTGAGTTAAAAGCTTTCGTTGTGAAAGAATATAATATATATCCAAGATTTGTGCCACATTTTCACAATTAAAAGATCTGCTATTTTCCAACAGCTAAAGTTTAAAATAATGGTTAAAGTGGTTAAAAGCTAAAATGTGACACAGACGCGTATTCAGGTTAAGGTTCAGGTTAAGAAAAAGAAAAAGTGCAATGGTGAACGATATAGTCATCTGTATCAGAGCGAATGCTTTTAACTCAAATCTTTGCTTCGGGGGGGGGGGGGGGGGGGGGGGGTCCCTGGAAGTTGGAACAACATATTTTCAAATGGGGGTCTATAGATATATTTTTTGGGCTCAAACCACTGACATAGAAACATAGGGTTTTTCAGAAAGTGGTCAGGATTTAGAAGACATTTGTAGAATCGTCTACCCCTTTTGTTGTTTGAAGCATTAAGTTATACTTTAGCTATTGAAAAATAGCAGATCTACAAGCTCATAGCGCAGCACAGAGTGCCGCGCTACGAGCTTGTAGGTCTGCTATTTTTTAAAAATCGTGAAAATGTGGCCCAAATGTTTGGGGGGGGGGGGGGGAGGTCCCTGGAACAACATATTTTCAGATGGGTGTCGGCGGTCAATTACATATAATTTTGGGGGTCCTTGACATGAAAATGTTTGAGAAGCACTGACATAGAAACATGGATTTTAAATTATATCATGGATATAATTTGCGCAATGTTATCATTGTAGTTTAACGTGGACATGTACTGCAATATAAGTGGATGTTGTTGACGTTACAATACAACTCAACTGTATCTTAATTCATATCAGACAACAATTGAAAATAAACCAGTGTTGTTCCATAAAAACATTTTTTATTAATTGAAACCGTTTTGAATCTCTGACCCCAAAAAGAGTCAAAACCAGGTCACTCAATGAAGAGGATGGGAAGCAAAATTCACAGATGTCGAGAGAGAGAGAGAGAGAGAGAGAGAGGTCACTCTGGTCAGTCAAAGCAGTGGTTCTCAAAGTGGGGTCCAGGAGATCCACATGAGGGGGTTCCCAATGGACCCTTGAAGGTCTGTAACTCTGAGTGTGTACAAATAAATGGAACCAAAGTGACATGTGTTGGAGTCCATTTGCATGGATTAAGGCAAACATTCACCACGGAAAAGGTTTGTATGACAAAGGGCCGATTCATACTCCTATTTTAGAGCCGAATAAAAGTCGGTTCGGCTCTGTAGAGCCTACGATGTGACGTCATTTGAGGTTCGGGGGGCGGGTACCGTCCTAAAGTCGGCTCTTCGGTGCTACTGAAAATTTCTGACGAGCCGAAATCATTTCGGCACTACAGCGGTAAAATAGGAGTATGAATCGGCCCATAGTCCTAATGTGCAATTTTATTCAAACAGTAAAGGAGCCCTTTACACTAGCGCTGAGACACACACACACACACACACACACACACACACACACACACACACACACACACACACACACACACACACACACACACACACACACACACACACACACACACACACACACACACACACACACACACACACACACACACACACACACACACACACACACACACACACACACACACACACACACACACACACACACACACACACACACACACACACACACTTTAGCTATTGAAAAATAGCAGATCTACAAGCTCATAGCGCGGAACGTGTTCAGAACGAACATTTTGAACTCAAATCTTTGCTTCTGCCGGGGGGGTGGGGGAGGGGGTCCCTGGAACAACATATTTTCAGATGGAGGTCAGCAGCCAATTACATATATTTTTGGGGGGGTCTTTGACATGAAAATGTTTGAGAACCACTGATATAGAAACATAGGGCTTTCAGAAAACTCTAAATGGGTGTTTAAAGTCAGGGAAGGTTATGCAACATGAAGACATTTTCACTATGAAAGATGGTCTTACAGTCATCACAGTACAGACTCAGAGCAGACAGCAGTCAACCTGGAAGCATACAGGCTGGACCCAGCAGCCGATTGTGTCATAAATTGCACAGCCTTTTCTTGTTAATTAACCCATAGAAAATATAAATTGACTGCTACAATAACCTTAATAATAGAGACAATACACCATAAATAAATACTGAAACCAGATATAATCATTAGGGAAGGTGTATATGCACGTACTATGTGTACTATATGTAAACTCTTCATTTCCATTTTCCAGCCATTCAGTTGCAAAAAACAATTCAGGATTTCAATTCAAATAGCCGATCTACAAGCAGAAATATGCAATGTAGCCTTCTGGAGTGAGTGTGGAAATATAGTGGCCCTCTCCAACGTCAAAGTTGCCCACCCCTGCCTTAGACAGTCACGATTAATTTAAAAACATTGTTATTATATTGTCAGGACTTTCCCCCAGTTCAACCCTTATTTTGAAGATCCAAAACACCGCGACTGGAACCGGATGTTGACATAATGGTGTGTGTGTGTGTGTTGTCGGACTAGGTGATGATCTCTCGTTAGCCGATGAGAAGCACAGGCCAGCGCCATTAGAGCGACCGATATGCAGTGGTGGTACTTTTACTTAAGTACTATACTTTTGTACAATTGTACAATTGTACAAAGTACAATTTTGAGGTATTTGTACTTTGTACAGTATTTCCAATTTCCAGTACTTTTACTTCTACTCCACTACATCTTGGAGCCAACATTTGTACTTTTACTCCACTACAATAATTTGAAAACTTTAAATTAACCACTTCAACCCTATACATCTCGGCCATTTGAAAATAGCCGATCTACAAGCTCACAATGCGTCGCAACGCATTGTGAGCTTGTAGATCGGCTATTTTCAATAGATTTTCTACACATTTTGAACTTTGGCAGAGGAAGTGTATAGCACCCAGGATTACATTAGATAATTGACTCTGGGTGAAAAAATGGGTTACAAAATCGTGGGATAAAAATTATGAGTAAAAAACAAACAAACCAATGGATCCAAACTAGCCATAGTCCATAGTATTAGGAGTTCTGCAATATGAACTTTTACTTGTAGTACTTTAAGTACATTTTGATGCCGATACTTTTGTACTTTTACTCAAGTACATCTTCAATTCCGTACTTTTACTTAGTTCTAAATTACAGTATTGGTACTTTTACTTAAGTAAAACAATTGAGTACCTTTTCCACCACTGCCGATATGCTCCGCGGAATAAGCCTCGTTGTGACCAGATTCATCAGAAATGCCGCCTGCGGGTCGGGACAAGGAACTGGAGATGAAGGCGACTGAAAGCGTGTGTGTGTGTGTGTGTATGTGTGTGTGTGTGCACGCGCAGACCAAGATGGCGCCAGTCCAGTGTTATGGACAACAACAGATAGCCACCCGAAGCTAATGAGAGTAGCCTTTCGACTTGATCAGATCAAAACATGTATATAAAACATCAATTAACGTAACTTAATTTCTCTTTTACTCCCTCCTCCACTCCTGATGGTAGTACCAAGACCCCCTCAAAAAGGGATGATTTACAGTTCCCCTCCACCTCCTTTCCCCATTCTCACCATACCCCGGATGTGACCCCACACTTCCCGGATACCTCCCGTTACGCCATAACCCACGAGACTCGACCTCTCCTCCTCCTCCCTCCCCATGTTCTCGTGCCCCCGCATACCACAGCATGCAGCCCTCTCACCGTCCCGTGATCCCGAGTAACGCTAGTGGGGCTTCGTCACCCACACCGCCCGCGTCCATGCCACGCGTTGCTGACGCTACGACCCACCCGATACTCACTCCGGACATCATCATAATCACGCTGGCCTCTCTCCTCAAGGCCACCCACCGTATGGAGGACATAGTCCGATTTAATCACCATAATGTCCTCCCCGGCGACTACCACTCTAGACTAGAGGAGATCACTGAATCCGTCACGCCCCTTAGCGCCAACTCTGTAACTACCCAAAGGCTCCAAGAGGCCTCCCGTACATGGTTATCCCAATGTTACTCAATATTAGAAATACATTATCGCGTTGAAATTAATGCCCTCATAACCATCCTCAAAAAACGTAGCATGCCACGACCCCGAAGCCCGCTGGTTCACAGCCTGCCACACGGCACAGACCGACCTCAACAACAGTTTAACGGCTGAAACAATCGAAGTAACCAAGGCCCACATCCCCGCCTCCTTTTGGAACCCCCTCCCTCTCCCTCTACACCTGGAGGTCCCTTATATAACTATTAGATATTACATTATTCTCAGTCACTCCTTACCGCCCTATTACTTTAGACCGTGTTTTTTTTCTTCGTTTTCTTCCTCCCCTGAACTGGATTTTTTATAGGATAACACGTAATCCATGCTATTCTAAAAGTAAATGTTTCCCTCCCGGATCCGCGTCGTTTGGCGGGAAAATACAACACATAGTGAGACCATAGGTTGTTCTATATTCTCAAAATGTCTCTTTCAGGCCTACGTGTCGTTGTGATCAGTTCTATTGACCCTAGCATTTACCACATATAAAATCTTTTTACACAATGTGTAAAATCTTTTGCACAAAATGTAAAATAACTGTTCCTGCTATTGTACATACATACTGCCAACGAGGTGAAGAAATTGCAAATTGATTAGCTTTTTATGTGAAATAGCAGAGACTATTAAGATTTTATGGAAGATGCTTCTGAACACATTACTAGTTTGACCACTTAAAATGCTCCAATCTTAAAATAATAACCGAAAATAGCCTATCTCAAAGCTCTCAATGCATCATCGCAATGAGAGCTTGCGATAGGTAGGCCATTTTCTCTGCGCAACATGCTTTCACAGAAGACACGCTGGGCTTCTATGGAAATCAAATGATGGTCGGGGTCGACCGAGAATTTTAATCCATGCATTTGGTTCCATTTGTACACTCTCAGAGCTGTGGGGGGCTCTGTACACTCTCAGAGCTGTGGGGGGCTCTGTACACTCTCAGAGCTGTGGGGGGCTCTGTACACTCTCAGAGCTGTGGGGGGCTCCCAGGGCTTAAAGCCAAAAAAAAATCCCAAGACAAAAATATTTTTTGCAAATCTGCACTGATCTCATTAATGACCCCTATGAAATCCTCAGGACTGAAATCCGTCCCCAGGACTGAGAAACTTTAAGCCCTGTGGGCTCGTCGTAATTCAAATGTTCGAGAACCATGGAGTTAAAGCGAGTGTGGCTCGAGTGTTGTGCCACGAGGGCCCAACAAACTAACCTTCCCGGTAGGGAGAGAGAGCAACTCGACAACGAAACCACCCTTTTTCCAACGACAGCACCTGGAGGAGCCGGCCGGGGGGGAAGGGAGGGTGGGGTCAACAAGTCCTAGCCTTAGAGTATATATTAATAGAGACGGCACCGGATTTCTCCTCCCATCCACTTACATTAAGTTGCTCAAAAGCGCATGAGGCGATTTCACTCCTCCTTCCGGTTAGGAACAGAGTGCATTCTGGGATGGCATTGGGCCAAATCGTAAATACACGCTGTGCCGTTGACTATCATTGCACCGTTTGCGCGCGTTCACGTATGCAACATAGCGCTCACGTGTCATCGGCCCCAATAACATGAACGTGCGCAATGATAGTCAACGGACCAGTGCTGGCTCCAGCAGCTGCAATGACAATTTCGGCCACTATGTCCATTTCGCCTCAGGGTTTCCTCCCGGTGCCGTCTCTATAGAGCGTCACAGTCCCGCCCCCTTTCATGACGACGCCTGGCCCAGGAAATTAATCCCAATGCATTTTTCCCATAGACATTTCAAAAAGTATTTATTTAAAGAGCTTTTTTTTTGTTTGGCCCAAAACATTGTGTTTATTGTCATGATTTGTCACGACAAGAGATGGCTTTGTCCGCGGCGTAAACATCTTTAAATAAATACTTTCTGAAACGTCTCTCGAGGGGGGCGAGGCTTCGACGCTCTATTAACATATACTCTTAAGGTCCTCCTAACACTGGTCGTCCACGGCGGCCGTCAGCACGCCGTCCAGCGCCTTCTGGGCGTCCTCGATCTGCTTCCGCAGCCTCTCCTTCAGCCCCTCGTTCTGGGCCTTCCTCAGCATGTCCTGCATGTCCCGGATGCACGCGCGGTAGCCCGGCGTGTTGTGCAGCAGGCGGATGGCGCGGTCGCCCGTGCACGCCAGGAAGCGGCCCGTGACGTCGAAGCGCAGGTCGGCGATCTCCTCGCCGTGCACGCTGCGCAGCTCCTCCTCCAGGCGGCCGCTGGCGCCGTCGTACATGGCCACGCCGCAGCCGTGGCTGACCGCCACCACGCGGCCGTCGGGCGACAGCGCCACCCGGCTGCCCTCCGAGGAGTCGCAGGGCACCGTGTTGAGCACGTAGGGGTCCTGCTGCTTCTTGTACTCCACGTTGGTGTTCCACAGCTTCCACGTGCCGTCCTTGGATATGGTGGCCATTCTGTGGGGGGGGGGGGGGGGGGGGGGGTTGGGGACACACAATGGAAAGCACAACTTCACAAACGTACAATGGTTTCCAAAATTTTGGTTTGAATTTTCGTTTTTTCATGTCATATGAAAGCAGGGAATCATAGCTTCAAATTGACATATTGGTTGTTCAGTTTGACCCACCAGTTTTGGAGATATGGCTTATAGAGTAATGTCTTGCAGAGAAACAGCGAGTTGAGAAAACAGGCTTGAAAGGTTCACTTCTGTGTTCTCTAACATTACACCTAGCTAAGCATTTATTTCATATTTACATGTCGATTTCAGCTCTGACACTTATTTCAGACATGCTCTAGTATGTTAAGAGTCTGCCTCTGGTGAAAAGCTGTAATTTTGCATGATGGCAGTCTCTCAGTCAAATCTGGTCACAAATGTCTTCTAAAATCATGACAGTTTTCTGAAATAAATATCAGTGGTTCTCAAAATATTTCATGTCAAAGACGCCAAAACAATGATATGTATTGGGCCGCTGAGCCCCATCTGAGTCTATGTTGAAACAATTCACCGTTGAGATTTCTGAAGACGTGGTGTGTGTGTAAAGGGGTTCATCAGCCTAGCCCAAACCACACCAATGGGTCGCCAGTCGCCACGCCACTCCTTGCAACCAAACGGTTGCGAGTAGACCCATGCACACATATAGCGTCCAAGCAACCATTGCATTGAACCAATTGAATCACTTGCGTCTACATGAGTCTACTCGCAACAGGACACATCGATCACACCACTTGGACGAACGCTAAAAGCGTTTGGTTGCGAGTCTCGACCAATTGATGTGATTTGGGCCTATAAGACTACATCCCATCCAGTGTTATGGTGAACGTCAACACCACCACTCGGCTCTCCATGGGTTAACACATTTAGACCTGACACTAAGTTATACAAAATGTCTTCTAAATCCTGACAGTTTTCTGAAAACCCTGTTTTTATGATGAGTGGTGCTCAATTTCTTAAATGTCAAGGACCCCCAGAATTATCTGAATTTGGCCACCGACCCCCATCAGAAAATATGTTGTTCCAGGGACCCCCCCCCCCCCCAGAAGCAAAGAGTTGAGTTAAAAACGTTCGCTCTGAAAGAATATAATAATTATTAAAAGATTTGCGCCACATTATTACGATTTAAAAAAAAATTGCAGATCTACAAGCTCGTAGTGCGGCACTTGGTGCCGCGCTATTTTTCAATAGCTAAAAGTATAACATAAGGCTTTAAAACACCAAAAGGGGTTCCCGCCTTTCACGGATTAAGCGTACGGTACCTGTGCGAGTCGTTGGAGAAGGCGAAGCAGTGGACGCCGGCCTGATGGCCCTTCAGGTCGAAGGCTCGCGTCACCTCTTTGAACTCGCCGCTCTTCCCGAAGCACACCTCCCACACCTTCACGTCGGGGGTGAACCCACAGGACGCCACGAATCTGAGGAAGCACCAAACAGCGACACGGACAATACCTTCAATCACTAGCACAGAGCTGATGGGCTCCTGTTCCTGTTCTTTTGTTGGGTACAGTCACTACAGTGTCCCCAATGGTACAATAATGTGCATAATATCAAAAGTTACTACCTTAAAATTCCTATCAATAGTACAGTGGGGAAAATTCAGTTGTCAAATCTTCCATTCATTAGTGACAAGGAATTAACCTTCCAGAGTCTCATATGTTATTCATGAGGCATAACTCCTCCCTAATAACCCAGGAATGTGAGACAGCTGATCCTGATTGCCCGCAACAATATCAGTATGTGATTGGTTGAATGTTGAGCCCTGGCTCTATGTATATATGTGATTTGAAATGTTTTTTCCATATACCCTGAAGAACGTTGGTTCCTACTCTGCATCCTAATAAATAATCGGCACTTTGGCTATCAGTGTGTGCGGCCACTCTTTTGTCTTTTTAAGACTTCACTCTTTAAATCTTCCATTCATACCACCATTTTGTGCCTTTTACTAGTATCGTGATTCAGCAACAACAGTATATAACCCCCCCCACTCAACCTAATGCCCAAAAGAGCTTGTTATAGCTCATCGATTTGTCTTGATGGTGACCTAGAACTTTTTTTTTTAAGTTTTCTTTTTGTGGCTTTCGCCTTTATTTTATATTTTTGAGTGGTGCAAACCACTCCAACAACTGGCTTTGTACCCGGGTACCCGTGTACCCGTGTTTGTTCATACCGAAAAAAACGAGCATGGTTGCTATGGTTAGCAACCAAAAAAACGAGTTGCTATGGTCACTGACATTACGTCAGACCACTGCTGATCAGGCTATATAAGACCTTGCACCACTCAGTTCACACGGGTGTGATTTTTATGGAGGGACAGACAGTAGGCTGACAGGAAATGGAGAGAGAGATGGGGGGGGGGGAGAGACATGCAGTAAAGGCCGTCGGGATCGGGAGTCGAACCTGTGGCACACTGCCATGGGACTGGATTACCAGCCAAGGTGTCTGGACCGCTGAGCCATGGCCCAGGCCGACCTAGAACCTTTTTAACCATACCGTTCACTAGGGCATTAACATAAAAATCGATTAGTCGATTAGTCGACTAGCAAAACGGTAGTCGACACTGTGCATCAAAAATCGAGTAATCGTTAATATTTCTTATGATTTTTATTTTTTTTTACAGCAGACATGCAGCTGTGAGCTCTGTTGTTTTGTTGGTAGTTCTCCAACTTAAGTACTAATCCATTCCTGGCTGATTGTTTTCATATCATATACAAGCCGACTGTACGTGGGTTTTGCCGTCACCGTCACTCGTGTAGGTGCGGTGGGCGGCGGTGGCACTGGCAGCATAATAGCATTTAAGACAGATTTTCAAACAGCATATGCCTCATAGGCTCATACGCTCAATGGGGACAACTACAGTGTGTAAATACTTTTACTATTGGTGAGTTTATTACTGTAGTTTGTTCAACAAGTTAGATTGGAGACGTGTCGTCGTTTCGTCCGGTACAGTAGTCTAGCAGGAGTCCCTCGACTCCCTCCTCACTCTGCCCAATAATATCCAGTTTGGTGACAGTCAAACTACAGTAGCTCTTGCCGTGATTTCATGTTTATTTTTCTTATTAATCTTTCTTCATGCTTATCCAACAAAAGTGCAGGCGTGCGGCATTATTAAAAACAAACAGCTATGCCGCGCGATCATAGTTATAATAGTCGCGATGGAGTGAAGTAGTTGATCATCTGATTCATAGCCTGGCAAGCCTGCTAGCTAGCAAGCCTAGTATGTAATCATAACCTCCTCCTAGCTTGTAGCTCCTTCTAAAAACCAAAGGAACTGTGGTTGTAACTTGTTGTTGAACATTTAGGGTTGTATGAAAATCATCGCATCGTTCATTCCTCCTCTCCTCTCCAACATCGCGTCCATCCGTGAGTCATTGTGGACTTGCAACTTGACTTTTAACAGCTGATGTGAATTTCGGCCAATCAGAGCGGCATTCAGCGTAATCTAGTAAGAGAGTGGCGGCACTAGCGTTGACTCCCATTGTAACAATGGAATGCGGAAGTGCTCATTATATCTCAATGGGATAGTTCCAATGTTTGGAACTATAGCCCATAGCACCCCGCTTTGTGGTGAGATCAAAGCGTGTCGCCACTCTCTTACTATTCCACTCGGCCTGCATTCACCGGCTCTGTTTTGCAGTTAATCCTTCACTCGCGCTGGCCGTTTCAGAACACAATGTTTTAATGCTTGATTGGATGGAAAAAAATATATTTTACCGCCGACTAATCGACTATAAATCGATTTTGATGGTAGTCGTGTCGACTATCAAAAATCACGTTTGGTTAATGCCCTACCGTTCACTTGTTCGTTGTAAAAATATGAATGAATGAAAGTAATATATTGTATTGCTGAAGCACAGCGAACAGACCTTCCACATGGGGAGATGGCAGCGTATTACAGTAATATATTACATGCTGAAGCACAGCGAACAGACCTTCCACATGGGGAGATGGCAGCGTATTACAGTAATATATTACATGCTGAAGCACAGCGAACAGACCTTCCACATGGGGAGATGGCAGCGTATTACAGTAATATATTACATGCTGAAGCACAGCGAACAGACCTTCCACATGGGGAGATGGCAGCGTATTACAGTAATATATTACATGCTGAAGCACAGCGAACAGACCTTCCACATGGGGAGATGGCAGCGTATTACAGTAATATATTACGTGCTGAAGCACAGCGAACAGACCTTCCACATGGGGAGATGGCAGCGTATTACAGTAATATATTACATGCTGAAGCACAGCGGACAGACCTTCCACATGGGGAGATGGCAGCGTATTACAGTAATATATTACATGCTGAAGCACAGCGGACAGACCTTCCACATGGGGAGATGGCAGCGTATTACAGTAATATATTACATGCTGAAGCACAGCGAACAGACCTTCCACATGGGGAGATGGCATCGTATTACAGTAATATATTACGTGCTGAAGCACAGCGGACAGACCTTCCACATGGGGAGATGGCAGCGTATTACAGTAATATATTACATGCTGAAGCACAGCGAACAGACCTTCCACATGGGGAGATGGCAGCGTATTACAGTAATATATTACATGCTGAAGCACAGCGAACAGACCTTCCACATGGGGAGATGGTAGCGTAGGAGTTGTTCATCTGGTTGGTGTTGATGGAGGCCAGCACGTCTCCTTTAAGGTCCCAGATGTAGATGGTGGTATCAGTGGAGGCGCTCATGATGAACTTGCCTGGAGGGACAGGAGACAAACGGTTTAGAGCCATTTAAATTATTTAAAAAAAAAGAAAGGCTTCTAAATCCTGACAGTTTTCTGAAAAAAAACAATGTTCTTATGTCAGTGGCGCTCAACCTTTTCATGTCAAGGACTCCCAGAATTATCCGTATTTCGCTGCGGACCCCCCCCCCCCCCATCTGAAAATATGTTGTTCCAGGGACCTGGACTACTTTGATGTGTGCTTTATCTACTTTTTCTATTATCTTTCTAAGAATGTTAAAAACTTGGTCTGTCTTTATAGAGGGGTCCTAGAGACCTGCACAGGTTAGGTTTTGTCTTTAATGTAGATCCTGACGGATCCCATATACATAATATTGACACTGTTATTTGTGTGTGATTATTTATTTCTTTGTTTACCGTTTCTTGTTTAATAAGTACCATGCTTCTTTTTAAAAACTATGTAACAGCAAAATGATGATGTCCTGTATGAGGTAAACTGAGATAACTTGTGGTGCACCCGGACCGCTATGTGCGTGACACCTAGGTCCTCTTTATAAGTGACACCTACATAGTGTTCTCTAGATTGACGCTGAAGAAGGCCCTCCGGCCGAAACGTCCTGACTGTTGTTTGCTGCTGGGGGGAAACAAAATAAAACTTTTTCCTTCCAGGATACTACGTGAGTGCTGGTATTATTTTCTATAAGACTGTATGTTCCAGAACCGTGCACCCATGACATTATGACGTGGAAATACTCAACCGAGTGCTTGCTTTTACCTTCCTCTTCAAGTTCCAGGGACCTCCCAGAAGCAAAGATTTGAGTTAAAACATTCACTCTGAATGAATATATATTAAAAGATTTGCGACACTTTTTTTAAATAAAAAATAGCAGATCTACAAGCTCGAGAGCTATGAGCTTGTAGATCTGCCATTTTTCAACAGCTAAACATAACGCTTAAAACACCAAAAGGGGTTCCCTTTTGGTGTTTTACTCAATGTCAAATAATCTCACAAGCACGACGGCGTTAGCCCATTTTGGGCGGGAACCCCTTTTGGTGTTTTAAACATTACGTTATAATTTAGCTGTTGAAAAATAGCAGATCTACAAGCTCATAGCGCGCCACCGAGTGGCACGCTACGAGCTTGTAGGTCTGCTATTTTTGAAAAATCGTGAAAATATTTATTTCAGAAAACTGGAGGATTTAGAAGATTTTTTTTAAATGTTGAGGTCAGGCCTAAATGGGTTAAGACTCAAACTGGACCCTCCTTCAGTGAATGATTCCGTACCCGTCTCAGCGATGCCGATGTTGAGGATGGGGGCCTTGTGCTTCAGAGGGAAGTCGTCGTGAGCAGCTTTGAAGGAGAAGGAATCGTCCTTCTTGAGCATCTTGAAGACTCGGATGGTGTCGCCGTTGGCCAGCCACGTAATGAAGGCCCTGCGTCCAGTGAGAAGGAGAGCCATCATCAATAACTAGATGGTCAGTGAAAAATTATCGCATTTTGCTGTTGGTCAGTCAGTCATGTCAGTCACTGGTGACCCAACTGTACCTAGAGTAGCATCTGTTTTAACACATTTTGTGCCCAAGACGTCTGTGGACGTCTTTGGTATTACCGCACGTGCAGTGCCCAAGACGTCTGTGGACGTCTTTGAAAAAAAATAATAATAATCATAACAATGTTTTTTTTATTTTTTTATACGTGGTGCCAAAGTTTGTGTTTTCGCCATTGAGAATGCATTGGGCGTTTAAATTAAATAACTCAGAAACTATAAAACATTTCAAAGTAAAAAGTTCCAGCATGTGTCTCCACAGTCAGCTGAATTTAAAAAAATGAATGGATTTTCTAGGTGAAAGTGATTTTCACCCACTTTTGCGTGGGCACACTCTGATGTGTCACTGTGTGGGTCTACTAGAGTTAGTGTTGTTTTCGTCGACTAAAACTAAGACGAAACATGTTCGTCGACTACCTTTTTTCACTGACAAAAACTAAATGGAAACTAAATGAAAAATAAGCTATGATGACTAAAACTAAATATACTGACAATTTCGTCGACAAATAAAAACTATAATAAAATGTTAGGAAGGGACTAGTGGACACTATAAGTCATTTTACACATTGGTTGCATGCTGAAAATAGCAGATCTACGACGCGTTGTGAGCTTGTAGATCTGCTATTTTCAGCAAGTGTAAAAACAGTCATTACGACGGAATCAAGGCCAACTAAAATACATTTTAAAATTAACTGTAGATTTAGTCGACTAAAACTAGACTAACACTAAAACATTCCAGGTGACTAAAATGTGACTAAAACGAAGTGAAAACTATTCAAGAGACTAAAAGACTAAAAGTAAAATGGAAATTCTCTGCCAAAAACAACCCTGTAGAGTTATATGAAGATTTGTGTACTGGATAAAACACACATATATTAAACTCTGAAAGATGCTGCCGGTTTATATAAACAGATTAATGATACGGTTTTGTTGCCGTTAATCTTGGGACCCGTTTTTCCTCAATGCAAATATTCTCTACTTTGCTTTTGGATTGTTCAATTTACAATGTAGGCATTTAGCAGATGCTCTTATTAATCCAGAGCGATTTACATTAAGCAATAACAAAAAGCATGGCCATACATCACATATATAAAAAGTAGTTATCATGAGACATGCGTAAGCTAAGAACGTAACAGTGGAATATCTATATCATGAAACTATATATATATACTATACTATATTATATATTATACATGTGTACTATAAAGTGCTATGACTACATAAAAATGCAATTCTAGTGCTGTCTACGTAACATGCTATAAGTCTGTTTAAAATACTATCTAAGTCTACATAAAGTGCTATCTAAAGGAGCTAGGCTAGAGTAAGTGCTACGGTTCACTCTCTGACTGAAGCAACGCGACGCAACAACCAACATTCACCATGAAGTCAAGGCTCCACTGGGGAAAAAGGGCCTTGTTATCTCTTGTATTTGGTTTGTGTGTGTGTTGTGAGTTCAGTGTGACATAATGGGGCAAACACATTATCTCCAATGTGAATATGGAGTTTACTTTATACATAACTATGGGTGGAGTTGGGTTATCCTTGAATTGAGGGCATGCATAAAGTGAATGGCAGATCGAGTGGCATAGTCAGTGACAAACTGAATTTAACCCATTCTGGGCGGGAACCCCTTTTGGTGTTTTAAACATTATGTTATAATTTAGCTATTGAAAAATAGCAGATCTACAAGCTTGTAGCGCGCCACCGAGTGGCGCGCTACAAGCTTGTAGGTCTGCTATTTTTGAAAAATAGTGAAAATATTTATTTCAGAAAACTGGAGGATTTAGAAGATTTCTTTTGAATTTCGAGGTCAGGCCTAAATGGGTTAATGTTTGAAGTCTTTTAATGCAATCAAATAGGACTTTTCTGTTTGGACGTATGGGCTGTCAAGGCCAGAAAGTTGTTTTTTTGCCACTCACTCAGTAGGCTTTCCTGCATAACTTCCGGGTAGGATGATGATCAGGAATCAGAATCACTTTATTTGTCATTTTCCTATGTACTTGCATACAAAATAACATGAAATTAATGATGTCACGCGCATAACCACTATACTTTTGTAAACCATGCTAGCTAGTGTCTGTTGTCATTGGCACCATAGACATATAAATGTAGACGCCCTTTCCGGCTCTGAGGCGCGTGTCACAACGTGTCACAATTGAAGGCACAATTTTCCCCCGAGATTCCTTGCAAAGCGTTTGCCTTCAATGAGCAGCTTCCGCGTGCGTAAAACATAAGTCCCGGAAAAGACGCGCACGCTGTGATTGGCCAGTAGTCACTTGAGTGACAGCGAGAGACATGGAGGAGTCGCATGAGTGACGTCACTTGGGCAGCGACGCAGCGTGCCTTCAGCAAACGCCTTCAGCACTTCTAAATAAGAAAGCTGCGGAGAACTGTTGCTTTGTGTTCACTCTTTAATGTTTTCTGTTAGTAATCTAATCCCCCCTGGCTCTGATGTTGTATTAATAACTTTGTTGTTTGTATTTTTTTGTCTTGTTTTGTATTGTAATATATTGTCATGACTGTTATAAAGATTTGTTAAGAAAAAGAAAAGCCTTCAGCACTGCACTTCCGCCTTCATTTGGATACACGTTAGGGTTAGGGCATTAAGCAACTAGTCGACTAGTAAATCCACTAGTCGACCTTGTTGGTACTAGTTGATAAGAAAAACATTTTTTTTGTATTTCTTTTTTTTACATAATAGGTAGTTAAACAACTAGTCAACTAGTAAACTAGGCAACTAGTAAAAATGACTAGAAGTGAATGCCCTAACACACGTCGCTCCAATGAACTGCAACGGCCAGTGAGGCATCTATTTTTTTATAATATCTATGATTGGCACGTGGAGTATAAAATGTGCTGTGAAATGGTTGTAGGCGTGTTGGCGAGGAGGAGGAGAACCTTGAGTCCGGGCTGAAGCGGACCATCGTGGCGTGGTCCAACTCCACGTTGGCCCTGAGACACTTGTGTTCTCGGTCCAGGAAGTCCTTGGTGCTCCAGATCCTTATCGTGCGGTCGTCCGAACACGAGGCCAGATACTTCCCATTGCTGCTGAAGTCCAGGCACGTCACGTTACCACTGTGGCCCTAGGAAACACACACGCACACACACACACGCACACACGCGCACACACACACACACACACAACTAAAACATTTTGTATGACCAACTCCCATTTGTGAAACAGTACAAAAAGGAATCCTGCCACAGGATTCCTAAACAATAATGCAGCAGGAACAATATTACTAAATCATAATGTTACTTAATACATATTGTGTTAATTGTTTAGGGGGTCACATAATGAGGCTTTATTAACCCTTGCTTTTTTATACAAAAGTATGAATGAAATATAATGCTAGTTTGACCCGTACAAAATGTTTAAAATAATAACCGAAAACAGCACATCTATTGAATGCTTGTAGATAGTTAGGCGAAATGTAACACGCACGCACGCACACATGCACGCACGCAGGGCTTTTATCATCGACAGTATGAACACAGCATCAGTGTAGTTCACTAAGTTCACAGCAGGGTATGGCTGAAGGTGTGTTACCTTCAAGGCGGCTGCCAACAGGGGGTGGCTAAAGGTGTGTTACCTTCAAGGCTGCTGCCAACAGCAGGTGGCTAAAGGTGTGTTACCTTCAAGGCTGCTGCCAACAGGGGGTGGCTAAAGGTGTGTTACCTTCAAGGCTGCTGCCAACAGCGGATGGCTAAAGGTGTGTTGCTGGGCTCTCTCTTTACGGGGCCTCTGCTTTTCCTGTTTCCCTTTCTTGGATGCGGGGGACTTGGTGACGCCGTCTTCAGCTGCAGGGAAACACAACATGCCGGTAAACAAACAATGCCTGGCAGCAGTACAGTACGTTGTGTGACACGGGAGAAAACATAGTTTGCAGTTGGCTCAGGGATAGAGTGGCCGGTACAGCGGCCGGACGGGAACCGTGAGGTTCCCTGTGGGATCCCCCAGAGTTAGTGTCGAAGGGTCATTGAGCAAGACGCTGAAGCCCTAATTGCTCCCGATGTGCAGGTTGGTGCCTGCCTTGCATGGTTTCCTCCACCATCGGTGTGTGAACGTGTGTGAATGGGTGAATGTAATGCACATGCTCCAAAGTTTTAAATGTATTAGTTCTTAACTTCCTTTGTTTACACCAGGGGTCTTCAACATTTTTCAGGCCAAGGCTAGCCCTAGAATGTCTCCGATACATTGCAAGTATTTCACAATACAGAGCCATAGAACACTGCTGTGGACTGATGGTTAGCTGCGGTAGAACATTACAGAGCCATAGAACACTGCTGTGGACTGATGGTTAGCTGCGGTAGAACGGCGGCATAAATATGGTCGCCTCTCTGTGTGTATACTTGCTCAATAAATAATTCCAAAGACTTGGAGTCAGATTATTGTCCTCTAGTTTCATATCCATGTGAAAGTTCTGGCATAAAACGTTTGTTTAGTCAAATAGCTTCACTTTTTCACAAGGTTCACAGTTCACACGGAAGACATTCATCTTAATATCGTCTACTATAAGCATTGTGGTCCAAAAATAAACAAGCTGTCTCTGCGTTACTGTCAGGGAGGTGTCTCTGTATCGTTTACGACAGTCTGTGTCATATATGATACAGTCTGTTTCTAGTGAAAATGTAACTAATTCAGCAGCAGTAACAATAGCGTTTTCTCTCAGTCAGTTGATTCTTCATATCCATATGAGTGAAACGGCCGGGGTGACATGTTTATTTCTCAAACATAGTTCAAACACAGGAGGCATTTTAAAATCCCCCTATGGGGATTACAATGTAAATACAAAGTACATGAACCCGTGGATTTGCGCCCTCTACCGATATTGACGTCAGACTTCGGTGCTCTATTAAGCCATTTTGGACGGGAACCCCTTTTGGTGTTTTAAGCATTATTTTATGCTTCAGCTGTTGAAAAATAGCAGATCTACAAGCTCATAGCGCAGCACTCGGTGCCGCGCTATGAACTTGTAGGTCTGCTGTTTTTGAAAAATCGTGAAAATGTGGCGCAAATCTTTGAATATATTCTTTCAGCGCGAACGTTTTCAACTCAAATCTTTGCTTCTGGGGGGGGGGGGGGGGGGTCCCTGGAACGACATATTTTCAGATTGGGGTTGGAGGCATATTACAGATAATTTTGGGGGTCCTTGACATGAAATAGTTTAAGAAGCACTGATATAGAAACATAGGGTCTTCTGAAAACTGTGTAGGATTTAGAAGACATTTGTAGAATCGAACATCAGTCTAAATGGGTTAATCAAACCACCTGCCATTATCTCCGAGGACCCCCGTTGAAGACCCCCTGCTTCACAACATTGGACCGGACGTGACATGATTGCACGACACACACAACACTTACCGGCTCTTCAGACAATGGAGCGCAGTCAGCTGACCAGCAGCAGCTGCCACCCATGACACCCATCACACCATCAATTATGCAGCGATGCCCATCGTGAAACTGACAATAGTTGAATACGCAGTTTGCACAAATTCACGCCTCATGAATGAAACCTACAGTACATGGCCCCATGCACACAGCCACATTCGAAATCACACGTTTGTTATCCAAAGTACACTCACATAATCAAAGTGCAGATCAAGAGGGACTCTTGAGGGATTATTTGGGGGCCTAGTTAGTTAGTTGGTTAGTTAGTTGCAACGTTCTCAGAGGTTGAGAACCAGTGCAACAGGACACCACAGTTACCACCAACGTAACTGGTATACAGCAGAGCCATCTGCATCTGAACTGAGACAAGCTGGAGTTGGAAATACATTTTCAACGAGGGCGGCGCTAATAAGAGCAATTTTAAGCATGTGTGCAACATGACAACTGTTTTAGTATTGTACTGTACAGTAACAAGTCTCTTTAATGTTTACGTTGTACTATTACTACAAAACAATCAAAAATAAAAGGGATTTAAGTAAGATCATTAAAGCTGGGCTGTTGCCCTGAGTCCAATGCATTTCTGCCTATACTTACGGTCCAGGACGTGTCCCAGTTGGTTGTCCCCACGCTCAATAGAAGTCTATGTAGGAGAGCCGCCTTTGGACTGAAGCCCAAATGAAGTGAACGCAGTTTGCGTAACTCTGTCTATATCCAAGGCTCTGCTATACAGTAAAGCAGTAAAACGGGTCTGTTTGGTTTCATTTGTACACTCAGAGAAGAATTAACATTGATTTTACTGGGGGTCCCAGAGATAGAAATGCCATTAAATGGGTGTCTGTAGATTAATATGCATGTCAAACTGGGGGTCCTTGAAATTTAAATGGTTGAGAGTCACTGCTAGAGCCGTAGAAATCTTCTCCTTTGGGGGTCCCTGGCGTATATTTTATAATGGGGGTCCGCGGGCTAATTAGTGTCAATTTGGGGGTCCCTGACATGAAAAAGTTTGGGAACCACTGCAGTAAAGTATAATGTCCAGGGAAGTGTAAAAATAAATACCAGGGAGTACAGTACATGTGCATGAATGTCCCTCAGTCAGTGCAGTCACCACCGGCCGTCATATGCAGTATCACCACCATCCTCACATTACATGTTCTTAATATAAGGCAAGTGACAGAAGGGCACCATGTTAACACTCCATCGTGTATAGTGGTTCCCAAAGTGGGGTCCGGGGACCCCCAGGGGTCCTTGAGGGAGTTCCATGGGGTCCCCAGCTAAATGATAGTTTGGAACGAAATGGACCCTTATGGGTCTGTAACTCATCACTGTAACAATGTTGGTTCCATTTGTACACTCAGAGTTAAATTAACATTGATTTTACAATATCAATTGGGGGTCTCAGAGATAGAAATCTGGGGTCCGTAGCCTAAATGCATGTAAAACTGGGGGACATGGGCATATCTTTTCTAATTGGTTTCAATTTGGGGGGGGGGGGGGGTCCTTGACATGAAATAGTTTGGGGAACGACTGCCAGAGAGTGTATAGTAACTATGGAGTAGGCTATATAAATAAATGCCCATGAGGGTCCATTCATTTGGTTCCTAACTATCATTTAGCTGGGGACCCCCTGGAACTCCCTCAAGAGTCTACGGAGTATATATGGAGTGTATAAACAAATGATACTCATGAATCATGATGGAGGTGCAGCCTGGTATCATCATTCATTCATTCAGTTCTTTCCGTTCGGTTCCATTTGTACACTCTCAGAGTTACAGACCCACAAGGGTCCATTTGATTCCTAACTAACTATCACTTCGCTGCTGGGGACCCCCTGGAACCCTCTAGGACCCCTAGAGAGTATATGGAGTATATATGGAGTGTATAAATAAATGATACCCATGCAGGTATCATCATCATCAGGGTCTTTCCATTTGGTTCCATTTGTACACTCTCAGGGTCCATTCATTTGGTTCCTATAACTATCATTAAGCTGCAGGGGACCCCCTGGAACTCCCTCAAGGACCCCTAGGGGGGCTCCTTGAGGGAGCCTATGGAGTGTATAAATGATACCCATGATGGAGTTATCACCATTCATTCATTCAGTTCTTTCCATTTGGTTCCATTTGTACACTCTCAGAGTTACAGACCCACAAGGGTCCATTTGGTTCCTAACTAACTAACTATCATTTAGCTGGGGACCCCCTGGAACCCTCTAGGGGTCCTTGAGGGAGTCTATGGACTAAATTATACCCATTGATTGATTGAGTGATTGATTGAAATATTTATTAACAGTTTGCAGAATTACAGTACATTTCAAGCACAAACTCAAAACAAAGACTGTTAACTGTGAGTGGACAACCCAATTAAGCATTACACTTGTTTACAAGAGGGTCCACCTTGTTCAATTCATCAAATGCGATGGAGGTATCATCATGCATTCATTCATTCATTCATCAGGTCTTCCTCACCCTTGGTCTCTGTGTCAGCTGTCATGTTGTTGCTGTGTTGTGTCTGTGTCTCCTGGTCCGTCTCCTTGCTGGTCCTGCTGGCCACCACCGTGCTGGCCACCAGCACCACCAGGGCTCCTATGATGAGGGTCAGCGTGATGAGGGCCACTATCTCCATGACCATGTTGGTTCACTTCTTCACACGGGGGAGTATGTTAGTGCCACGTCGCTGTTTGAAAAGGCTCGATGCTAACACCTTGCTAACTACTACTACTAGCCCCTCTGTAGTCTCTAGCCTACTAGCAGCACTACCTTAGCTCCCATGGAATGTAAAAGAAAGAAAAGTGAACGACTGCGCATGCTCATGATGTTGCGCGTGCGCTCGTGTGTGTGGGGCAGAGTAATCTAGTAGAGCTACTATGGTCTAATAGTTCCAAATATTTGGAACTATCCCATTGAGATAGAATGAGCACTTCCGCATTCCATTGTTACAACAACGCTAGTAGTGTCGTCACTCTCTTACTAGATTTACTCTGGTGTGTGTGGGGAAAGGAAGCCGTGTTGTGATTGGCCCGTCGTGTAGCGGCTAGAAGAAACTACACTACCCAGACAACGACAAGACAACAACGCTGCCTTGCAATGGTTGTTGTGGGGAACACTGCCGCCTAGTGGCGAAGAGTTTCATAAAAAGAAAGAAAGACAACATAATTAATACTTGACTTAAACATGATGTGGGCCCTGGGGCCTGCCTGATAGTGATAGTAAATATAAAAATCACACCCGTGTGAAGTGAGGGGCGCTCTTATCATTATACATCATCATACATCATCTCATGAACAACTGGATTGTATGTGATTGGTTCGTTAGCCGATTTGCTCGTCTACATGTGACGTAAAGTTTCCCTTCATTGTCAACGGCATTTACGTTATAGCCTATTTGACGGACATATGACCACAGTTTCTATTAGCTTGGATTCCCCATCGATGTCGATGGGTTTCTGAACTGCCCACAGCCCTCCTATGAGACACAGACTGGTTTCTGAACTGCCCACAGCCCTCCTATGAGACACAGACTGGTTTCTGAACTGCCCACAGCCCTCCTATGAGAGACAGACTGATTTCTGAACTGCCCACAGCCCTCCTATGAGACACAGACTGGTTTCTGAACTGCCCACAGCCCTCCTATGAGAGACAGACTGATTTCTGAACTGCCCACAGCCCTCCTATGAGACAGACTGATTTCTGAACTGCCCACAGCCCTCCTATGAGACACAGACTGAGTGGAAAAAAATGTGCGGTATTTATTAGTGAGGACCAATTATATGAAGATAAGTTGAAAAGTGGTGAAGTGGTCCCCCACCCCAAGGACCCCTGGGGGTCCCAGGACCACTCTTTCAGAACCACTCCATGAATCACTGAGGGGTGAATCATATATAGGATTAATATATGGCTGTCAAATCACTACAATGTTTAATCGGCTAAATCACAGTGTAATTATTCATTAGTCATGATTCATTACCATTATTTTCTCTGTATATATTCATTTGGGAACGAATCACCGCGTTCCGTGACCAGACAGTGGCCTTGTGGTTAGAGTGTCCGCCCTGAAACTGGGAGGTCGGTGGTTCGATCCCCGGCTGGGTCATACCAAAGACTGTAAAAATGGGACCCAATGCCCTGCTTGGCACTCAGCATCAATGGGTTGGATTGGGGGGTCAGTCCCTGCTTGGCACTCAGCATCAATGGGTTGGATCGGGGGGGTCAGTCCCTGCTTGGCACTCAGCATCAATGGGTTGGATTGGGGGGTCAGTCCCTGCTTGGCACTCAGCATCAATGGGTTGGATTGGGGGGGTCAAATCAACGAATCAAATGATTCCTGCGCGCGGCGCACACCGTGGCTCACCGCTCCAAGAGATGGGGGTCAAATGCAGAGAACAAATTGCACTGCGATAACGTGTGTGACAAATCGTATGACTTTGAATCTGAAAATTTCAATTCAGATTAAAATTTCAGATTGAACACAGCGATTCAGGCTGGAACCCAGGCTAGTGGGAACGCACAGATGAATGATTCTCTCTCTTGTCTCTCGCACTCTCTCACTCATGGGATGTGAGCGTAAATTGCACAGCCTTTTCTCCTTATTTAACAATGATCATAATAAAAAAAGAAATCAAATGACAGATTATGACTTTTCCCCCCTTCTTTTTATTAATCCTGATACTTACTGTAGTACCCCAAATAAAACACTGCGGGTTGGAGTATAATAATAATAATAATAATATAATAATGTTATTGCACTAAAGCCACTCTACTGCACGCAACGAGAGACAGAGCTCTGCAGACTGTTGTTTTAGTAACCCAATGTAAACACACTACACAGCTTTAGTTTTTATGTTAAAAACTAAACTAAAGCTTTCTCAGAGAGTGCAAAGAATCATTAAAGCCCAGAGTAATAGCAGTATGTCTCTCAGGTGTCATGTTAAATAAAAGCAGGAACAAAATGTGCCAAAGAAAAAAATGTGTAAACCTTGTGAAATTGTGTGATGCAATGCAAGGAACAATGTGTGATCACAGATGAACAATATGTGCCATTTTACCTAGTGATGAGAGATTAATCGGCAAACACATCCGTATCGGCCGATTCTAGTTGTTTTTAGATTAATCGGCATCGGTTCGATTAATCAATCAGACCGGTTAACTAATCTGTCCGATTAATCGGTCTGTCTTTACTGATAAACAAGCCCAAAGTAACAGCTTGAACAGATCTACAAGCTCACAATATTAAATATAAAAAGGTATTAAAGTTAAATCTGACTTGCCTAAGCCTGCAGTGCAGATACCCTGGCTGTTACATGCATGTTTCAAAATGGACAAAATTATTATAGTTTTTTTAATACAGAATGAGATCATCGACATCGGTAATATCGGTTATCGGCCATAACAGCAATTAATTATATCGGATATCGATATCGGCCAAAAAGTGATTCTCAATCATTTTAATTTCAAGGATCCATAGTTTGATATGCAATAGGCTACGGACGGACCCCCATTTAATGGCATTTCTATTTCTGGGACCTCAATGTATATTGTAAAATATACATTGTCAATTTAACTCATAGAGTGCACAAATACACTCTATGAGTTACAGACCCATATAAGGGTCCATTTGGTTCCTAATTATCATCTAGCTGGGGACCCCCTGGAACCCCCTCAAGGACCCCTGGGAGTCCCCGTGGACCCCACTTTGGGAACCACCGCATTAGATCAATTGGAACACAGCAGGTTCTCTTTTAGTTTTTCTCCATTGCCTGAAAAGTCAACAGTTTTGGACATACGAGGTTTCCACCACCCGACAGCGACGGTATGTCATAATATTATGCAGACATTACCAGCTGACACCAACATGTCCGAACACGGAGGCCAAGACCTGGCATGTCCGTGGGAAATGTTCCGATTTTCTGTTTCACACTCCATTACACCCACTTTACTGAATGTCAAGTCTCCAGGGTTTCTCCAGAATATAGTATGACACTTATTTAGCATGACACCATGGCAGATTAGGAGTCCAACTAGTACTAGTGATGATTCTCAAATGTTTCATTTGAAGAGACCCCCTTGACTCTGAGAGTGTTCAAATGGAACCAAACGGCCCCGTAAGGGTCTGTTTGGTTCCATTTGAACACTCTCAGAGTTACAGACCTGTTGTGGTCATTCGGGGCTCTCTATTCATGTGTTTCTGGTAATAGTATCGTCCTCTCATGGTGTATGTCCGTGGGCAAAAATGGAATGTTGACAAAAATGTCCACCACAACAAGCCAACATGGCGATGATGACCCTCCCTAGTGGACATTATACTGATATGAGACACAACAAGCCAACATGGCGATGATGACCCTCCCTAGTGGACATTATACTGATATGATACACTAACAACAAGCCAACATGGCGATGATGATACACATTTCAAAAGGCAGGTTAAAAAGAAAAAGAGGCCTTCATGACATGTACTTATACAGCTGCAAAGAAACATGAACACCTCGAAGACATTGGGCTCCATTTTCGTCACCGCTAAACCCCATATCCCTAAACTTCTTTGCCTTTTTTTTAATATTTTGAAAAACATTTTTGAATAGTTCAACTATAGCCAATCTACATTGACACGTTGTGAGCTTGTAGACTGGCTATTTTAGCTATTCAAAAATGTTTTGCAAAATATTTAAAAAAGGCAAAGAAGTTTAGGGATAAGGGGTTTAGCGGTGACGAAAATGGAGCCCATTGTCTCAGCCAGGCCGAAGGCAAAGGACCAGATAATGTCTTCATCCCTGTTGTGTGTCTGTCTGTGTATTTGTTTGTCCGCAGCTCTGTGTGTGCGTGCGTGTGCGTTTGTGTGTGTGCGCGTGCGTGCGTGTGTTGTGTATACATACAGTACATGAATGATACAGTCATATACACTTCCTGGCAGAGATACTGTCATCTGTTCCAACTGAACGCATGGCCGCCAGGGAACCCAAATGGACCCTTACGGGTCTGTATACAGTCTACAGAGTTCAATTCTCACAGATAATTCTTACTGCGTTTATTAGGTTGGGATCCCAAAGATGAGAAAATTGTTCCATTTGATTCACAGAACCGTCAAGGGGTCCAGTTGGACCTTTGGTGGGCCCCCGAAACAAACGTTGAGAAACAGGGAATGTATCTAGTAATGGAATGCTGTGACTTTGCGCCCAGAGTGGTTAATAATAACGCAAGATAACTTGAGTTGTTTTCCTACTCCCTGAAAGTTCCATTTGGTCATTCTTAACACTTAAGTAATCAAATAACGCTTTGATTATGGGTTGATTGGGATTTTCATTACACATACTGTTTTTTTTTAAATAATTATACTCAGATATATTCTCAAAAGTAGAGATTTACAAAAGGCACACATACTATGCAAACACAGAATTAAACACTATCAATAGAGTCATAAAACTATAAGTAAAAAAAAAAACCCAAAGTTAAATAAAGAAGTTAAATAAGTTAGGTGTGAACCAGTGTTCTATTTGGGTGTGAGTTTCAGTATGTTAGCGCAGCAGCACGTAAAGCCAATATTCAGCATCTGAGATCGCTAGAGGGTACTGTACGCGCGTGACATCATCATCATACCCGGAAGTTATGCAGGAACGCCTACTGAGTGGCAAAAAAAACCAACTACTTTCTGGCCTCGACAGCCCATGATACATCCACACAGAAAAGTCCTATCTGATTGTATTAAACAATGTTAAATGACGTTAAACTCACTTTGCCACTCGATTTGAATAATGATAAGAAGAATTGGTTTGCAGTTGGCTAATTGACACCTCACTGGAAACATCCACTCCCTGCTTTTAACATTCGATCAGTAACTAGTAAATCAGTTCTCAACCTCTCTCTCTCTCTCTCTCTCTCTCTCTCTCTCTCTGTATGGAAACATGAACCAAGAGCTGTGTGATCAATAAATTGATTCAAATAAACCAGAGCTGAGTTTTCATACCAGTGTTGCGGACTCTATTTTTTCCTCTTGTACTGCCTTTTGTCCAGCACCTGGGCTAGAGTGGAGGTGCATGCTCTATTATCTTTGTGATCAATAACACCATACAAAATGGCCTCAATGTTATCCTCATGTTAATCCGATTACATCATTATAATTATTATTACTAAATATGCAATTTTAATGTGGTGCCGTGATGATACATTATCTTTGCACTGGATTAAAACAATGGCCTTCTCAATTAAACTAATGTTTGTTTGTTTGATGTTTTCTTTTCTTTTTCATGAAAAAAAAATATTGTAATAGCTGAAAACTTCCTTTAAGGGCCCTTTTCTGACCACATCCTGCTCATGCAACATTTGTAGTTCCTTCACATTGCAAGTTGCGTCTTCAAAAATCTGAATTGACCTCTAATACAAGAACAGCAAAATGGCTGAGCATGCAGCTACAGTATAGAGTTCTCTTGCATAGGTGACCAACACGTGCACGTGACTTCAGACAAGTCGACAGCAACTGCTTCTCCCAACAATGTGCAGAAGTTAGAGAATGCATGTCTTAAAGGGCTTCTTTCCCTGAAACCAATAGCAATGAAAAGTGGCTAAAACAACAGACTTCAGACAGAGATTGGTGGCATTGTTGTCATTGTATTCGTTGTGTACGTCGCTGCCTCATTCAGTCAAAGTCTCCAAACTACTTTGTTACACAGCTCCTGTGTTGTTGTTGTTGTGGCAGTAGTGTTTATCGCACGAGAATATAAGATATGTTCACCTTAACTTGGCAACGTACGACACCATAAGGCTAACAGGAGAGCAGCAGGTTAATCTCTTTCCAGGGAAACGGTTTTATATACAAGTGCTGCAGTGTTGGAGAAACTGTGTCCGGGACTTGGGAGGCGTACTATGGTCCGACGGAGCATTGGTTCGACATGCGTCCGCACCTCGGACTAGCGCCTGCTCCCGTGCTTGCGGTTATGGTTAGGTTAGGGTTTGAGGTGGGTTGTCGTTTTTCGCACCAATGACTAGTCGAACTAAAGTACTGCACCCCCGGGATTTGGGGACAAAAATCTCAAAACGCCATTTGGTTCAAGTTTGACTTCCGTTAATAATATTAGTTACTGTTGTCTTATAACTAACTGTCGACGGTTGTTTTTAGTCTACACACAATACTGAACAAATAAAACGCAGCCTATATCTTGTTCATACAAAGCTTACACACTTGTGAAAAGTCCTAATAAAGACGGCTGCAAACATAAGGCCTAGAATATGAGAATAATATGTACAATACGGCGGATCTAAGTATCAAACATCTGTCAAACATTCACACTCTTGCAACACATTTGGTTCTATATGTACAAAAATACAAATGGCAGTTGTCATTATATATATACAGTACATACAGTATGTACTGTGTGTGTGTGTGTGTGTGTGTGTGTGTGTGTGTGTGTGTGTGTGTGTGTGTGCGTGCGCGCGTGCGTGCGTGTGCGTGCATGTGTTTGTATGTATGTATCGCACACAATATACAGACACTGTATACAGTATTTATCTTGAATTAAAAAAACAACGATATGGATTTGTATCATCAAGAGGATTATTTTGGAACGTGCAGTTGTTGTCGTACATGTCTATCTAAGTGGTGATTTATTTATTTTTTTATTTGTTTTTGTTGTTGTTGTTGTTGCAGGCCATCTTGGACTTGGACTGTACTCCAAGTCTCAGAATGAATCTCCACGTTGTACCTGCGTCCTCACATGGACCGTGGGACCTGCGTCCTCACATGGACCATGGGACCTGCGTCCTCACATGGACCGTGGGACCTGCGTCCTAACATGGACCGTGGGACCTGCGTCCTCACATGGACCGTGGGACCTGCGTCCTCACATGGACCGTGGGACCTGCGTCCTCACATGACGGACCGTGTGGGACCTGCGTCCTAACATGGACCGTGGGACCTGCGTCCTAACATGGACCGTGGGACCTGCGTCCTCACATGGACCGTGGGACCTGCGTCCTAACATGGACCGTGGGACCTGCGTCCTAACATGGACCGTGGGACCTGCGTCCTCACATGGACCGTGGGACCTGCGTCCTCACATGGACCGTGGGACCTGCGTCCTCACATGGACCGTGGGACCTGCGTCCTCACGTGGACCGTGGGACCTGCGTCCTCACGTGGACCGTGGGACCTGCGTCCTCACATGGACCGTGGGACCTGCGTCCTCACATGGAACGTGGGACCTGCGTCCTCACATGGACCGTGGGACCTGCATCCTCACCGTGGGACCTGCGTCCTCACATGGACCGTGGGACCTGCGTCCTAACATGGACCGTGGGACCTGCGTCCTCACATGGACCGTGGGACCTGCGTCCTCACATGGACCGTGGGACCTGCGTCCTCACATGGACCGTGGGACCTGCGTCCTCACATGGACCGTGGGACCTGCGTCCTCACATGATGGACCGTGGGACCTGCGTCCTCACATGGACCGTGGGACCTGCGTCCTCACACGGACCGTGGGACCTGCGTCCTCACACGGACCGTGTGGGACCTGCGTCCTCACATGGACCGTGGGACCTGCGTCCTCACATGGACCGTGGGACCTGCGTCCTCACATGGACCGTGGGACCTGCGTCCTCACATGGACCGTGGGACCTGCGTCCTAAAATGGACCGTGGGACCTGCGTCCTCACATGGACCGTGGGACCTGCGTCCTCACGTGGACCGTGGGACCTGCGTCCTAACATGATGGACCGTGGGACCTGCGTCCTAACATGATGGACCGTGGGACCTGCGTCCTCACGTGGACCGTGGGACCTGCGTCCTAACATGATGGACCGTGGGACCTGCGTCCTCACATGGACCGTGGGACCTGTGTCCTAACATGGACCGTGGGACCTGCGTCCTCACGTGGACCGTGGGACCTGCGTCCTAACATGGACCGTGGGACCTGCGTCCTCACATGGACCGTGGTACCTGCGTCCTAACATGGACCGTGGGACCTGCGTCCTCACGTGGACCGTGGGACCTGCGTCCTCACGTGGACCGTGGGACCTGCGTCCTCACAAGGACCGTGGGACCTGCGTCCTAACATGGACCGTGGGACCTGCGTCCTCACATGGACCGTGGGACCTGCGTCCTCACATGGACCGTGGGACCTGCGTCCTCACATGGACCGTGGGACCTGCGTCCTCACAAGGACCGTGGGACCTGCGTCCTCACATGGACCGTGGGACCTGCGTCCTCACATGGACCGTGGGACCTGCGTCCTCACATGGACCAGCGTCCCTGAAGAAGAGACATAAACGCGGTGTCTCGCAATGTTCCACAAAACCTTGCCTTCGCTCATGTGGTTCTGAACCTTTTCAGGACGTGCGTGACGCACCTCAAAAGAAAATAATTATATTTGAACCACCTGACAAGGAGTTGAGGCATTCAATTTAGTTTCAATGTAATTGTGAAAATAGCAGATCGACAAGCTCACAACGCCTCGCAGTGTGAGGCGTTGTGAGCTTGTAGATAAGCTATTTTCAAAATGTCGTGCATATTTCTTATGCAATTTGACAACTTGGCCAATGTTTGACCAGTTTTTATATAGTTTGTTGATAACTTTTGATGCAGTGATGACCTTTGCTTCTTCTATTTTTTGTTTAGGCATTAAAAAGTTCTCAAAAGCCCTTAAATTGTCACTTCACTGTCATCTGGACATCTTTAAAAATAAAATTCATGTGGGGAACCCACCGGCTGAGAACCACTGGTATAGTGGTTCCCAAAGTGGGGTCCGGGAACCCCAGCTAAATGATAGTTTGGAACGACCTCTGAGAGTGTACGAATGGAACCAAATTAACGCTAACCTAATCTTCTTCAAATGGGGGTCCGCGGGCTCATTAGTGTCAATTTGGGGGTCCTTGACATGAGAAAGTTTAAGAACCACTGCTCCTAATACTACACTTTGGACTCGCTCTCTATGTTGGCGATGTCTCCGTTCCTCTCGCTCTGCTCCTCGGTGACGACGGGCGGGCGGGGGGCGACCTCCTCTTGGACGTCCGGCGGGCCGGCGGCGGCGGGGGCGGGGACCTTCGTTTCCTCCTTTAGCTCCTCCTTCTTCTTCTTCTCCGGGAGGCCCTGCTGGCTCAGCCGGCTGGCCAGCGACCAGGTGAGGGGCAGGCGAGCGCGGTTGTGCATGTCGTACAGCTCCCGGGCGCTGCAGCTGGGCGTGTTGGTCTCGTAGACGTCGTGGAAGCTGTTGTAGTCCACCTCGTAGAAGCCGTCCTCCAGGGTGAGCACGGGCGTGAAGCGGTGGCCCCACTTGATCTCGCTGGTCACGTAGGAGCTCCTGGCCTGGCACGTCATGCCTGCATGTAATATATACGACAACACCAAAACATCACACAAAGATACACAAAGTCAAAACTATAGAGAGCGCTTTCATTACTGTGAATGTACTGTAAAAGTACTGTAAACAGTATATACTGTAAAAGTATATACATTTTTAACACTGCTTGCTTCTGGGGGTCCCTGGAACAAAATATTTTGAGGTGGCGGTCGGCGGCCAAATACGTATCAAAATAACAACATACGTTTTTTCAGAAATAGAAATGTAGAAGACATTTGTAGAATCGGCCTTAACCCGCTTATGGCCAGTGCCGTAATTGACGTAATGAATCAATAAATCCCCTGTAATCGGGAGCTTAATATAACTAAATGTAGCAACTTTTAGCTTGTTTGGCTAACAGCCGATGTAATCTACCTAAAACCGGCCGAAATCGAGTCGATCGGTGTGATCGTGCATGCATCGCTGCGTAAAATGCGATATTTTGGGCTTGATTAGAGCTTAATTTGACTTAGTTATTAAAATAAACAATGATCGCTTAGCATTCCGGACATCTGATAGTGCTGCACCAGTTCAAAGCTAGTTCCGGATGTTGTGGTTCCTTGAACCGGAAGTGACATCGCCAGATTCGCTCTATTTGGTCAAAATCGGCACAATGGACTGGGTATAATACTATAGGATTGCCGTGTGAGAATGAGATGGAGTGTGTATATCACAGATTTTTCTATTGGCATTAAAATGACAAATTAAACATATGAATAGTGCAGGCAGAAGGCACAATCCACTGTTAATTAGGCTAGCCATAAGAGGGTTAATGGCTTAAAAAGAAAAGCGATTTCATCTGCCGAACAAGCAGTTGGAGTTGGCTTACAATGAGCAGCAAGTGAGCTGCAGGAATCAGACAGCCTTGCCCTTGTCTGCAACCGCGATGTCCATTTAATCTCGCAGAGTGATTAGAGCTAATTGATTGAACCATTTCCACGTCGATAAAACATTCTGAAGTCAATCGGGCAATATTTGAACAATTTCAGCATACAAGCAGCGTGCACACGCACCCGCACACGCGCACACACACACACACACACACACACACACACACACACACACACACACACACACACACACACACACACACACACACACACACACACACACACACACACACACACACACACACACACACACACACACACACACACACACAATTCCCCTCTAGACTATTTTACACTCCTAATCATTGGCCATAATGTGGTGGCCACGCTACATCAACCAAAGTATCCTCTTGACTCTCGCTCATTTTAAAGTGCTCTCTTTGCATTCCATTCTTCTCATAATCCATTTGTTGTGAGATTGTAATAATAGTGTGTCCTCATCGTCAACCTGCCGACCAGCGTAACTCGCGTCAAGCCTCTCATCTTCTGTTTGTGCTGCTGAGTCACTCACATGAACATCACGAGTTGGAAACTCAACCTGCAACTGAAAAGACTGGCCTCTGTTAGCCCGTTTAGACCCGAGCGATTCTTCTAAATTCTGACAGTTTTCTGAAAAACCCATCATTCAAACATTCAAAGCATTTTCATGTCAAGGACCCCCAAGAATATAATGTATTTGGCCGCCGAACCCCATCTGAAAATATGCTGTTCCAGGGACCCCACCCAGGAGCAAAGATTTGAGTTAAAAACGTTCGCTCTGAAAGAATATATATATTCAAAGATTTGCGTCACATTATTTAAAAAATAGCAGATCTACAAGCTTGTAGCGCAGCACTCTGTGCCGCGCTACAAGCTTGTAGATCTGCTATTTTTCAATAGCTAAAGCGTAACATAATGCTTAAAACACCAAAAGGGGTTCCCGCCCAGAATGGGCTAAGAGTGCAGGCCTACTACAGTACCTCCGCCAACACAATGCGCTTGTCAAGATAGATGCCATAATTACGACTGAGATGTGGGTTATGTAATTTTGGTGCATGCAAGAGTTAACCCATTAAAACCGTGAAATCATATTCTGTGTCATTTTAGATTTCTTTGGCTATTAAAAAAATAACAGATCTACAAGCTCAATGACCTGGTGGAGCCGTTATTTAAAGTCTGAGTATGGTGTACTGTATGTATGGTGTGAGTGACTTTGGTGAAACAGGTGAACAGCACCATATAAATATGAAATATGCCTAACCATCCTCACATGACTATTATAGCGAATGGGGAGATTTCAGAGTATTCCTCCTCACCCCAAGCTAGTAGACAATTTCATTGGTTACTTTTTGTGTTCAAATGTTTTTATTTTAATTATCCTTAACCCATTTAGGCCTGACATCGAAATTTAAAAAATGTCTTCTAAAAAATGACAGTTTTCTGATAAAAACCCATGTTTCTATGTCAGTGGTGCTCAAACATTTTCAAGTCAAGGACCCCCAAAATAATGGACCCCGGACCCCAATCTCAAAACATGTTTATATATTTGTTTCCTTGTGTGAGACTATCCTAATGGCATCATACTTATATGCATTGATTGATGTATTACTTGAATTTCTTTGTATATTTTCTTCTTAATGTACCTCTGGGTGTGATTGTTTTTAATTTAAGTAAAGGTATCAACACCATTTCCATCCCATTTCACAAGTTCGGCACTTATGAAAATAGCAAATCTACAAGCTCACAACGCATCACTCAAATAGCCAAAGTATATATAGGGGTCGGTGGACATGTTTTGTAATAATAATGAAAATCTGGAAAGCAAAAACTAGCAACTAAGGTTGTCAAATAATTGTAATAAGTGGATAAAAATGTTGAATGAATGGTGAATGAAAATTACCTGTCAAAATCCTGGTAGTTTGGCTATTGTCTTTCTTTCTTTAACCTTTATTCAGTGAAGTCAGTTGAGAGCAAGCTCTCTTTTCCAATAACGCCCTGATTATTGTTACCCGTAACCCTCACAATGCCCGCGTTAGTCTGACGTCCTGCTAGTCCCACATACGATACGTGGCCGGTAAGACTCGCCTGTGGCTTCTGCGTGCGGTCGTGGTTGGTTGGTGCCATGTCATTATTCTGACCTCCCATTGTTCTGACCTGCCATTGTTCTGACCTCCCATTGTGTCGACCTGCCATTGTGCCGACCTCCCATTGTTCCGAAATCAATTACTAACCCTATCTCTAACCCTAACCTAAACATAACCACAAGCACGGGAGCAGTGCATGTTTGCCAACCAGCAGCGCATGTTCGCCAACCTTAATGCATGTTCACCAAACAGCAATGCATGTTCGCCAACCTTAATGCATGTTCACCAACCTTAATGCATGTTCACCAACCAGCAGCGCATGTTCGCCAACCTTAATGCATGTTCGCCAACCAGCAGCGCATGTTCGCCAACCTTAATGCATGTTCGCCAACCAGCAGCGCATGTTCGCCAACCTTAATGCATGTTCGCCAACCTTAATGCATGTTCGCCAACCTTAATGCATGTTCGCCAACCTTAATGCATGTTCGCCAACCTTAATGCATGTTCGTACTAACGGGACTTGGGATCTATGGTCAGACACAGTTGATTATTGGGACGTCGGACTAACGCTATGGACCCCTCACTCACTAAGTCCCTAATGGGTTTATGTGTATTTATTTGGGATGGAGTGGACATCTCAATCACATTGCATTGCAGATGCATTGCTTACAGCATATTAGCACTCGTGCTAGTTTTCAACACCTTCCCGTCCACGACCCCCGAATGTGGCTTTGGTGAGTGCAGAGGCGTATCTACAATAAGGCGAGGGCAGGCGTCCGCCTGTCCAAATACATTTCTGGCCTGGCCAAAATCCATACAATGAGAAAAGAGAGAGGACAAAAACAAGACCTGAGAACTATTAATGGACAGCTGATTGGCCGTTGCGGTAGAGCGCGACCCTCAATCACCCATTGGAATGTAAATGCATGCCTTTCAGCCTTTGTATACTACTGTCTGGCAGGTATATCTCTTTGAAAACCTTTAGTGTTACGATCGTGCGCGGGGAGACGACAATTAACACATCTTGCCTGTCCAAAATGTAATTCTTGCCTGCCCAAAATGTAATTCCTGGAAACGCCACTGGGTGAGTGTAACTTAATCCATCATTTTGCAACGAACAACTTCATGAAGTGTGCCGGAACTGTTGCCACCGCGACCCGACTCCGGATAAGCGGCTGAAGGCGGACGTACAGTATGTAACTTTATGAAGTGAAGGTAAATGTTGTTTCAGTCTCCGCCCCTGTGCATGCACGTTGACTTCAGTGTTTACATGTTGTTTCAGCCTCCGCCCCTGTGCATGCACGTTGACTTCAGTGTTTACATGTTGTTTCAGCCTCCGCCCCTGTGCATGCACGTTGACTTCAGTGTTTACATGTTGTTTCAGCCTCCGCCCCTGTGCATGCACGTTGACTTCAGTGTTTACATGTTGTTTCAGCCTCCGCCCCTGTGCATGCACGTTGACTTCAGTGTTTACATGTTGTTTCAGTCTCCGCCCCTGTGCATGCACGTTGACTTCAGTGTTTACATGTTGTTTCAGCCTCCGCCCCTGTGCATGCACGTTGACTTCAGTGTTTACATGTTGTTTCAGCCTCCGCCCCTGTGCATGCACGTTGACTTCAGTGTTTACATGTTGTTTCAGCCTCCGTCCCTGTGCATGCACGTTGACTTCAGTGTTTACATGTTGTTTCAGCCTCCGCCCCTGTGCATGCACGTTGACTTCAGTGTTTACATGTTGTTTCAGCCTCCGCCCCTGTGCATGCACGTTGACTTCAGTGTTTACATGTTGTTTCAGTCTCCGCCCCTGTGCATGCACGTTGACTTCAGTGTTTACATGTTGTTTCAGCCTCCGCCCCTGTGCATGCACGTTGACTTCAGTGTTTACATGTTTCAGCCTCCGTCCCTGTGCATGCACGTTGACTTCAGTGTTTACATGTTGTTTCAGCCTCCGCCCCTGTGCATGCACGTTGACTTCAGTGTTTACATTCTGAAAGCTTTCGCTGGCTCTTCCACGACCATAAAGTTGTTCCGGAAGAGATTGCCGTGTACATTATTTAGATACCGTGCTGTTTGCTTGTGCCACATATTATAGCATTTTGTTTGCTTAGACAGATGCTATAGGTTTGATGTATATCTGGTATCCTAGTTACTTTACTAGCAATTACTTCGTTTTCTTAGCACTGAATACCATTTGAGCTGATAAATGACTTATGTGAGCTGATAAATGACTTATTTGTTGGGTTCACGGATAAGAGTATCTGCTAAACTACTACTTAACTTGTAAAATAATGTTTTTTTTTAAATGATGTCTAACAGTGGTTAGATGACATACGGATGTGAGCTATATTTGTTCTGACAAGACGAACCAGACTTTGTAGCCTATATATGTTGAGATGGGAACGATTCTACAAATGTCTTCTAAATCCTGACCCTATGTTTCTATGTCAGTCGTTCTCAAACATTTTCATGTCAAGGATGTGGAATCTGGAAATCATAATTCTATCCATAATGTGTGCTACTGTGCTCATAGCATATGGGTGATCCTGTTTATTCAGTAAGCATAGTTAATTGCACTAGTCAGTTCGTCTCCAAAGTCTGTGACTGTCCTCCACTACAGGTTCCCACACACCCGGTCCCATGTGGTGAGGGCCTGGCTATTCGTATGACAAAAGGAGTTTGTTGACATGCTAAAACAGTAGATCAAAGGGCCACAGTGATCCTTCTAGGAATGTGTAAAACTGTACTTAAGCAAGTTGATTCCTATTGTCATTCAGTCAGTCGACCCGAGGCCGTGAGGCTGGAGGAGCCTATGCTGTGTATGCTGTGTACTTCGAAATAAACCAACATCATCAAGGAACTTCACTCTGTCTGCGTCTCACAATTATCTCAATGCTCTCCCAGTGTTTTGGTTAAGTTTGTATGGTCTCGTGTCCAAAATACACGACATGTGGTGCCGACCCGGTCGTGTTGATGCATTTTTTGCGTCAGGCGAAGGGAACGACATGTGGTGCCTAGAAACCGGTGTCTATGGTGCGTTCCAGCGCCAGACAGGAAGAATCGGCGGCTTTTTATTCAGTCTAATCAGCGAGTTTTTGTGAGAGACGACAACGACGGGTTCCAGCGGAACGAGGACGAGGATGGCGACGGACCACCGCGATGAGGAGTGTTGCGCGGCGACGGCCTGCGTCACTGTCCAGCCAGTGCACGGGGTGGACGGAGGAGCGGTCGGCGACGGGCGGACAGCCACACGGGGGCCTTCGATCATCAACTCGGCGCGGGAGACGGCGGGCAGGGGGGCGATGCAGCGCAGCACGGCGGCGGGGGCACCAGCGTTCCAGGGGGAGAGGGGTTCGCTCATCCCGACGGGGAGAGGCGACCACTCGACGCTTGGCGCGGCGGCGGTTTCCACTTTCCATGGCCGGCTGACGACTCAAGCTGAGGGCCTTCACGGACCTGAGCAGGGGTCTGTGATGAAGATGTTGCCTCGTTTTCCCATCTCTGTTGTTTCAGAGCTGGGAGGGGGGGGAGATGATGAGATGATGAGAGTTTGCTTCGAGAACTTTCAGCGAAAACAGAGCGGTGAACATTTTCTCAACTTGGTCCATGCAGCTGAGCGAACTTTGAGGTAACGGAATGCAGCAAACAGAAGAATTTCCTTTGTTCATATGAGGGAGACGGACATTCCTTCTTTCTGATTACAATTGTGCGTCACGTTCGTTTGTACTAATCATTTATGTTTAAATTACAGGGCAATTGGCAGCCGTTGAGTGCCGACAGTGTTTAAAGTCAGGATAGTGATTAAATTACAGGGTAATTAATTGGTAGTCGTGTAGTACCGACAGTGTTGAAAGGAGGGTTTAATTTGACTCTTTTGTGGTTTTCTAGGGCTTAAAATGTGATTTAAATTACGGGATGGGAGTTATTAGTGAGGGGTTAAATTTCTGTTGGCTTCTGTTCTGGGATATAACGTGTTCTTCCTTTTTCTTATTTTTCATGTGAATTCCAAAGAGAGTTCATGTGATTTGGTGTGTTATTGGTCCTGTGAATCTCCAAGAGAGGTTTATGTGATTTGGTGTGTTATGGTCAGGATAAGTCTAAGACTTATTTTGATTTCGGTCCTGTGAAAACTCCAAAGAGAGAGTTTCATGTGATCTGGTGCTTATAAACATGTTATCCTAGATTTGAGTAACAACAGGGAAATTATCCTCCTAATGTTCTGTGACATTTTTAGCCATAAGAGTTTGAAATAACGCAAAGAGAATTCTGATCCGATCCATCCACTGATACGAAATTGTGTTTGAACTTACTGTAATGGAAACCAATTATGAATTATCCACTGATACGAAATTGTATTTGTACTTACTGTAAAGGAAATCATTTATGTCGAGTTGTGTAATCTTGAATGTCTGTCTGAAAACTATGTTGGGGAAATCTGTTATTCTGGTGTCTTGAGTATTGTTAAGCTGAGGATCAAGGGGGGTGGTAACTGGTAAGAATTATGGTTCCATATTTTTATATGACATATATGTCATAAGGGGGGTTATGTGGAATCTGGAAATCATAATTCTATCCATAATGTGTGCTACTGTGCTCATAGCATATGGGTGATCCTGTTTATTCAGTAAGCATAGTTAATTGCACTAGTCAGTTCGTCTCCAAAGTCTGTGACTGTCCTCCACTACAGGTTCCCACACACCCGGTCCCATGTGGTGAGGGCCTGGCTATTCGTATGACAAAAGGAGTTTGTTGACATGCTAAAACAGTAGATCAAAGGGCCACAGTGATCCTTCTAGGAATGTGTAAAACTGTACTTAAGCAAGTTGATTCCTATTGTCATTCAGTCAGTCGACCCGAGGCCGTGAGGCTGGAGGAGCCTATGCTGTGTATGCTGTGTACTTCGAAATAAACCAACATCATCAAGGAACTTCACTCTGTCTGCGTCTCACAATTATCTCAATGCTCTCCCAGTGTTTTGGTTAAGTTTGTATGGTCTCGTGTCCAAAATACACGACAAGGACCCCCAAGATTATATGTAATTGGCCGCCGACGGCCGACCCCCATCTGAAAATATGTAGTTCCAGGGACGCCCCCAGTGGAGTTAAAAACTTTGGCTCTGAAAGAATATATATATTCAAAGATTTGCGCCACATTTTCATGATTTTTCAAAAATAGCAGACTCTACAAGCTCGTAGATCTGCTATTTTTCAATGGCTAAAGTAAAAACACAGACAAGACTGCCTATTCCCAGTTAGAAAAAAGAAAAGAAAAGAAAAGAAAAACAAACATAAAAGTAAGACGCCATTGGGGCCGAACTGCTGCTTCTGTCGTTTCGCTGTAGACAAAACTGTCCACTGTGCTCATTGTGTTTTAACCAAGGGGGCAGGCAGACTTTCCAACGTTGAAGCTCTGGGTCCTAGTGGTAGGAGGAGGGACTACAGGCGGACCCGTGGATTCATGACCGGGAAACCCCGTGCAGCTGGGCTTTAACGTTGAGCGCTCGGTTGCCCTACGTCACTCAGGACCTCAAAGTTGAGGTCCGGGGAGGGACTTCCGGCAGTCTTCCGGGTGCTTCAAAACGCCACTGAGCAACTTCCACTGACATGAATAGCTGGGGGGGCGGAGCTTCGCGCCAGTTCAGTCTCTATTATATATATACTCTATGGTTTTAACCCATTCTGGGCGGGAACCCCTTTTGGTGTTTCACGCATTACGTTATACTTTAGCTATTGAAAAATAGCAGATCTACAAGCTCTGCCATTTTTTTAAAAATGTGGCGCAAATCTTTGAATATATTCTTTCAGAGCAAACATTTTTAACTCAAATCTTTCCCTGGAACAACATATCTTCAGATGGGGGTCGGTGGCCATGAATTACATAATCATTTTTGTGGTCCTTGACATGAAATATTGAGCACCACTGAGATAGGCATTTCAGAAAACTGTCACGATTTAGAAGACGTTTTTTTTATTTATTTTGACGTCAGGCCTAAATGTTTTAATGTTTTTGTTGGATAGTTTGCACAACCACAGGCAACACACCTGCCCTCATCTATTGATAATGAAATGTGATCTTATTTGCATGTCGTTCACAGTATGCCTGTATTGGGCAGCTGATGGTCTGACAAAAGGCCGGCTGTGTGGCAACACCCATGGTGTGTATAATACTGAATCCATCCACATTCACCGAATACATTTCAGCATTCGTTTTATTTTATACCATTCTGGGCGCCTGGAACCCCTTTTGGTGTTTTAACTGTATGGTGTTTTAACTGTATGTACTGTATGTTTATGCTTTAGCTATTGAAAAATAGCAGATCTACAAGCTCGTAGCGAGGCACCGAGTGCCGCGCTACAAGCTTGTAGGTCTGCTATTTTTGAAAAATCATTGAAAATGTATAGTGCAAATCTTTGGATATATATTCTTTCAGAGCGAAAGTTTTTAACTCAAATCTTTGCTTCTGGAAGGTCCCTGGAACAAGATATTTTCAGATGGAGGTCGGCGACCAATTACATATATTTTTGTGGGTCCTTGACATGAAAATGTTTGAGAACGACTGACACATAGAAACATAGGGTTTTTTCAGAAAACTGTCATGATTTAGAAGACATTTGTAGAATCGAATTCAGGTCAACATGCGTTATACTATTCAATGACTCAACTCAATTCCTCGTGAGACCATCAAACATTCATTTCCTGTAAACGTGAATATACTAAAACTCTTCTGAGTTCATGTAGCTCTGAGAGTAAGAGTTTTACTCTTTCATTTTTTTCTCTTCATTTGTCCAATTAAAAAATATATTAAAACTACCATATTTGATCATTATTGTTCTTGATGGCATTTATGTAGCATTTATGTAGCAAAAAGCCATTCAAAGTAATCCGTTAGTTCCGTTAGTGGGTTTCTATTTTCTAGTTTGGCGTTGCTGACTGACACTAACCTGACTCCGCCAGATGGGGCAGCAGAGAGTACACTGGCAGACTTGATGCCCGGCCACAAAACGGCCTGGCCAATCAGCAGCAGCTATCCCGCCTCTAGCTGCTGCTGATTGGCCAGGCCGTTTTGTGGCCAGGCATCAAGTCTGCCTGAGAGTTCCCAGATGGGAGCAGGAGGGGGGAACGCAGTGTACTCTCTGCTGCCCCATCTGGCGGAGTCAGGTTAGACTGACACACCTTCGGCAGGAGTTTTCGAGCGAACCTTCGAACCATTCGTTTCTAATTAATTTGAAAAATAACCTTCCTGTGCACAACAACTTCCTCTTCAAAATAAGAGCCACATGTAATGATTAGTCAACACTAGTTTTATTTCTAAGTCTACTTACAGGACAATAACATCACATTTGAGTTCCTTTTGAATGCCTGTCAGATTTCTCTACATAACTGTCTCAGCTGTTGGTGTCAATGCACCTTGCATGCCTTTGATCTACGCGCAGAAAACATTTTGACGACGTATGCGCACTGGGGCTGTGTGGGGTTGTGTGCCCCCCTGATTATTAATAACATCTAAACATGTAACATGTAAACACAACATGAACATATATAGTACTCTTATTATGCATGTCGCATTCTCGCCAAGAAATATTTTCAAGTAAAAAAAAGGGGAAAAAATAATAATAATAATAAAAAGAATGGTTCAAGCCCATTAATTAAGATTTGAGTGCCAACCCTAACGATCGAAGGTTCGAACCCCGAATGTTCGGGGACAGCCTTAACACACACACACACAGAGAGAGAGAGAGAGAAAGAGTTAAGTGTTCCTGAGCAAGACACCTAACCTCCAACTGCTCCCCCTGAGTGCTCATCATAACCATCTGAGCAGCCATCAGCTGGTGAAGCTGAGACTGACTTAACCCCCATCCCATATGGGACTAACAAGGGCCTCCCTCTCCTTGGCATCTACAAGCTCAAAACGCCATGCTTGGTGAGCTTACAGTAGCTATTGGACAAGAAAGCCAAGACAAGGAGCAGATGATGTATATGTATATGCAGCCTTCATTTTTAAACAGACCCAATACACTCTGGGATCTATTAATACACACAGATGTGTGATCTTCAGTATTAAACACTTCCCTTTGCTGTGAAGTTAACAGCTATTAAATGAATTTATGACACCACCTAGTTAATTTATGACACCACCTGGTGGCTCCACTCGGAGCCAGAGCCAGTTAACCCAACCCGTCTTTAACCCATTAGACATAAGTTCAATTCTACAAAATGTCTTCTAAATCCTGACAGTTTTCTGAAAAACCCATGTTTCTATGTCAGTGGTTCTCATCTGAGAATATGTAGTTTCAGGGACCCCCCCCAGAAGCAAAGAATTTAGTTAAAAACGTTCCCTCTGAAAGAATATATATATTCAAAGATTTGGGGCCACATTTTCACGATTTTTCAAAAATAGCAGACCTACAAGCTCGTAGCGCGGCACTTGGTGCCGCGCTATGAGCTTGTAGATCTGCTATTTTGCAATAGCTAAAGTATAACATAATGCTTAAAACAGCAACACCAACCAGAATGGGTTAACACTTCCCTTTGCTGTGAACAGCTATTAAAACCAGGAACATCTCAATATATAGTGTCCTAGAAAATGTTTCCGACTACTGTACGTACCTGTAGCTTCCACCATCCCTTCCAGAATGACCACGACCTCGATGTCTTCCTTCCCCAGGTGGGCCTGCGAGATCTCCCAGAAGGGACTCTTGTGGTTGATCTCGTGGCAGATGATGAGCGGCGACACCAGGAAGAGCCGGTCGTCCCCGGTGTCGTAGCCCACGTTGATGTCCGTCTGGTTGAGGGGGATGAACTCCCCTTCCTTGGTCTGCTTCGACTTGATCATCTTGGCTCGGATGGACGCCTCCACGATGTGCGAGTTCCGCAGGTCCCCGACGCGGAACATCAGGCACAGCCGGCCGTCCCGCATGGAGATGACCGCGTTGGTGGAGAACACCAGCGTCTCGGCGCGCTTCTTGGGCTGCGAGATCTTGACGAACATGCAGCCGACCATGAAGGCGTTCACGATGGAGCCCAGCACGGACTGTATGAGCAGCAGGAGGATGCCCTCGGGGCACTTGTCCGTGATGACCCGGTAGCCGTACCCGATGGTGGTCTCCGTCTCGATGGAGAAGAGAAAGGCCGAGACGAAGCCGTTGAGGTTGTTGACGCACGGCGTCCACTTGTCGTCCGACATGTGGTCGAAGTCGCCGCGCACGTAGGCGATGAGCCACCACGCCAGGCCGAAGAAGAGCCACGTTATGGTGTACACCAGGACGAAGATGAAGAGGTTGAACCTCCACTTCAGGTCCACCAGCGTGGTGAAGATGTCCGTGAGGTAGCGGTACGTCTCCCGCACGTTCCCGTGGTGGACATTGCATTTGCCGTCCTTGCGGACGTACCTCTGCACCTTGCGGGGCTTCCTCTCCACCTCGGTCAGCTGCTTGGGCAGGTCATCTCGGAACAGCTTGGACAGCTTGGCCGTTCTGAAGATGGCTGTGCTCTCCACATCCCGATCCATGGGGTTCCTGGACGAATTCAAGCCTGCAGTGAGACAAATGGTAAATAAAATGGTAAATGGTGCATTTATATAGCGCCTTTATTCAAGGCGCTTTACATAGATTGTGCATTACGTGCATTACATTCACCCATTCACACACAGATTGCGGCGGAAACCATGCAAGGTACCAACCAGCACATCGGGAGCAATTTGGGGTTCATTGTCTTGCCCAAGGACACTTCGACATGTAGACAGGAGGAGCCGGGATTCAAACCACCGACCCATGGATCATTGGACGACCTGCTCTACCTCTTGAGCCACAGTCGCCGCCGACAAGAGTAGGTGATCTATTAAAGTGACTCAGTTCAGCATGTTCGTGTTCGTGTAGTGCATGGGGGGCCCTGGTGTAGTGCATGGGGGGCCCACACTTCTGTTTTTTACTTGAGAGCTACTTTCAAAATGACCGGCTCAGCAACAATGTACCTGAGGGGGCTTTGGAATGGCGTTGCATGTAAGACAAACGCACTTGGAATGGGACATACAGGGGGACATTTTTTCATCCATGTTTTTTTGTATAAAACGTTGCAATGCTACTGACGTTTGTGATACAATACTTGAAAACAAAGTACTACATTGTGGGTTTGAGCTGACGTACAGGCCCTTTTTGATGTCTGTCAATCAATCAATCAAGTCACCTTAATTCAAGTGGCATATGCCTTATTTTCTTCTTCTTTTTTTTACATTTAAATTATATATTTTTAGGGCATATGTCAGGTGTTCTAGCTGCACAGCCTTTGTACCTTTTGGGCACCCCTGGTGTAGTTATTATTCTAACATGGGTGTCATTGAATAAGATGATACTGGATTTCTTGTCTCTCTCAAAACAAAACAAGAATGACGCAGGCTTCTACGTATGTCAGCAAGTACGAACCAATTTCAACCAATAATATCATGAAACATGCAGCCAGCGCTCACTAACACGACGATTTAAACATACATACAGTTTGTAGGATGATCACAATGAGCCAACTCTATATACATTAATCCATTATAACCGGGAAAGCATCTGTGTCATTTTAGATTGAGCTGAAAAAGCATTATTTTATACTTTTCGCTATTCAACAATAGCAGATCTACAAGCTCATAGCGCGTCACTTCGTGTGCAAATCTTATATTCATATTAAAGCAAACATTGTTGCTTTAATATGAATGAATGAATGAAATTGTGGGCTTGTAAGTCTGCTATTTTCGGGCCAATTCGCTGTGCAATGCCATTGTGTGAGGACGTATCAGGCTGAATATCAGGCAGGTTTTTATCAGCCTGTTCAGCTTTATAAGCTTTTTGAGTGGTGTAAACCACTCCTACGACTGGCTTTGTTTGTCTGTCTGTCTGTGCTCAAAAAATGAGCATGGTTGCTACGTTCACCCAGTTCACCCGGGTGTGATTTCATTACGTCAGACATTACGTCAGACCACAGCTGATCAGGCTATATAAGACCTTACACCACTCAGTTCACACGGGTGTGATTTTTTTATCTTGTTACAAGATACTAAATATGAACCCAGTTAAGGCAGGGCCAGCAGCCTCTCCCTTGGAAATAAAGAACTATTATCAAACAACGTTGTCGTCTGTCCTTCCTTTGATAGCTTTCACATATCGATGTGATCCCTGCAGCGGCGATGGTGAAGCATTGAAGGAAAGGAAACCTTTCTCCTTGGGAATGAAGCAACCCGTACGTTTCAGAGCAGCAGCACGCAGACATGCAGGCAGAGAAGTGAATGAATGAATGCTTCACTGTCTAATCTCTTTAGAGACGTCCGGGTGAAACTAATGACATATGACACCGACCCGTCAATCTTCCACACAGTGCTAATTAAGATTCCGTATGCTATAATATATAATAGATGGTACCAGAGAGAGGTCAGTGCTGACTGACCATCAATGCAGTAAGTCATCTTTGTGGTCCGAGGTGACCTCCAGGCAGGTCACTGCCATGATAATGACATGATGACATGTCGGCCGACCTGTCGATCTTCCACACAGAGCTAAGATTCATGATGCTCTAGATCAGTGGTGGGCAACTTTGATGATGGAGAGAATCCACGTAACTCGGGAACCGTTCGCTCCACCGACTGCTCTGGAGCCGGACAGAAACTCTTGTTGATCTGACCTCATCCAAACCCTGTACACTCAAGACATGCTCCATATATGGCCAGTACAGAATTCATTCCATATGTTGATCTGACCGACCCCCCCCCCCCCCCCCCCCCGCCATGCCAAAGGGCCAGCGCTCGCCCAGCAGTCTGCTGTCACCCAGGCGGACCGCGAGGACTTGCAACGCACACGGTCCCGGGCAGTGCCTCCGGCTCCCAGTTCTCACACACGCAGAGATGACAGGTCAGAACACACACACACACACACACACACACACACACACACACACACACACACACACACACACACACACACACACACACACACACACATTTGGTATAGACATAACAATATAATAATTAGGCACGCATCGCTTTGCCTAAAACACTGAACTATAGAAGAACCGCAATTGGAAAAAGCCTACGTCGGCTCCCATGCATTTGTTGAAGAGACATCTATACATTTTCAAATTATATTGTTGTTATGCTTAAATCATCGCTTTGGTTAAAACGCTCAATCCCGCGGATAAAGTATAGTCTACCGCATATGTACAATAATAGCCTACATTTAACAAACAAGCTTGATTGACATTTGTAAATAGGTCAATACAAAGACTGCTACGAGGATAAAAGCAGAAAAGCACTAGGAGGCTTCTTTACATCAGGTATAAAGTAAAAGGAAAACGTGACAACCGTATGGAAGAAGGAGCAGAAGAACTGGGAGGCGGAGGCGTCGGGGGCAAAGAAACATGCGCAGTTGAGACCAGGAAGTTGTACATGCCCAAATTTGTGCATGTACAACGTCCTGGTCTCAACTGCGCATGTTTCTTTCCTTCCATGGGGCAACATGGAGTCGCCCGTACGGTCTTCGCTTCTCGTCCTCTTTAGATAGTCCTTGGTTCATGGTTGTGAGTGGTGCTCCTCTGTGAGTCACAAGGTTCAGGTTTGGATGCCAGGCTCTGCCAAGCGTATGGCTAACTCTTCTCTGCTGTCGGGAGGAAACCTCATAACTCCAAAAAGGTTCATTTTTCAGGAAATGAAAAATACACATTTTTCAGGAAATTAAGAAAACCTTATATTTAAAAAAAACAAACAAAGCAATACAGCCTCATCAAAGTTGGTGTTGTAACTTTATATATTGTCAATTACTTCCATGAGAGGGGGAGAGGTGGTGGAGTTAGTTGCAGCTTTAGCAGACATTTTGAGGGTCCAATGGAGTTAAGAGGTTTTGTCCAAAGCACTTTTTACTACTTTCCTTTGGTTCAATATTTTCGAAACAACACGCAGACGTAAAGGGTGTTCAATAGCACTGATTTATGCCAAGAAAAAAATCTAAAACCTCAGAAATATCGACAACAACGATATGCTGTATAGGTCCTGTAGTGTTGTGATCTTCATTATGCAGAGAGAGAGAAAGAGAGAGTAAGAGAGAGAGAGACAGACAGGGAGAGAGAGAGAGAGTAATAGAGAGAGGGAGACAGAGAGAGGAGTGTAGACTTTGTAAACCTAAAAATAGAATAGTCATAAATAAAATATGATTTTTCTGTCTTGAACCCATTGTGGTGTGTGATGAAATCTTCTCTGACAGGGGGATGATGGAATGGAGGCACCAAGATGTCATCCTGTCTAGACTATAGGACATGAAAATAGTTACGGCTGGCCCTGCTTCTCTCCCTCGAGCCACTCTGGCCCTGCTTCTCTCCCTCGAGCCACGCTGGCCCTGCTTCTCTCCCTCGAGCCACGCTGGCCCTGCTTCTCTCCCTCGAGCCACGCTGGCCCTGCTTCTCTCCCTCGAGCCACGCTGGCCCTGCTTCTCTCCCTCGAGCCACGCTGGCCCTGCTTCTCTCCCTCGACTGCTTCTCTCCCTCGAGCCACGCTGGCCCTGCTCCTCTCCCTCGAGCCACGCTGGCCCTGCTTCTCTCCCTCGAGCCACGCTGGCCCTGCTTCTCTCCCTCGACTGATTCTCTCCCTCGAGCCACGCTGGCCCTGCTCCTCTCCCTCGAGCCACGCTGGCCCTGCTTCTCTCCCTCGAGCCACTCTGGCCCTGCTTCTCTCCCTCGAGCCACTCCACTTTGCAATCACTGCTTATTCAATTACATTCTTTACTTAAGAGGACAACTGAGTGCTCTACGTCAGTGGTTTCCAAAGTGGGGTCCGGGGACCCCCAGGGGTCCTTGAGGGAGTTCCAGGGGGTCCCCAGCTAAATGATAGTTTGGAACCAAATGGACCCTTATGGGTCTGTAACTCTGAGAGTGTACAAATGGAACCAAATGTCCATTGGTTCAATTTGTACACTCTCAAGAGTTAAATTAACATTGATTTTACAATATAAATTGGGGGTCCCAGAGTTAGAAATGCCATTAAACGGGGGTCTGTAGACTAATGCAGGTCCTTGAAATTAAACGGGTTGAGAATCTTCTCCTATGGGGGGTCCCTGGCATCTCTTTTCAAATGGGGGTCCGCGGGCCAATTAGTGTAAATTTGGGGGTCCTTGACAGTGGGAACCACTGCTCTATATCCTCCATGCTCTAGACCAGGGGTAACCAACCAGGGGTTCGGGCGCTACCAGTAGCTCGCACGAGCCATTCAAGTAGATCCCGGAGTGAGCGGTGTCAGACTGACAGGCAGCCAGTATACCAATACACAGAACGTGGATTTAGAATAGCTTGCAGTGATGGCCCCAGACATGTATCGGGCCATCAACTGCAGAGTTCGTTTGTTCTCTTGTTTGACCGCTATCTTGTGATGCACAACTTGTGCATAATAGTCATGCATATCAGAACAGAACTATGGTATAAAAACACACAGAACAGCCTCACTCACTTACTATACCTACACAGGCAAGCAGTGACTACTCTACTCTGACTATGGAAAAATATTATATTTTGGCATTGATTATATAACTATCAGTATTTATTCCTATTTAAACTATAGTCTTTGTGTGGATGTGTGCGTGCACATGCATTGAGCCTGTTAGAAATCGCAGCCTATTTTAGTGGTAGATCATGGCTTACAATTGGGAATAAAATGGGCTTGAAAAGGTTGGTTACCACTGCTCTATAGCCTCCATGCTCTAGGCTATACAGCCAATGTGATCTATATGCTGAAGTGTCCGTGTGGTCTTGCCTACATATCGGCAAGACATCAAGACCTTTAAAAACATGTATATCCGAACACCGTATAGTACCATCCGCAACCATGTGGTTATCACTAGTCCTCAGTGGCGTGCACAGACATTTAGAGGGGCAGGTGCTCAGTGGCGTGCACAGACATTTAGAGGGGCAGGTGCTCAGTGGCGTGCACAGACATTTAGAGGGGCAGGTGCTCAGTGGCGTGCACAGACATTTAGAGGGGCAGGTGCTCAGTGGCGTGCACAGACATTTAGAGGGGCAGGTGCTCAGTGGCGTGAACAGACATTTAGAGGGGCAGGTGCTCAGTGGCGTGCACAGACATTTAGAGGGGCAGGTGATCAGTGGCGTGCACAGACATTTAGAGGGGCAGGTCCTCAGTGGCATGCACAGACATTTAGAGGGGCAGGTAGTCAAGTGAAAAAAGGGCACCTTGTGCAGCGCGTGGAACCGGCCGGTTACCTAAATAGTGTGAGATTTATAGATCTTGGGGCCTAAATAATATATTAGAAGCTTTTTATCAAGAATTGATCAATGTCACCATGGTCCACATACTGTACAGTGTACACTTTTTTCTTTTTTCAAAACGGCACTATGCCAAAAGGGCAGGGCTCTAGCACCCCCTAGTGTCTATCTGTGCACGCCACTGCTAGTCCTGTAGCTGTACGTTTTTGTAAAGCGGGTCACAATGTCTCCACACACAGATATACAGGGATTGAATTGATCCAACCCCCACGTAGAGTCGGTGACATCAATAACATCCTTTTAAAACGTGAGCTATTTTGGTTACACACGTTACGTTACAGACTCTTGCTCCAAAAGGTCTAAACGAAGATTATGAATGATAGAGCGTTTCTGTAAATGGCATCCTGTGATGTATATACCTCTGAGTCTCTATGTGTGTTGTTTATGTGTCTATAGATGCACATTTTGACCAGCTCAGTGGCCTAGTGGTTAGAGTGTCTGCCCTGAGACTGGGAGGTCCGAGTTCGATCTCCGGCCGGGTCATACCAAAGACTCTAAAAATGGGGGCCAATGCCTCCCTGTTTGACACTCAGCATCAAGGGTTGGATTGGGGGTAAGTCCCTGCGACATACTAGCGTCATGTCCAGGGGGTGTACTTGTACATCAAGCTGCCTCACGCTACAGAAACAGGAGATAGGCTCCTTCCCTATGGGCCTCATGGCTACAGAAACACGAGATAGGCTCCTTCCCCTATGGGCCTCATGGCTACAGAAAGAGGAGATAGGCTCCTTCCCTATGGGCCTCATGGCTACAGAAACAGGAGATAGGCTCCTTCCCTATGGGCCTCATGGCTACAGAAACAGGAGATAGGCTCCTTCCCCTATGGGCCTCATGGCTACAGAAACAGGAGATAGGCTCCTTCCCCTATGGGCCTCATGGCTACAGAAACAGGAGATAGGCTCCTGCCCCTATGGGCCTCATGGCTACAGAAACAGGAGATAGGCTCCTGCCCTATGGGCCTCATGGCTACAGAAACAGGAGATGGCTCCTGCCCTATGGGCCTCATTGCTACAGAAACAGGAGATAGGCTGCTGCCCCTATGGGCCTCATGGCTACAGAAACAGGAGATAGGCTCCTTCCCTATGGGCCTCATGGCTACAGAAACAGGAGATAGGCTCCTTCCCTATGGGCCTCATGGCTACAGAAACAGGAGATAGGCTCCTGCCCCTATGGGCCTCATGGCTACAGAAACAGGAGATAGGCTCCTTCCCTATGGGCCTCATGGCTCGTCAAGGCTACTTACTTAGATGCACATGGACTTGGTCTCAACTCCATGGATATCTACGGTCATATTTAGACATCTTCTCCTTGATGGGTCAAATCCTGGTTGTTTATCCATAATGTTTACAGACTCTCCTGTTGTTTTTGAGGGGCGCCATGCAGCCCCTCCTATACACAGGTTTAATGTTTGTCTTTAGTTCAATGTTTGTTTTGTAAACGCCTTTGATAATGAAGGGAAAATTTACCACATAATGTGTCATTTATGTCATATTGTCTTTGTTTAATGTTTGTGTTGGCACCGTTTGTTTTTCACATCACCATTACATCACCATATCAACATGAGTTAGACTTTAATATATTAGCGCCCCTCACTTCACATGGGTGCAGTGACGTAGAGTCTGTGGGGGCCGGGGGGCCAGGGCCCTATTATATATATATATATTCGCCTCAGTTCGTCCCGTTTGTACCGCACCAGGTCGCGCCGCGCCCGTTCGCGCAATTCTCGGGCGATCGGATCGGGCCCCCATGACGATTATAAAAACATTTAGTCTCTGCATGGGTGTGATTTTTAACTGATCATAAGGTATTTTGATTTTGTTTGTTTTGTGTACGTTTACAATCACTGTCAGGAGCTGAGAGCAACTTAGTTACATCATCAGCCAATCCCTGATTGGCCGACAGACAACGGCAGGCCCGCGGGAAGTACTTTACACTCGCAGGGTCTGAGCGTCTAGTAGGGGGTGCGCGCGCGTAGCGCGCGCCGCAAAAATGCGCGTGCACGCGCATCATGCACGCGCATTTTTGCGCATTTTCGCGCGCAAACGTGGCCTTTACATTCCCTCTCCACACGCAAGTTATATGAACGAACTGACACAGGCAATTAACCAGGATAAGGTGCCAATACTGTGATACAGCATATTTATTAGGCCTGGCCTATCTCTTTTTTTTTTCTTCCCCTCCTGTTCGAGGGGGGGCTGTGCCTGGGGGGAGGGGGTGCTACAGCCCCCCCAGCACCCCTACTTCCCTCAGCCCTGGACAACGGTACTTGTGCGCTCTTGTAACGCCCGGGATTCGAACTCGGGTCTCCCGCGTGAAAGTCCAACATCTTTTAAAACCACTTGACCAAAGGGATAGGCTATCCCTCTGGACCGCGGGGAGATATTAAGACTTTTCAGGCCATGAGGCAGAGGCTCTGAGTCACTCTGCTTATTATTAATAATAATAATAATAATAATAAAATCATGTGTGGTCCCGACCAATGCATGTTGAACACCAATTCATGTTGTTCTCCTGCATTGTTATTGTTATAATGCAAGTGTTTCCACTGGCCCTGTCACCTGCCCCCCCCCCCACACACACACACACACACACACACACGCACTAGCTGAAACGCTGCGCGCACCACCGCACGTACGGCAGGCACAGCCCACCATAATGGCAGGTTTCCCCGTCGCCATGGTGATGAGAACCCATCCAGGGCAGTTTATTATGTCTTGTTGGTGCGGGACTATATTTATCATCATGGCTACAGTAGAGGCTACTGTGGCCGGCCGGGAGTCGTCGTGCAACGATCATCTTGAGAGTGAAATGAAACGAAACGAAACCACACACTTAACACACACACAGCCCACCACAAACACACAGACAGACCGACGCACGTACAGCACAGGACAGTAAAAGATACACGCATATTATATATTGTATTTATTCTTGAATCTTTTCCTCGTTGCTTCTTATTTTCGCCACAAATCAGTCAAATCAACCATAATAATCCTCCTTATAGGTATCATCAGGTATAGGTGTTGGCTAATTGTAATCAGCTGTGATTTCTCCCCACATGCAGTGAGTGAACTAATATTAGGCCTGCCTGTCAATGTTATGTAACACCTACTGTATGTCTCCACTGTCATGTCTACACTTATTATTATTTCGCGCAGTCAACGGACCAAGAATGACAGAGGTTTTATTTTAAATCGATAATGACATTGTGTGTGTGTGTGTGTGTGTGTGTGTGTGTGTGTGTGTGTGTGTGTGTGTGTGTGTGTGTGTGTGTGTGTCGCGCTCTCTCTGTCAGTCTTGACCGACTCCCTCAAATATCCACTGGACGTTCATTGTCAACGCCCGTACTTCGCCACACATTGAGCGAATTACAAATATAAAAGTGCTCGACCTGAAGTCAGAGATGTCCAGCGTCGGGTCGGGCCGGGCCGGCTGTGCGTTCACTGCTATTCCGTGTTGTTCGATATAGAGCCGTTTAATCCCGCCTGTGCCTGATTTTCAGTCTACTATAGTGAGTTTATAGTGGCGCTGTTGTGGCGCAGCAGGCCAACGCCGGTATTACACGCAGCGGAAACGAGGAAACACGGTGACATTCGGGCCCGGGCTCTTTTTACCTCTTTTTATGGAACAAATACGGAATCAGACGGAACATAAGCGGCCCGCCGCGACGGGTAACAGCTAGTAGGGTGAGCACTTTATATTTTGCCATTTATACGCGTATAATAGAGTTGTGTACGGACCTCATATACGGACGTCCCGTTGATAATAGAGGAGGAGGAGGTAGACCAAAACTGACCGAGATATACACACAACACAACTATCGAATAAAACAGCATACATCTATTTAGGTACACGTCATTATACAGTTGCACTAAACCGGAGCTCGGGTGCATAAAACCGTCGATGAAAAGGAAGAAGTATTTCATACCTTAATGTTCATGTAAGGCTGCCATCCTCCTCGGTTTCTCCTCGCAGCCTCTACAAGACAATAAATTGTTCTCCTGATCTCCAGCCTGTGGACGCGGTCGACTCGACTCGGTCAGGTGGGTGAAGAGAAGACAGGGCGAAGGAGGCGGATATATATTAATCCAGCATTTCCCCCACCATTATCATCATCATCATCATGATGACAGTGAATTCATGTAGCCTACTGTACTACTACTATATGACTGTATGATACATCTCCTCCTGATACACAGTACACACACACAACCCGCCGTCTCCTCGACTGAACGTCAGGCAGAGATTGGAGACACTACAGGGAAGAAGAGGAGAGAGAGGGGTGGGGGGCGTATTGTGTGCGTGTGTGTGTGTTTGGAGACAGGAAAGGAGAAAGAGAGAGCGAGAGAGAGAGAGAGAGAGAGAGTGTGTGTGTGTGTGTGTGTGTGTGTGTGTGTGTGTGTGTGTGTGTGTGTGTGTGTGTGTGTGTGTTTGGAGAAAGGGAAGGAGAAAGAGAGAGCGAGAGAGTGTGTGTGTGTGTGTGTGTGTGTGTGTGTGTGTGTGTGTTTGGAGACAGGGAAGGAGAAAGAGAGCGAGAGAGAGAGTGTGTGTGTGTGTGTGTGTGTGTGTGTGTGTGTGTGTGTGTGTGTGTGTGTGTGTGTGTGTGTATGTGTGTGCGCGCGCGTGTGTGTGGGAGGATATTGGTACAACATGGGAGAGATAGATAGATAGATAGATAGATAGATAGATAGATAGATAGATAGATAGATAGATAGATAGATAGATAGATAGATAGATAGATAGATAGATAGATAGATAGATAGATAGTTAGAGAGATAGATATATAGATAGATAGATAGATAGATAGATAGATAGATAGATAGATAGATAGATAGATAGATAGTGGCAGCGGTGGCCGAACGGATAGCGGCGCGGTCTAGATACCGGAAGGTTCCCAGTTCGAATCAGCCGTCCGACGTTAAAATTACCACCGCTGAAATGCCCTTGAACAAGGCATCAACCACTACGATGAAATGTGTTCTATGAGCAGGGCCTGGCTGGAAACAAGTTCTTGAGCTTAGCCCAGATACCCTGGGTAAATATAGATTTCATTTCATTTCATTTCATAGATAGATAGATAGATAGATAGATAGATAGTTAGAGAGATAGAGAGATAGATAGATAGAGAGATAGAGAGTTAGAGAGAGAGATAGAGAGATAGATAGTTAGAGAGATAGATAGATAGATAGATAGATAGATAGATAGATAGATAGATAGATAGATAGATAGATAGATAGATAGATAGATAGATAGATAGATAGATATAGATAGATAGATAGATAGAGACTCATACAGATACACTCATATCACTAGATACTAGTACTTCCTTTCCTTGCAGTATTAGTCAACATCAACATGTAATGTTTACTGACGTAAACAAAAGGCCCCCAAAGGTCTAATAATAGCCCAGTGTGAACTATCTGTATGATGATGATATAACATATGAAGAAGAGCCTATAATCTAATTGGTTGCTATGGACCGCTTGGTTGGTTGTCTCAACACAATCATGTTCTACAGCACTGGTTCCCAAAGTGGGGTCCAGGGACCCCCAGGGGTCCTTGAGGGTCCCTATAGGTAAATGATAGTTTGGAACCAAAATGGACCCTTATGGGTCTGTGACTCTGAGTGTGTACAAATGGAACCAAATGGACCCTTATATGTGTCTGTAACTCTTGAGTGTACAAAACTACAAATGGAACCAAATGGACCCTTATGGGTCTGTAACTCTTGTGTGTACAAATGGACCCTTATGGGTCTGTAACTCTGAGTGTGTATACAAATGGAACCAAAATTTGGCGACTGTGGCTCAAGAGGTAGAGCAGGTTGTCCAATGATCCATGGGTCGGCGGTTCGAATCCCGGCTCCTCCTGTCTACATGTCGAAGTGTCCTTGGGCAAGACACTGAACCCCAAATTGCTCCCGATGTGCTGGTTGGTACCTTGTATGGCTTCCGCTGCAATCGGTGTATGAATGTGTGTGTGAATGGGTGAATTTAATGCACAATCTATGTAAAGCGCCTTGGATAAAGGCAGTATATATATGCACCATTTATGGGTCTGTAACTCTGAGTGTGTACAAATGGAACCAAATGGACCCTTATGGGTCTGTAACTCTGAGAGTGTACAAATGGAACCAAATGGACCCTTATGGGTCTGTAACTCTGAGAGTGTACAAATGGAACCAAATGGACCCTTATGGGTCTGTAACTCTGAGTGTACAAATGGAACCAAATGGACCCTTATGGGTCTGTAACTCTGAGAGTGTACAAATGGAACCAAATGGACCCTTATGGGTCTGTAACTCTGAGTGTGTATACAAATGGAACCAAATGGACCCTTATGGGTCTGTAACTCTGAGTGTGTACAAATGGACCCTTATGTGTCTGTAACTCTGAGAGTGTACAAATGGAACCAAATGGACCCGTATGGGTCTGTAACTCTGAGTGTGTACAAATGGAACCAAATGGACCCTTATGGGTCTGTAACTCTGAGTGTGTACAAATGGAACCAAATGGACCCTTATGGGTCTGTAACTCTGAGAGTGTACAAATGGAACCAAATGGACCCGTCCATTTGTACACTCTCAGAGTTAAATTAACATAGATTTTTACTAATCTAAAATCTAAATTGGGGGTCTCAGAGATAGAAATGCCATAAATGGGGGTCTGTAGACTAATGCATGTCAAACTGGGGGTCCTTGACAATAACATGGTTGAGAATCACTGCTAGAGCCGTAAACATCTTCTCTTATGGGGGTTCCTGGCAAATCTTTTCAATTTGGGGGTCCTTGACATGGAAAAGTTTGGGAACCACTACAGAAAGCTAAACTGTTTTATATAACTATATGCCTATAGTACACACAACCATATGCTAAGAGAAAGAGAGACAACAATGCAATGATGATACACGAACCGACCAAATTAATATATGGTACTTTGACCTATATTTGTTTATAATTAATATTATTTATGCATATATAGATTATGGTCTCAGTAACCTGAGCGACTATAAGAAAAGTGAGAGTCTGTGTCTAATTGGGGCTATGTTTTCAGTAGAAACACATGAGCCTAGATACGTTTCGTTCGTTCGTTCAGAGATAGGTCAGTTATATCTTACGATCATAGTTAGCACCAACAGAGTTATTAATAGAAGTATACTAGTCTAGTATGGAAGTCAGGAGTGTGCGGTATATCTAGTTCTATATGGGTAAATAGGACAGGCATGTATTGAGGTGAAGGGGCCACCAGATGGCGACAGACTCTTAGTCTAGCAGCAGAGTAAGTCCTTAAAAAGGCTTTAGTTTTTGAGTGGTGCAACCACTCCAAGGAACAGCAATGTCCGTGTCCGTGTGACACCTATGTGACTCGTGTTAACCTATGTTTGTGTGTGACTCATGTGTGACTCATGAGTACCAGTAGGGGCGCTGTCGTGCCAGAAACAGAGAGAGAGAAATAGTGCTGTACTGTTGCCTGCTAATGAGAGCGAGAGAGAGAGGGGGGGAGTTGCACCACTCAGTTCACATGGGTGTGATTTTCAGATACTCTGAGCTGAGAATAAGGAACCATGCACATACAACCCACACTGTGTTCTTGACCGTCTCAGTCAGAGGTCTACAGCTCTCCAGCTCCCTCTCTTATGATTGACTGTCTCAGTCAGAGGTCCACAGCTCTCGAGCTCCCTCTCTTGACTGTCTCAGTCAGAGGTCCACAGCTCTCCAGCTCCCTCTCTTATGATTGATAAAAAAAACTTTTTTGCCGTGTTGTCAACTTAATTGTCAGCTATTATTCCATCAAAATAGGCTAGAATAAATGTCTGAAGAAAAGGCGGCATCCGAGCACTCAAAATGTTACCTCAATAATGTGCCCTTTAGAATCTCTATTGATCCACTGAAAAAGTCAAGGAATCCAAAGCTTACATTTAAATCTATATCTTAGACACAAAATTAAACTACATAATTAAAAAAGGAAAAAGGAATTAGGCCTACATTCATCTGGAAACTATACCAGGATACCATCATCCTGAATGTATCCTATTGTAAGTCTGGGTCAGATGGTGGTCTTTGACATAACCACTGGTCTGGTGGTGAATGTCTGGGTCAGATGGTGGTCTTTGACATAACCACTGGTCTGGTGGTAAGTCTGGGTCAGATGGTGGTCTTTGACATAACCACTGGTCTGGTGGTGAATGTCTGGGTCAGAGGGTGGTCTTTGACATAACCCCTGGTCTGGTGGTGAATGTCTGGGTCAGATGGTGGTCTTTGACATAACCACTGGTCTGGTGGTGAATGTCTGGGTCAGATGGTGGTCTTTGACATAACCACTGGTCTGGTGGTAAGTCTGGGTCAGATGGTGGTCTTTGACATAACCACTGGTCTGGTGGTGAATGTCGAGATGGTGCATACGGATGTAAACTAAGTCATCACTTTCCATTATATTCTCCATTTGTTCGTTGCAGTGGCAGCGGTGGCCGGACGGATTGCGGAGCGGTCTTGATACCGGAAGGTCGCCAGTTCGAATCAGCGGTCCGACACGTCAAAATTACCACTGCTGAAGTGCCCTTGAGCAAGGCATTGAACCACTACCATGAAATGTTCTATGAGCAGGGCCTGGCTGGAAACAAGTTATTGAGCTTAGCCCAGATACCCTGGGTAAATATAGTAACTTTGCTTTGCTTTGCACAATAATTGGTTGATCTCACATATATCTTGCTGTGCACAGTGCACCAGTTTAGACACAGATAGACACTTCTATATAGACAAAGAACAGAACAGGAATTCATCATAATGGAGGTAAAAAGGGGAAGAAACATATAGCCTACAGTGAGGGGGAAAAGGGGGGAGGGGCGGTGGGGGGGGGGGAATTCAGATTTTACGGGGGCCAGTTTCGAATTGCAGCCGTCCGTAGGTGCCCTTTGAGAGCGGTTTTGAAGGAGTCAAGGGATTCACATGTCTTAATGACTGTTGGTAGGGCGTTCCACATTTTGGTGGCATAGGAGCGAAAATAATTTAGTCCCTTGTTTGTGCCGAATCTGGGTTGTACATGGTTCGTTGCACTCCCTCTGGTGTTGTGGGTGTGGACTTCGTTAACATTAAGGAAGTATTTAGACAGGTACATGGGTATCTTGGTCTGACTTATTAGCCAGGCGGCTAGAATGTTCATGCTTCAATCTGCCTACTATACTATAGTCTTATCTAGATCAGGAGATAGGCCTATCTTGTATCTTGTTTGGGAGTAAATTGTGTGCATTTTGGCCTTACGGTGGCACTAGAGGAAAAGACACATGCAGGGACACAAAAGCCCTGCATTAAAGAGCGCTCAAATTCAATGGCAAGCCAGCAATTTGAGATATGTTGTTGTTGGGAGCACACGTGTGCTAAAGTGTACTCAATGTAGGCTAAACCCCAAAACAACGTCAAATCTGTGTTATATAGACCGTGAGCCAGGGGGGTTGGTCTGTACCATCTGGGTGAATAAGGCTCATAGTGATTGTTGTGAAGGTATGTCTAGAGTTAGAAAATATGTGATAGCATTGCACCAGTGGTAGCTTTATGAGTGCTATCATGCATTTTATTTTATAACACTAGGCGAAAATTGCATGGATCAATATGAAAAAAAGCATAGTAATACACCCCCCAAAAGGTTTTTCCAATTGGTTCTGGTACCTCTAGGCATGCTTAAGAATATACTGAAAATCTAGGAAAATATATGTTCCGGAAAGGGGTCATTTTCAAGATGGCGTCCAATATGGCTGCCAGGAGCTTAAAATGCCTATAACTATTACTAATTCATCATTATTTGGGGTTTTAGGGCTAAAGGAATGTGGCTGAATCAGTGAAAGTGATCAGTTAATTATAGGGATGTGCCGATGAGACATTTTGGTCGATATCGAGATCCGATATAATTAATTGCTGTTAATCTCATGTGCTAAATGTCATGTCAATGTCTATCTCATAAGCAGGTGTGTCCAATCATGTAGCAGATACAGTATGGTCACTGGTTGACATGCACAGTATTCACCTTAACATTGATATGCAGCTGTTTGTTGTTGTAACCTACAGCAGGGGTATTCAACTAGATTGAACTGTAGAATGATGGTGTGTTTGTGTGTGGGGGCGGGGGTGTTCAAAAAAAACGATTTACTGAAAATGTGGGGGTTCTCAAAATACATTTTGTGCTCAAACACAAAGATGTATACATTTGTGCACAGTAATGAGCAGGATGTCTATACAGCTATATGCTAGCTTAGAATATATGTAGACCTATTTGACAGTGCATAAATATAATTGCCTTGACATTAACGACCTTCAATGAGCAACACACGCACGCGCACACACACACACACACACACACACACACACACACACACACACACACACACACACACACACACACACACACACACACACACACACACACACACACACACACACACACACACACACACACACAGTGATGGGCCTGATCGGTGACGATGACGAGACGGCCTACAGAGCAGAGGTTCGAACGCTGACACAGTGGTGCCACGAGAACAGCCTGGCTCTAAACGTCAGCAAAACCAAGGAGCTGATCGTGGACTTCAGGAGGCCAGAGAGAGCGTGCTGCAGTGGAGCAGGTCAGCGACTTCAAGTTCCTCGGGATACACATCTCGAGGGACCTGAAGTGGGCCACACACACAACCAAAGTGGTGAAAAAAGCCCAACAACGGCTCTACTGCCTGAGGCGCCTGAAGAAGTTCAGAGTGAGCCCCCGCATCCTCAGAGCATTCTATAAGAGCACCATCGAGAGTGTTTTGACGAGTGGCACCACTGCCTGGATCGGGAACTGCACCGCGGCTGCAGAACGGAAAGCACTGCAGAGAGTAGTGCGAACAGCACAGCGCATCGTGGGAGGGGAGCTTTCCCCACTCCAGGAAATACACGAGAGACGTTGTGTGGCTAAGGCTGAAAACATCATCAGGGACATCCATCACCCCAGCCATAGCCTGTTCAAGCCACTTCCACGCCCACGGCCGGGCAAACGCTACATGAGCATCAAGAGCAGCACCTCCAGACTCTTGGAACAGTTTCTACTTGTCAACAATTAGACTGCTGAACAAGAACTAGGACTGGTGACGCCGCACAGACTGAACTGAATTGGTCTCTTGTTCTATAGTAGAGACTACTTTATATATACACATAGGCTACATCACGATTATTTATTTTTATATATGCATACATATTGTACCATGTAGATTAGTCATGTACTATGCACTTTTTCTTCTTTTAACTGCAATGATGATCCTGCACAACAAGAATTTCACCCATGTTACTTGTAATGTGATGTGACAATAAAGTTTGATTCTGATTTGTTGTTATCCCATAGGTGAAATTTAGCATTGACCAGACCTTTAACATGTGAGATTGACCTGATATAAAAGAAAAATAGCTTCAGGAATGCATTCTACACATATGAAAATCCAATGAGCTCGCCGCTGCGGCCGCTCAGTGGCCTTTTTGGATTATGCCAATTACCAAAGTCTGGGCAACCAACTAAAATTGTCCCCAAATACAAATCAACAAAAACTTCATATGAAACAGCATTATTAGGTTTGGTATTGAACAGATAGAAGTGTCAAATGGACTAAAAGGTGATATTAATTATCTTATGCATTACTTACACTGTACACTTACACTATTTAGTTTATTGAATTTCATAAAACATTTCCTTAGAATTTATGTTCTAAGATGGTTTTAAATATTTACAGTTATTTACAAAGGGAACCTTTGTGTTACCTCTTTCATGAAAACAGAAGTACGTCTCATGTAATATATAGTCACTATATGTTGTCTCTCCTGTAATAGATAACATTTCTAGATATGCTAATTTTAACAACTTTTCAGAGAAATATATAGTCTGAGCTGTATCCCAACCATTCTTCAAAGATATATGATCAATAATAGGAGAGAACCATCAGTTTGAAGTAGAATGCTCCATTCGGATTTGGAAAATTGAGTTTTGGCATGTGGTTATAAATGGAGTGATAACACACAGAAAGCTACCACAGATGCAATGCTATCACATTTTTCCTAGCACTAGGGATGTATACCTTCCCAAAAATCACTATGAGACTTATTCGGCAGATGACCCCAGATTTGGGGTCCTGGCTCACGGACTATATACTATACTATACATATATACTATAAAGTGCTATGACTACATATAAAATGCAATTCTAGTGCTGTCTACGTAACATGCTATAAGTCTGTATAGTATACTATCTATTATACATTTGAAAACGTGTGCCCAATGCCCAAGCCAGGAAAATAAAGTCACCAGCTACTACGTCACTGACACGCTGCAACACGCTGCAACACACACTGCAACAACACACTAACACGACACAGCCTTACCCTCCGCGTCGATCCACGGCTATCTCCTCATGTCGCGCCGCACGCCCACAATCAACAACACCCGCGTAAAAACTGTCATTGCACTGCCACTACAGCCGCCTCCCGTCCACACTCACAAACAACATCAATATCAATAATAAACACAAACACGCCACAAGCACCGACACCCCCGCCTAATTTGTTGCCAGGTCTATGAAAACAACCCCAGAAAAAATGCCATTCAACACGCTACTTACAACTCGCTTACAATTCGCGGACCTGGCAACACTGCATCCTGTTTTCCCATTGGCTACGGTTGCTACAACACGCATTTGCACTGCATCTTGGGAGCAACACAGCTTAATGTAGGGGTCACCGATTGCTGTGCTACATCCCCCTCATGTTCTCACCACCCCGTTCGGCTACACCACACACACTAACCTACACAATTCTCCACATGCAACACAGGGCCCTTATTGGCTAGCCCCCTCACATGGCGATCCCCACGCAGCCAAACACAGGCCAGCCAGCCACACACACACACCCACAACGGCCACGCTCGGAATTATCGCACTGAGCGCACTGTGCAAATGCAATGCAAACTAATAGGCGAGTGTGCTTCGCTGCGGTATTTCCCAACGCGCCCATCTCATCGACACAACGCGCGCAGTCGGATGCCAAGGTCTTCCGCGCATTATTCCTTTCCCAGTCTCACCACACCACGGACTCATTGTAACCTCGCATCAGTGTCACTGCAGACACGTAATCACACTGTGGAGGATTTGTGACTGAGTGACTGTGTGTGTGTGGTTTGATTTCAGCATGTTTTACACTGCACAGTTCAACAGTTGCGCAGTGCACACCATGGGACAAATCGGCTTTTCACCCCCTGCCACTGTGCCCACAAACGCATGTAGCCTACAAGAGGAAAACAATCTAAACATTATATACTAACGTCAGCATCGGGCAGATTAACACACACAAGCGTTATTAGTTGAGTTTTCTTATTGAAGTGCCTCTGAATTGTAACTGTGCGTTTATGTCAGTCAGCGATGCGATCCGTTGTTATTCAGCCACGCACGGACTGGAGAGAGGCGACGTGTTTCTCTCCCTTCGGCTCATGTAGCCCTCATTGTAACTACACATATTGTTCCCGAAGAAACAATGTGGGGTCACTGCAATCCAAAAGATTGTAGGCCTACTATAATGCAGTCAAGGTCCCCACAAAAATATACTACAGTATGTTCTGCTCCATTCTCAACATCTTTTGGTTTCCAAAAACACTAACTTATTGTAAGTAAACCAAAACAGTAACAAGCAGTTTCATGTGTGCTTATTTTAATTTAATTTAATTTGCTTTGATGTGAAAATAAAATACAACAAATAATAATAATACCCATCCGTTAATACATGTGAAGGGCACAATACTGGGTTTAAAAACACAGCTGAAACATGAAGTGGAGTCTGTCAAATCTCGCAATTTCCTTCTTCCCATTGCGCTGCAACGGAACTAGGATGAGCCGCCCGAAGGGCGGCGAAATTCTAGTACTATACATATCATTAATTCCCATCTTCCTGGCCAGTGGTTTCAGTTTCTATGTGACACCTGAATTCATATTCCTCAGTCTAATTAACCTCCTAGCGCACTAGAAATGACTAGACTCGTCCTTGAATCCAGAAGATTTTGACTCCTTCAAAACCGCTCTCAAAGGGCACCTACGGATGGCTGCAATTCGAAACTGGCCCCCGTAAAATCTGAATCCCCCCCCACTGCCCCCCCTTTTTTCCCCTCACTGTATATGTTTCTTTTCCCTTTTTACCTCCATTATGATGAATTCCTGTACTGTTCTTTGTCTATATAGAAGTGTCTATTTGTACGTCTCTAAATGTTTTGATGAATTGAACATGGTGGACCCTGTTGTAAACAAGTGTAATGCTTAATTGGGTCGTCCACTCACAGTTAACAGCCTTTGTATTGAGTTTGTGCTTGAAATGTACTGTAATTCTGCAAACTGTTAATACAATTTTCAATCAATCAATCAATCAAAAGACAATTAAATGAAAGAAGCCGATATTAGAGACTAGCACTTTGAAAAAGTGGTAGGCTATACCACTTGAGTTTTACTTGAGTGAAAGTATTGTCATCAAATTTATACTTAAAGTTAGATCATGCTATTTTCAAATAGCTAAAGTTTACATAGGGCTGAATTAAGTGGTTAATGCACCAGATGTAGTCGAGTACAAAGTCAAAGTACCTACAGAAATACTCCACTACCTAAAACATGTACTGTAGTACTACTTGAGTACATTTATGTACTTAAGTTACTTTCCACCACTGGAGACTATATATTTATATTATGTATGGTACAATAATGGTCGATAATATTGACACATTTCATTCAAGGATATGTTTTGTACAGTATTATCTTTTTATTTTTTAAATACATTTTTATTTCATTTTTAGATGGAAGGCACGTGTACAGGCATACAACAAAAATGCACTTAAAACTACAATCAGTGGCTTGCCCCAGTGGCTTGCCCCAAATCCTACCCCCAAACCCCAGCACCAACCACCTTTGACGAAAAAAAAAGAGAAAAATATAGTAATGATTATAACAATTAAATACAACATAAAGCTCGAGACTATACAATTTTTAATATTATGTATGGTACAATAATGGTCGATAATATTGACACATTTCATTCAAGGATATGTTTTGTACAGTATTATCTTTTGTTGAGTGCTGGAAATATGTATTCGAGCAGCAGCAGCAGCAGCAGCAGCAGCAGAGACATCAGCAGCAGCAGCATCAGAGACAAAACAACCAAAGACAAACGCGACATACAAAGCACACACACATACATACCACACACATTGCCTCGTGTGCTGCTCGCACGCACGTTGGCTGTTCATGTGTACACTATGTACCCAGTATAGTCCCAGCCAGCTGAAGCCAGCCCCGAAGGAATGGCTGTGTGCTTTGTAAGGATGTGCCATGGTGGTTAAATCATGCTAACCCATTCTGTACGGGAAGCCGTTTTGCTGTTTCAAAGCATTTAGCTATTGAAAAATAGCAGATCTACAAGCTCGTAGCGCGGCACCGAGTGCCGCGCTGGTAGATCTGCTATTTTTTTTAAAGTCGTGAAAATGTGGCGCAAATCTTTGAATATATATTTCTTTCAGAACGAAAGTTTTTAACTCAAATATTTGCTTCTGGGGAGGGGGGGGGGGGGGGGGGGGGGATGTCCCTGGAACAACATATTTCCAGATGGGTGTCGGCGGCCAATTACATATATTTTTGGGGGTCCGTCCTTGACATGAAAATGTTTGAGAACGACTGAGATAGAAACGTAGGTCTTTCAGAAAACTGTCATGATTTAGAAGACATTTTGTAGAATGGTCCTCAGATCTAAATGGGCTAATGACCCGGGAGACCAGAGGAGTTTAGAACCAAGATGACGGCGCTGAGGAGGGAAGTTCCCGCAAAAGCCAATCGTCGGCTGCTATTGTCTGTGAGTCTCCTCGTTTTGTTCCACTCAGGTATGTAATGTTTTTTAAAATTATATAATTGAGTGTAAAATAAGTTATTAACTTGTAACTAAATGATGCTGATGTAAAAAAAAGGGGACACGCCTTTCATGATGGTGAGCATGGATGGAAGTTTTGGAACTAATGGTGTAAAATGCTGGTTTGGTTTAGATTTAGACAGAAAAAACATTTGTTCACATATTTATTCATAGTTCCACTGGTTTCACCTTGACCATATCCAAGTGATATTTCACAAGAGCAGAACATTAATAGTAACCAAAATCTGATCATGAAGTTCCCAAAAATAACCTAATAATAAATAATAATAATATCTGTGATTGAATATGGCATTGCATGACTAAGATGTACGCAATGTAGGTGCAATGCAAACAAAAAACAATGTGGAAAGTTATGTGGGCAGAAGAAGTATGTGTGGGTAAATGTATATTCCGTACAGTGCCCACTCTTCCTCTGTGCCCACTCCTCCTGAGTCCCGCATCCTTTATATTCACGTGAACACATAACGTAATCGAAATCACTGGATAAAAGCACACTTATAGAATAGATAATCCACAATTATTTCCTTGCCTTTTACTGATCTTGTGTTATCTTGATTTGTTTAATGTTTGGGTATTTCTTGTTTATTGTGTTCATTATGTTAGATCATGTCACTTATTTGTTTTTCTATTTTTCTATTGTGAATTTTCTTGTTATTCCTGTGCAGCACTTTGTGGCTCATGCCTAGAAAGGTGCTATATAAATAAAGTTATTATTATTATTAATTATAATCCAGCAAAAACACTATGAAATACTTTGTGCTTCAGTCAGAAGAACTGCTGACTCACTCCACATCTTCCCACCTCTTCAGACTCTAGGCCTACCTCAGAGCCGATCGACTCTTCATCCCTCCATTCCCTTTCTTGTTGCCTATTCTTGTTAGGTGCTATAGTTATATATGCTATACTTACTTCACACATAATGCTGTGTATATCATTTCGATAGATAAGGTTAATTCTTTGGACTCTCTTTACATGAGCATTTTTACGCTGTCGTTTGTTGACTTGGGTTTGTGTCATTTAGTCCATATCTTGCCCTCAAGCCACGAGCATCTGATTTAATGCCTAAATTATAAATTGCTTGTGTCCATCTATGTCAAATTATAGCAGTATACATCTATACACTACGGGCTGAATTTTAGTCCATGCTAAAGCCCTTATCCCTAAACTTCTTTGCCTTTTTTCACTATTTTGAAAAACATTTTTGAATAGTTAAAATAGACACTCTACAAGCTCACACCGTGTGGATGTAGATTGGCTAGTTGAACTAATAAAACATGTTTTTTTTTTCAAAATAGTTACAAAAGACAAATAAGTTTATAGTGATAAGGGGTTTAGCGGTGACGAAAATGGAGCCCCTACTGTACATGTACCATATCCTCTATGTATTACTGTACATGTACCATATCCTCTATGTCGTAATATTTATTTTAGTGAAGCAGACTGACGTGTTCGTGTATAATGATGTAAAGAAAAGAAGAAAAAAAGGAACAATCTGTAATCATTAATGTAAGGCGCCGGACAAAGTTACATACTGTTACTAAACAAACGTGCATGCTCCCCCCCCCCCCCCCCCCCAGCTGTGTCTCAAAGCAGTGGTTTGTATGTTGTTGCGGCCGTGCGCTTGTGTTGTGTCATTGTGTGTGTGTGTGTGTGTGTGTGTGTGTGTGTGTGTGTGTGTGTGTGTGTGTGTGTGTGTGTGTGTGTGTGTGTGTGTGTGTGTGTGTGTGTGTGTGTGTCAGCGGAGCGGGAGACACTGGGCCTGCTGTGTTCGTGATGTTGGACAGTGTTGCTGTGAGTGCTCTTTTCACGGCGCTGACATACAGAAGGAAACAAGACCAAAAACAATCCCCTGCCTTTGTTTGTTCCCCACAAGACAGATCCGTATATATACTTCGTCGTCGTGCGGCAGTGTCGCTCGCCAGCAAGGAAATAGCTGACCTACAAGGGTTTTCGCCTTAGCGACGCCCTGTGGGCTTGTAGATCGACTATTGTCGCCAAGCGCGTGCGGGACACCGCGGTACGGCGCATGGGAGCGTAAACTTAAGCATTGCCATGGCGATTGAGGAGCTGCTATGCAAGCTTTTGCTCGAGCAGAGTGGAGAGGGAAGAATATGCCCACGCCAAGTTACTGTTAGTTTGGTGGCGGTGGAACGTAGTACATTTACTGTATACTCATTACTCATAGGAGGCTTTTGCTATGTTTCACCAGTTACAATTGAAACGGGCCTCCTCCCTCAGCTGGGGGGCCAAACTGAAGGCCTCCTCCCTCAGCTGGGGGGCCAAACTGAAACGGGCCTCCTCCCTCAGCTGGGGGGCCAAACTGAAGGCCTCCTCCCTCAGCTGGGGGCCAGCTGAGGGAGGGGAAACTATGTTTCACCAGTTACAATTGAAACGGGCCTCCTCCCTCAGCTGGGTGGCCAAACTGAAGGCAGGACTTTGACTTGTTGTAACTGAGTATATTCCTTCGTTGTGTTGGTATTTCGACTTTTACTTAAAAGTAAAAAAGCAGGCCCGCAGTTATACAGCTCAACCGTCCGCGGGCACCTATAGGCATGCTGAGCCAGCCTGACGGCGTGCTGCGGGTTCGACTCCCGATCCCGAAAAAAATAGCAAATCAGAGTACTTCTTGGACCAGCACTGCGTGTGTAGATCTATGCCAACAGGAGGCTTCAGAGCAGTGTTCTCTCACTCTGCCCCACGCAACGGCCACTCCTCCAGAACCAGACCCGGAGCTTCAGAGCAGTGTTCTCTCACTCTGCCCCACGCAACGGCCACTCCTCCAGAACCAGACCCGGAGCTTCAGAGCAGTGTTCTCTCACTCTGCCCCACGCAACGGCCACTCCTCCAGAACCAGACCCGGATCTTCAGAGCAGTGTTCTCTCACTCTGCCCCACGCACGGCCACTCCTCCAGAACCAGACCCGGATCTTCAGAGCAGTGTTCTCTCACTCTGCCCCACGCAACGGCCACTCCTCCAGAACCAGACCCGGATCTTCAGAGCAGTGTTCTCTCACTCTGCCCCACGCACGGCCACTCCTCCAGAACCAGACCCGGATCTTCAGAGCAGTGTTCTCTCACTCTGCCCCACGCACGGCCACTCCTCCAGAACCCCAGACCCAGAGCTATAATGTTCTTACTGGCGGAGCCAGAACACTCATGGCATGCACATTCTCCCTGCCCACACCGACCCAACCTTTCTTCCTCATAGTGAATGTGTCTGCCGTGCCGTGCCGCCCACAATTTCTGCAAAGTCACGCAGGAATGCAGGAATGTGCATTTCTTGAGGGACACGCGCCGGGTGGTTATCTGCTGTGATGGTTAGTATACAGCCTATAGGCCTAGGGTGGTTATCTGCTGTGATGGTTAGTATACAGCCTATAGAGCGTCGCAGTCCCGCCCCCTCGAGAGACCCGGAAAAGAAATCCCCGTTCATTTTCCTCATAGACTTTTCAGAAAGTATTTATTTAAAGACGTTTACGCCGCGGACAAAGCCAACTCTTGTCGTGACAAATCATGACAATAAACACAATGTAATGATCTTAAATCCCTTTATTTTAAATTGTTTTGTAGTAATAGTACAACATAAACATTAAAGAGACTTTAGTTCACTGTACAATACTTTAAAACAGTTGTCATGTTGCACACATGCCTAAAATAGCTCTTTTTTGAGCCGCCCTCGTTGAAAACAATGTATTTCCAAATCCATCTTGTCTCAGTTCAGGCTGCATGAACAGCGCTCGAGCGCTCGGTTTCTGCCCCCTCTAAATCGTAACTCTTCTATTAGATGGCTCTGGGGTGTACCAAGTGCTTGGTTCATGTTTTTATTTGAGAAAGACCGATACGGGTTGAAACGTTGTATGTACTGCCTGCTGTATTCATGAATAAATTTACCTGGAGCATTACAAAGTGAGTTGCGAGCCCTTGCTTTTGTTTTTGTTCTTGGTTGCCATGTGGTTGCTAGGTGGTTGCAAAATAGGGTGTAGTGTAGTGGGTGGTAATAGCATGTAGTTATATGTAGTTTCTAAGCAGTTGCTATAGTATTTATTATGTGGTGGCTACGGTGTTGCTGGTACACATAGTATTTGCAATGGTGTTACTAAGGTGCAACAAGCTGGTTGACCTTTCCATCTAGACTATATGAACAAACTCAACCCCATCCTAACCTCTCCCATCCACTCTATGGCGAGCTGCAGAAGAGGGTAGCTTCCTTCAGCTACAGGCTCACACTCTCTCGCAGATGAAAACGGAGCATTACATTACGTTCTTCTATGCCAACTGCCGTCAGACTCCATAACGCATACGAAGTCTCTCCCATAATGCATATGGTTGTGTCGCAGTGTTGATGTTTTTGACAACAAATTTAGATTTTTAGTTTCAGTCATCATATAGTCTCTTGAATAGTTTTCATTTCGTCACATTTTAGTCACCTGGATTGTTTCAGTGTTAGTCTAGTTTTTGTCGACTAAACCTACAGTTGATTTAGTCGACTAAAATGAATTTTGGCGGGCCTTGCTGCCGTCGTAAGCTGGCATGCTGAAAATAGCAAATCTTGTAGATCGGCTATTTTCAGCATGCAACCAAGCGTAAAAGGACTTGTCCACTAGTCACTTCCTAACATTTTAGTCTAGTTTTTATTTGTTGACGAAATTGTCAATAGTCTTACTCTTAATTTTAGTCATCATAGCTTAGTTTTTATTTAGTTTCCAACTTTCCATTTAGTTTTCGTCAGGTAAAAAATCTTGTCGACGAACATTTTTTGTCATAGCATTAGTCCACGAAATCAACACTGCTGTGTCGGCCCTGCATGGACTTGTTCGATATTGTCCATCTGAAAGAGCAAGATCTGAAAGTGAGGAAGGCGTGACTTGCATGGAGGGCCCTGGACGGCATGGCCAGTGTATGGAACTCCAACCTCCCCCGTCAAACCAAACTGTTACTCAGCTTCTTCTACGCAACGCTAGAGTCTGTTCTCCTATACGGCAGTGAATGCTGGACCCTGAAGCCAACCCTGCAGAAGTCTATAGACGGGTGCTACACCAGCATGCTGCGTGCAGTACTTACGATCAGTTTATACATGTTACCATTCCCTCATACCATGAGGGAATACCAAGGGTGAGCCAGAAAGTATAGCAGTCAGGAGAATGAGACTAGCATAGACACAATGCATGGCCATGGTTTGATTTGTAAAACACAGAGGGCGGTGCATTTTGTAAACCACATTTATGTCCTACGTATATGCTTGCTAAACATAAAAAAAAAAAAAATCACACTCATGCATTGATGCTATAACTTTAGCGACTTTTTCCAAGATGGAAGCCAAAAGCGGCAGAAACATCACCAGTCCCAGCTCCCTTCATAACCATGGCCTGTCCGTTCTCTATGTCTCTATGTCTCTCTCTCTATAGGCCTGGTGGGGGCGGTGAACATCACCAGTCCCAGCTCCCTTCATAACCATGGCCTGTCCGTTCTCTATGTCTCTCTCTCTCTCTCTCTCCATATGCCCAGTGGGGGCGGTGAACATCACCAGTCCCAGCTCCCTTCATAACCATGGCCTGTCCGTTCTCTATGTCTCTCTCTCTCTCTCTCTCTCTCCATATGCCCAGTGGGGGCGGTGAACATCACCAGTCCCAGCTCCCTTCATAACCATGGCCTGTCCGTTCTCTATGTCTCTATGTCTCTCTCTCTCTCTCTCTCTCTATAGGCCCGGTGGGAGCGGTGAACATCACCAGTCCCAGCTCCCTCATCAGGGGCACGATGGGCGGCGAGGCTCTGCTCTCCGTGTCCTACAGCAGCATCAGTCTGGACCCGCCCGTCATCAAGTGGCTGCTGCTGCAGCAGCGCGACAAGCCGGTCACCGTGGTGCAGTCCATCGGCTCGGACATCATCGGCACGCCGCGGCCCGAGTACCGCGACCGCATCATGGTGTTCCCCAACGGCACGCTGCTGCTGCACAACCTGCGGCTCTCGGACGAGGGCACGTACGAGGTGGAGATCTCCATCACGGACGACACCTTCACGGGGGAGGGCAGCATTGACCTCACCGTGGACCGTAGGTGGACCGACGTGGTTGTTTTCAGTGGTTGGAGAGAAAATAGTATACTCACATGTTGCAGTGGTGGAAAGTATAACTAAGTACTTTTACTTAAGTACTGTACTTAAGTACAATTTTGAGGTATTTGTACTTTACTTGAGTATATTTCCAATTTCCAATACTTTTACTTATACTCATCTCCACCATAGCAATTTTGGTTACATCTCAGAGCCAAAATGTTTACTTTTACTTCACTACAATTATTTGAAAACTTTAGTTACTATAGATACTTTGGATATTTACATTTTGACTAGAGAACATACATTAACCACTTCAAACCTATATACATTTCGGCCATTTGAAAATAGCCGATCTACAAGCTCACAATCGCATTGCGACGCACGTGAGCTTGTAGATCTGCTATTTTCAATAGACTTTGTACACATTTTGAATTTGTGAAATGGCACATTCTGCACAATGAGTACTTTTACTTTCAGTACTTTAAGTACATTTTGATGACAATACTTTTGTACTTTTACTCAAGTACATTTTCAATTCCGTACTAAATTGCAGTATTGGTACATTTACTTAAGTAAAACAATTGAGTACTTTTTCCACCACTGCTCACATGGCGATGACCCCGGTATGGAGTATCAAACCCCTGTTTTGATACTCAATGTAATTTGACTCATGATGAGACTATTTTGTATTACAGACCTGCGGATGGAGTTTTTTTTGTCACCCGCAACCGCAAATTCATTATCCGCCCGTTATCCAACCGCATCATCCTATTTAATAATGTATATTAACCGCATCATCCGCGGTTACCCGCGGCTAAATCTGCCATCCGCAGGTCTCTACTGGCTTGGGACACCACAATGGAAATATATGAGGGCATAACTCATAACTCAACTCACCCGTTATCCAACCGCATTCATTATATCATCCTAGTTATATTAACCGCACCATCCGCCGTCCGCGGTTAACCGCAGCAACCACGGCTAAATCCGCCATCCGCAGGTCTCTATGTAATTCGGGGGGTGGGTCACATTTCTGCAACAAACGGTGACATTTCGGTCCCCCTATGAATGGATGCAGTCCTTTAGAGCACTGGTTCCCAAACTTTTTCACGTCAAGGACCCCCAAATTGACACTAATTAGCCCACAGACCCCCATTTGAAAAATATATGCCAGGGACCCCCATAAGAGAAGATTTTGACGGCTCTAGCGGTGATTCTCAACCTGTTTAATTTCAAGGACCCCCAGTTTGACATGCATTAGTATACGGATCCCCATTTAATGGCCCAGAGATAGAACTCTGGGACCCCCAATTTATATTGTAAAATCAATGCTAATGTAACTCTGAGAGTGTACGGGTCCATTTGGTTCCATTTGTATACTCTGAGTTACAGACCCATAAGGGTCCATTTGGTTCCAAATGATCATTTAGCTGGGTCCCCCTGGAACTCCCTCAAGTACCCCTGGGGGTCCCCGTACCCCACTTTGGGAAACACTGCTTTAGAGGCCCCTCAATGTGTGATTTAAAATGTGTGGCAGATTGGTCTTTTGGCATTTCTTTCCAATCAATCATATATCTAGTCTGAATAGAATAATGGGAAAACATGACAGTGATACATGTTGATCAAATGATTCCAGACAGAGCACCGATTTGTGTGAGGTTGTATATGACTAAATGAAAGACAGACAGGGGCGAAGGCATAATCGCCAGCCACCTCCAATGCAGCCTCTTGGCTTGGAGTAGATAAATATGATGTCATGTTATCATTACTTGAGCAAAGTGGAAATGTTGCACGCAGAGTGCATACCTCCGCCAACGCACTTCATGCACAAACACAAGCTCTATTCAGAGCGCTTGGGAAGACCTTTGGCATCTGCACAGATGAATAATGTATACGCCATGCATTCCAGACACATGTACTGCTGATAGTGTGAAAATAACTAAACCATGTAATTGCTCTTGGAATTTTGTCTTCAAGGCAACCAGGAGCTGAATAAACCATCTCTTTTTTTTCAGCAATACATAGCAATACATATATATATGCCTATATTGCCTGTTCGAACCTGGGCTCCCCCAGAGTTAGTGTCGAAGTGTCCTTGAGCAAGACAAGGGGCGGCGGTGGCTCAGGGGTAGAGTGGCTGGATGGTAACCACAAGGTTGCCAGTTCGAACCCTGTGGGCTCCCCCAGAGTTAGTGTTGAAGTGTCCTTGAGCAAGACTCTGAACCCCTAATTGCTCCTGATGTGCTGGTTGGTGCCTTGCATGCAGGTTTCCTCCGCCATTGGTGTGTGAATGGGTGAATTGATGCTCAATCTACGTATGTACAATCTATGTAAAGTGCCTTGGATAAAGGCGCTATAATATATCCCCAGGAAATAATTAAAAAATCCCCTACTCTATAGATACAGATTATGATGAGAGTGACTTCTAAGATGCCTAGTCCATTAAAACACGAGCCGTTAATACCGCCATAGCATTATTATTAGTTTGCTAATTAACTGACTTAATCCCCCTCGTCTTGTCATTGTATTTGTCGCCTGCCAACACTCCATTTGTACTGCAGTCGCTGCCTGTCGCTGCCAATGATCCTCCCTCCCTCCTCCCTCCCTCCCTCCCTTCCTCCCTCCTTTCCTCCCTCCTTTCCTCCCTCCCTCCCTCCTTTCCTCCCTCCCTCCCTCCTTTCCTCCCTCCTTCCCTCCCTCCCTCCCTCCTTTCCTCCCTCCTTCCCTCCCTCCCTCCCTCCTTTCCTCCCTCCCTCCCTCCTTTCCTCCCTCCCTCCCTCCTTTCCTCCCTCCTTCCCTCCCTCCCTCCCTCCTTTCCTCCCTCCTTTCCTCCCTCCCTCCTTTCCTCCCTCCCTCCCTCCCTCCCTCCCTCCCTCCCTCCCTCCCTCCTTTCCTCCCTCCCTCCCTCCCTCCCTCCTTTCCTCCCTCCCTCCCTCCCTCCCTCCTTTCCTCCCTCCCTCCCTCCCTCCTTTCCTCCCTCCCTCCCTCCTTTCCTCCCTCCCTCCCTCCTTTCCTCCCTCCTTTCCTCCCTCCCTCCTTTCCTCCCTCCCTCCCTCCCTCCCTCCCTCCCTCCCTCCTTTCCTCCCTCCCTCCCTCCCTCCCTCCTTTCCTCCCTCACTCCCTCCCTCCCTCCCTCCCTCCCTCCCTCCCTCCCTCCCTCCTTTCCTCCCTCCCTCCCTCCCTCCCTCCCTCCTTTCCTCCCTCACTCCCTCCCTCCCTCCCTCCCTCCCTCCCTCCCTCCCTCCTTTCCTCCCTCCCTCCCTCCCTCCCTCCCTCCCTCCTTTCCTCCCTCCCTCCCTCCTTTCCTCCCTCCTTTCCTCCCTCCCTCCTTTCCTCCCTCCCTCCCTCCCTCCCTCCCTCCCTCCCTCCCTCCTTTCCTCCCTCACTCCCTCCCTCCTTTCCTCCCTCCCTCCCTCCCTCCCTCCCTCCCTCCCTACACGCCACATGTCTCACCCAACATGGAATTAATTTCTGCCGGGGATTTGTTATGCTTCCATCATTTATTATTTACAGAAACCATGCAGTGCCACATACATAATCTGGAACAAACTCCCAGAAAAAGGGCAGGTTCCGTTCCAACCCTTTTTCTTTTGAGTTTTCTTCTTTCTAATTATTTGTTTTCTTCTTTCTAATTATCTACAAGCTCACAACACGTCGCGCTGCGACGCGTTGAGAGCTTGTAGATCAGCTATTTTCGGGGCGCAACCAATGACCCTTTACCTATAGAGATGTGGGATAAAAAATGTATTCAATTATATATATATATCACCAACGTTCTCCCCCCTCCCCCACAGAGCCCATATCCAGGCCCTACGTCGACATGGAGTCAGTTATTCACCACCAATGTTCTCCCCCCTCCCCCACAGAGCCCATATCCAGGCCCTACGTCGACATGGAGTCGTCGTCGGTGCTGGAGCGCAGCGAGAACGTGGTGCTGAACTGCTCCCACGAGAACGGCACCCGGACGTCGTACAGCTGGGTGAAGGGCGGCAAGGCCCTGGCCAACAACGAGTCACGCCTCTTCCTGTCGCACGACCAGCGCTACGTCACCATCACGCGCGTGCTGATGACCGACGACGACATCTACAGCTGCGCCGTGGAGAACCCCCTGGGAGGGATGAAGAGCCTGCCCATCAGACTGTCTGTTTACAGTAGGTGATGCCCATCAGACTGTCTGTTTACAGTAGGTGATGCCCATCAGACTGTCTGTTTACAGTAGGTAGATGCCCATCAGACTGTCTGTTTACAGTAGGTGATGCCCATCAGAATCAGACTGTCTGTTTACAGTAGGTTAGGTGATGATGAGACTGTCTGTCTACAGTAGGTGGTGCCCATGAGACTGTCTGTCTACAGTAGGTGGTGCCCATCAGACTGTCTGTTTACAGTAGGTGATGCCCATGAGACTGTCTGTTTACAGTAGGTGATGCCCATCAGACTGTCTGTTTACAGTAGGTGATGCCCATCAGACTGTCTGTTTACAGTAGGTGATGCCCATCAGACTGTCTGTTTACAGTAGGTGATGCCCATCAGACTGTCTGTTTACAGTAGGTGATGCCCACCAGACTGTCTGTTTACAGTAGGTGATGCCCATCAGACTGTCTGTCTACAGTAGGTGATGCCCATCAGACTGTCTGTCTACAGTAGGTAGACTGTCTGTCTACAGTAGGTAGACTGTCTGTTTACAGTAGGTGATGCCCATCAGACTGTCTGTTTACAGTAGGTGATGCCTATCAGACTGTCTGTTTACAGTAGGTGATGCCCATCAGACTGTCTGTTTACAGTAGGTGATGCCCATCAGACTGTCTGTCTACAGTAGGTGATGCCCATCAGACTGTCTGTCTATACAGTAGGTGATGCTCATGAGACTGTCTGTCTACAGTAGGTGATGCCCATCAGACTGTCTGTCTATACAGTAGGTAGACTGTCTGTCTACAGTAGGTGATGCCCATGAGACTGTCTGTTTACAGTAGGTGATGCCCATGAGACTGTCTGTTTACAGTAGGTGATGCCCATGAGACTGTCTGTTTACAGTAGGTGATGCCCATCAGACTGTCTGTTTACAGTAGGTGATGCCCATCAGACTGTCTGTTTACAGTAGGTGATGCCCATCAGACTGTCTGTCTACAGTAGGTGATGCCCATCAGACTGTCTGTTTACAGTAGGTGATGCCCATCAGACTGTCTGTTTACAGTAGGTGATGCCCATCAGACTGTCTGTTTACAGTAGGTAGATGCCCATCAGACTGTCTGTTTACAGTAGGTGATGCCCATCAGACTGTCTGTTTACAGTAGGTGATGCCCATCAGACTGTCTGTCTACAGTAGGTGATGCCCATCAGACTGTCTGTTTACAGTAGGTGATGCCCATCAGACTGTCTGTTTACAGTAGGTGATGCCCATCAGACTGTCTGTTTACAGTAGGTGATGCCCATCAGACTGTCTGTTTACAGTAGGTGATGCCCATGAGACTGTCTGTTTACAGTAGGTGATGCCCATCAGACTGTCTGTTTACAGTAGGTGATGTCCATCAGACTGTCTGTTTACAGTAGGTGATGCCCATCAGACTGTCTGTTTACAGTAGGTGATGCCCATCAGACTGTCTGTTTACAGTAGGTGATGCCCATCAGACTGTCTGTTTACAGTAGGTGATGCCCATGAGACTGTCTGTCTACAGTAGGTGATGCCCATCAGACTGTCTGTTTACAGTAGGTGATGCCCATGAGACTGTCTGTCTACAGTAGGTGATGCCCATCAGACTGTGTGTTTACAGTAGGTGATGCCCATGAGACTGTCTGTCTACAGTAGGTGATGCCCATCAGACTGTCTGTTTACAGTAGGTGATGCCCATGAGACTGTCTGTCTACAGTAGGTGATGCCCATCAGACTGTCTGTTTACAGTAGGTAGATGCCCATGAGACTGTCTGTCTATACAGTAGGTGATGGTGATGATGATGATGACGTCTGCCTTGATAGCACTGTTGTTTTTGGCAGCACATTTTGATTTTAGTTTTAGTCTTAGGCTTCACTCACACCTGCACAACAGATTGTTGTATAGCTGATGCATGAGACTTGTTGACTGTTGCAAGCTCGCAATTCATTTCCAATGGGAGTCACATGGTTTGACACAACATTGTTGTTGTATGAGGGGAGTGGGGCAGTCGAAACACAGCCGAAAGCCGTACAACAAAAATGTTGTGTTTCATTTAGTTTCCATGTAGTTTTCGTCAGTGGAAAAAGGTAGTCGACGGACATTTTTCGTCTTAGTTTTAGTCGACGAAAATCAACACTGCTTGATAGCATGCAGTGCACTCCCTGACACTAAAAGTAATACTCTAGAATTCAGTGTTTCAGTTTGATTTACGGTTTATTCTCAGTTTGCTATATGCACACACGCCATTTTGGAAAGAACTTGGGACCCCTTCCCTATACGAACCATGCACGTGTTCGCCCACAAAAGTAACAGTTTCTGACTTGCGCTTTCGTTTGAAATGTACACATGCATTCTGCATATACTGTGAGATACAAATTTAAATCAATCAAAGAGTTCAAAGTTACTGTGCCTATGATGAATTAGCCCTTGGCTAAGTCCCTCCCCCAACCCGTCCTTGTCCAATAGGCACGTTAGCAGCGAGGAAACCCCCATAGAGATTCATGTTAAATGACAGGATTTCTCCATATAAATAATCCACCATTTCAGTAGCAAGAGGATCAAAATGTCTTCTAAATCTAGTCAACCAGGCCTGCAGTATAGGCTATGCACTGGACAGATGTGCATGACATTATTTAAAATAAACTAGAAATACGAGGAAATGACAGAGGGAGAAAACAGTATCCAACATCAACTTTAACGACCGCCCGACAGGACTGTTCATGTTGCACGGTAAGACTATACGGTCATTAGTAGTATTTCCATCACCTGGGTGGGTCAGTCGTGTTACTGTCCCGATGTTAAGCTGTGTTCTTCAACAACACAGCCATGACGTTAAGCTGTGTGTGTGTTCTTCAACAACACAGCCATGACGTTAAGCTGTGTGTGTGTTCTTCAACAACACAGCCATGACGTTAAGCTGTGTGTGTGTTCTTCAACAACACAGCCATGACGTTAGGCTGTGTATGTGTTCTTCAACAACACAGCCATGACGTTAGGCTGTGTATGTGTTCTTCAACAACACAGCCATGACGTTAGGCTGTGTATGTGTTCTTCAACAACACAGCCATGACGTTAGGCTGTGTGTGTGTTCTTCAACAACACAGCCATGACGTTAAGCTGTGTGTGTGTTCTTCAACAACACAGCCATGACGTTAGGCTGTGTGTGTGTTCTTCAACAACACAGCCATGACGTTAGGCTGTGTGTGTGTTCTTCAACAACACAGCCATGACGTTAGGCTGTGTATGTGTTCTTCAACAACACAGCCATGACGTTAGGCTGTGTATGTGTTCTTCAACAACACAGCCATGACGTTAAGCTATGTATGTGTTCTTCAACAACACAGCCATGACGTTAAGCTGTGTTCTTCAACAACACAGCCATGCAAAATAACACTGACAGCTATGAGGTGACGAAAGCTTGCCCTGCATAGCAACGGTTGCTAAGCTACTTGGATTGGCATTGATTGGACGATCGCTTTTTGGGGACGTTGTTTAGCGAGGGGCTTTATAGCCTCGGTAACCCAGACGTTTTTTTAGCGAAAGGATAATTGATTTCACTTCTAGTGTCTGGTGTCTGTATGCAGGGAGAAGTTCCCTGTACATCATCCTCTCCACCGGTGGGATCTTCCTGCTCATCACCATGGTAACCGTGTGTGCCTGCTGGAAGCCCTCCAAGAAGTGAGCGCTCACACATCATTGGCTCGTTGCCCCCCCACCCCCCCCTCCACACACACACACTTTTGTTTGTCTACCTTAGTTTCTAGTTTTTAAAAATAGCAGATCTACAAGCTCGTAGCGCTTGTAGGTCTGCTATCTTTGAAAAATCTTGAAAATGTGGCTGAAATCTTTGAATGTATATTCTATAACGTTTTTAACTCAAATCTTTGCTTCTGAGAGGTTCCTGGAACAACATATTTTCAGATGGGGGTCGGTGGCCAATTACATATCATGTTTGGGGTCCTTGACATGAAATATTGAGCACCACTGATACAGAAACATGAGGTTTTTCAGAAAATCTTCGACGTCAGGCCTAAATGGGTTAACCTTTTTTGTCTAGTTTATTTTTTAGGGGCGCTAGCCCCTCCTATATTCAGCTATAGTGTAGGTTTTTGTCCTATAACACAAACATTAAATGCCATTGACAATGAATGGAGATTATTTTTACATTATACAGAATGTGTCGTCTGATCAAATTGGCAATTTTTGTCCAACACAAACATTCATTTCCCATTGACAATGAATAGAGCATTGACGTCGTATGTATGCTACGGACCCCCGATTTAATGGCATTTCTATCTCTGGCACCCCAATTTATATTGTAAAACCACTGTTAATTTAACTCTGGGAGTGTGCAAATGGAACCCATTTGTACACTCTCTGAGTTACAGACCCATAAGGGTCCATTTGGTTCCTAACTATCTCTAATTGAGCCCTCAAGTACCCCCAGGGGTCCCCGGACCCCAGTTTGGGAACCCATGCATCAAAAACAGATATCTCTATAAGTGTGTGATTAACTGTATACTGGCATTCAATCAATGTATTACATAATGAACTGTGGTTCATAATGTTCACATTATGTTCATAATGTTCACATTATGAACTGTGGGTGATAGAAAAACTAGTATTTTTTATGTATTTATGATATGCTGCATGTATTGTAGGAATACGGTATTGTGTAGCATGATGACTGGTCAGTTTCAGTCTCATGGACCTTTTCCATCTCAGTTGATAGAAATAACATGGTAGGCTATTTAATATTAATACCTATTTGTTTTGTTTGTTTTTTCTTTAGGAAAAAACAAGCCCTTAGAAATCCACTTTTGAAGTCTTACGACCATTGTCAACATTCACGTAAGGATCATTCCTACCCCTGCACTGCAGAGACGGATTATTCTTCACCAAAATGTACTGTAAACATTACTGTAAAGACATTCTTAAATATGTTCTAACGGTTTAAATGCTCTGCTTTTCCACAGTCAACGTTCCGATAGTGATCAAGCCTGAACGAAAGAATCCAGTGTCTCTCTACATCCTGGAGACAAAGGTACGTCTCAGCTGCACTTTCCTTTGACTCAACCCATTTACAATTTACAATTTAGGCATTTAGCAGACGCTCTTAATCCAGAGCGATTTACATTAGGCAAGAACAAAAAGTATGGGAATACATCACATATATAAAATGCATTTCTCAAGAAACATGCGTAAGCTAAGAACGTAACTAGAACATATCTATATAATGACACTATACATATTAACTATACATATATACTATACTTGCTATACATATGTACTATGATGTGCTATGACTACATACAATGCAATTATTGTGCTGTCTACATGACATGCTATAAGTCTGTATAGACCTGAGATCAGATTCTACAAATGTCTTCTAAATCCTGACAGTTTTCTGAAAAACCCTATGTTTCTATGTCAGTGGTGCTCAACCTTTTTCATGTCAAGGACCCCCGGAATTATCTGTATTTGGCCGCCGACCCCCATCTGAAAATATGTAGCTCCAGGGACCCCCCCCCCCCCCTCCCCAGAAGCAAAGATATACGAGTTAAAAACGTTCGCTCTGAAAGAATATATATTCAAAGACTTGTGCCACATTTTCACGATTTTCGAGTGCCGCGCTATGAGCTTGTAGGTCTGCTATTTTTCAATAGCTAAAATATAACATAATCCTTGAAACGCCAAAAGGTGTTCCCGCCCTGAATGGGTTTGGCAAGAAAGTATTGACCGATTCCGTAACGGGTCTCATGGTCGCAGCCTACGTATTTCCTGTAGGCGGAAATCTTTTTTTAGGAACACAAGGCTGCTGTACTTTATACCTCATACTAAGCATTAAAGTATGAGGTATAAAGTACAGCAGCCTTGTGTTCCTAAAACAGAAAGATTGGGTATTGGGTAAGACTGACGTTATGTATCTTTCAGGACCTTTCACTGCTTTGTCTCAACCATTACTCTATGGCTCTGGTCTCAGCCACCGCGGTAGATATTTTGACATTCCGTTTTTTTTATTTTTTATGTTGCCACTACTGTTGGAGCAGCCATAAACTACACAGGTTCATCCTGATGTTCTGGGCATCTTTGTAATGTTAGTGTTAGTAAAAATCAGGTAAAAGAGTAACGTTTGAGGCAGACTAACATCAGTCACTTTTCCATTCACTGTAGTAGAAGCTTGGAGCGGGGAAACCGCAGATGTGTCGTCTCCGCCTACTGGAAATACGTAGGCTGCGACCATGAGACCCGTTACGGAATCGGTCAATAGTTCAACGGTTCAACCACATGGACCCGATCGTCCCTAATCGGGTCCATGTGGTTTTCTGTGAAAATACCAGATCCACAAGTCACACTGCAGTTAGTTTGCGTAGGTCGGCTATTCACATTTTCGCTGAAGAGATTCAGTGTAGAGGGAATCTCTAGGAGCAAGACCTAGTATATAGAGTCCTGCAGGATCCGCGTTCAAAACCCATTTCGTGCCATACCCGCCTTTAGACGGGTTCAAAAGGTTATCACTTGTCTGCCACGCCCATAAATATACGGGTTACGAGACCCGTTTACGGCAGCCGCCTATATGGCCTGAAACGGCATCCATTGCGTCACATCGCGACACATTGTGAATGAGTCACGATGTGACGCATTGTGAGCTTGTAGATCTGCTACTTTCAAAATAACGTATACATTTGAAAACCGGGACCTTCTGCACATTGAGTAACTTTCTACTTTTGGTACTTTAAGTACATTTTGATACCAATACTTGACTGTACCTTTTATACCAGGGGTGGGCAACTGGCGGCCCGGGGGCCACATGCGGCCCCCACCTTCACTTAATGCGGGTCCGCATGTTAATATCAGAATACTGATATAGTATTGATTTCAGCTGTTACAATTCCAAACCCGCTTTAATTACTTCATGACTATAGTATTAAATTAAATATAGCAAAAATAGCTGATATATAAGCTCAAAACGCGTCGATCAGTAGATCAGCTGTAGATCAGCTATTTTTTGCTACGACAGTATATTTATGCACTGTGGCCCCTCTGGAGTGAGTGTGGAAATATATTGGCCCTCGTCATCGTCAAAGTTGCCCACCTCTGCTTTATAGTAAGTAAATTTGACTTGTAACAAGGGTATTTCTACTAATGCACTGTCGATGCTTTCCTTCCAGGGTTCCTTAGGTTCCTTGATGAGTGGCGGGGGCCACAACTCGCCCTGCAACGGCTCCCCGTCCGAGTCCTGCAACGGCACCCCCAGCGACACCAGCTCCATCACCCCCTCGCTCTCCTCCCAGTCGGCCGACCCCCCGGCCTACGACGTCAGGAGGTACCCTCCCACCCCGGCCAGCTCGCCCCCCTCGGGGCGCCGCAAGGCCCCGGCGTCGGCCCGCTCCCCGCATTGTGACTCTCACGGCAACAACAACGGCTTCCAACAGGCCCCGCCAGGCGGCGGACCGGAGTGAAGGGATTACGTAACGTAGGGGTCAAAGAAGCCCTGGACGGCAAAATGCGTGATGACAACAACAAAAAGTGTGGAATAATATAAGACAGTGGTTTTCAACCAGTGGTCCGGGGACCACCAGTTGGCCCTTGAGGATGTTCCAGGTGGTCCCCATGCTAAATGACGGAGAGTTGGTAACCAAAAGGACCATTACATAGATCTTTAAACAAGTGAGAGCGTAAAATGAAACCAAATTTGGTCTCATTTTATGCTCTCAAGAGATACATTATTGTTAAACATCTGCGTTACTTAATTTACAAGAAGTGTACACAATTGGAACGTAGAAGAATTGTTTGCCTGTCGTCTCTCTCCTGTAGTACCACATCAATACAGCATGGAATTGTGGACAAAATCGTATCCAACGACAACTAACTAGTCTTTAGTTTTGGCTCTGAGAGGTTAAATCTCATCAGATGGTGGTCCCCGGCTGAAATGCACAATAAATAATGGACACCCCCCCCACGCCCCCGCCCCTTCACCCGGATATTTCCGACCTTCGTGAATTCTCATTATCGTTTTCATGTAAAGCACGGCGGGGACCGACCCTCAGGGGTCCTTGAGGAGTCCTTACGGGGACGGACTGTAACCGAGACACAAAATGGACCATGATGGGTCCATTTGGTTCCATTTGTATACAGCCGAGGAGTTAAAATAACATTGAGGATTTTCTAGCGTAGATTGGGGTCCCAAAGAGTAAAACAAGGGGTCTGTGACTGTGGGGCTACTCTATTGCATTTAAAACTGGGAGTATTTGAAATTAAATATGCCCATTACTGGCTCTATATTGCCTATGATGACCCTCATGTGTTCTGAAGACTACAGTGCGTACAGCTTTTGTACGGAATATTTCTTAATATTGGATGTCTTTAATGGTATCTGGTAGTGATGCACCGAATATTCAGCCGCAGAAAATATTCGGCAGAAAATGGCTGAAAATGCATTTTCGGCCTATTCGGTTTCGGCCCAAATAGGCAGAAAATATATCACCGAATAGTGTATGCAATTAATGCATTCAAAAGAGCTGAATAATTGTTTTCTGGAACCATAATAGTGATTATTATTTAAGTTAAGTTTTGCCATAACCATTTATTTTGCCATAAATCAGGTAGCTTTAAGGTACGGCCATGACAGCAATGGTAGGAAAAAAGATATATAGGCCTAATATTAATCATATATATTCGGTATTCGGCCAACTGTTTCCTATATTCGGTATTCGGTTTCGGCCAAGAATTTCCCTTTCGGTGCATCCCTAGTATCCGGAATGCTCGTCATAAAACATGCTTGTTTTTATTTCGGCCGACCTCACGCAGACCGCTCCGCGGGGCGGTTCTTGTATATTCTTAGTATTTGTAGTTTTACTGAGGATAAGGTTAGAGTGACTGTGTCTTGAGGCGAGCTTTCCAGCATTCTCTGTTAAATGTAGGCGATGCCAATTCTGTTGAGGATGTAGTAGGTGATGTATGCAATAGAGCACCGAAGTCTGACGTCAATATCGGTAGAGGGCGCAAATCCACAGGTTCATGTACTTTTTATTTGTATTGTAATCCCCATAGGGGGATTTTAGATAAGAACCTCATATAAGAACCGTTGAAAGTAAAATAAACATGTCACCCTGGCCGCTTCACTCACATGGATATGAAAAATCAACTGACTGAGAGAAAACGCTAATGTTACTGCTACTGAATTAGTTACATTTTCGCTAGAAACAGACTGTATCATATTTGAGTGACTGACTGTTGCAAACGATACAGAGACACCTCCCCGACAATAACGCTGAGACAGCTTGTTTATTTTTGGACCACAACGCTTATAGTTGACGATATTAAGATGAGCCCATGTTATTCTCCATAGAGAAATTACTTCCGCGAACCAAGGGAATCGAGGGGATGAGCGAGTGACGTCAGGACTTCGGTGCTCTATTATGTAATTAAAACCCATTCAGGACGGGAACCCCTTTTGGCGTTTTACTTTTAAGCATTACGTTATACTTTAGCTATTGAAAAATATCAGATCTACAAGCTCGTAGCGCGGCACCGAGTGCCGCACTACGAGCTTGTAGATCTGCTATTTCTTTGAAAAATCGTACTGAAAATGTGGCACACATCTTTGAATATATATTCTTTCAGAGCGAACGTTCTTAACTCAAATCTTTGCTTCTACGCTCCCTGGAACAACATATTTTCAGATGGGGGGGTCGGCGGCCGATTACATATAGTTTTTGGGGTCCTTGTCATGAAAAACTTTGAGAACCACTGACATGGAAACATAGGGTGTTTCTGAGAACCGTTATAAGACATTTGTGTAGAATCTGGTCTCAGTCCTAAATGGGTTTTAAGGAAAAGGACAGTTCTGTGAACATGCACAACCAGCACTATCGAGAGCAGCAGTGAATCACCTGCACTGCAACGTCGTGACATTCCATTTGTATCTGTGTGACCGTATTGAACATATTCTGTGAAGGAGTGATTTCCCCATAATTCTCTTTTTTTAACATCATGTGTGATTGTTTCCCATTTAGATGCCCGCTGAGCAATAGACGGATATTAGACTTTCTTTACGTTGACGTTGATTAGCGGTTGTTTAAGCGTCTATATATAGACATTTAGACGTCTAAAAAACTTTCATTTTTAGCCGTTTTTTAATCGCATTTCTAGACGGCCCTTTAGACGCATATTAGACGTCTTATTAGACAAAAGAATGCTCAGTGGATGGTTTGGCGTGACTTTAATGGCGAGTTATTGCACACGTATGCAAATGTCATCATAAAGATGAAACATTTTGAGGACGATAACAGCGACGTATAGAAATAGAGCAACAGAAGAGCTGCAGGAGTCCGACAGTGGCTCTTATTAGGGGTGTAACGATACATTGTAACAGCGATACGATACATGGACGCGGTACATGGTTGACGATGCGATACATGGTTGACGATGTGATATCGTCAATACATGGTTGACGATACGATACATGGTTGACGATACGATACATGGTTGACGATACGATACATGGACGATATCGGTTCATTATGGCGACGCGATACGATACGATCCAATGATTTGAAATCGATACAGTAACTATTTAAAATACATTGACATTATTTTAATGTAAATCCCTCTTTTTCTTTCTCTTTCCTATAAATACCATGCACAAAAATTTAGTATTGATACAATCGATTTCTTTCGCATAGCATTCGATTTGATTCGATACCGATTATTTGCACTGCAAAACAATACGATACATATAGTCAATGTTGCCGTTTTCATTTCGATATACTTCGATTCTTGAAATTCAAATTGATTTTTCAATGCAGTTACTACATCGTCACACCCCTAGCTCTTATATAGATGGGTGCACTTTGGTGATACAGGTAGGACTATAGACAAAAAAAGCTATTTTTCCTTCAAGTTGTCCTACTGCCTAATTCCCAAAGGTGTAAAAATGCAGACTTTACACCGTTATCGGTCGAAACCATAGAGTATAAAGAAGGATAGAGACTGAACTGGCACGAAGCTCCCCCCCCCCCCCCCGCTATTCATGTCAGTGGAAGTTGCTCAGTGGCGTTTTGAAGCACCCGGAAAGAGCCTTCTACTTCCGCCTTTTTTCGATTTGGGATTTGCCCAAAATGCGGAAGTGCAAACGCGCTCAACGTTAAAGCCCAGCTGCACGGGGTTTCCTCGTCATACTTCCACGGGTCCGCCTGCAGTCCCTCCTCTTACCACTAGGGCCCAGTGCTTCAACGTTGGAGAGCCTCACTGGCCCCTTGGTCGAAACACGTAGGATTTTTTTTTATTTGCCTTGCTCATCAATAAAACCATATACATTTTTATTCACCAAAGACGGAGTGCCTTGGAACCCTTTTTTTCTTTACAAGTCTGCATTTTACACCTTTTAAGCAGTACAACTTGAAGGAAAAATACCTCTTTTGTCATTAACAGCAAAGTACTTTGACTTGCTGGTGAAATAGACATGTATTAAGGCCAGCAACCCAACACCATTCATGTCACCTTTCAGTTTGATTTAGCAGCCTAAGTCAGCTTATTGCTGTGGCTCATCTAGAAACAATAAAGTCCATTAACACATGATCAATAACCTATATAATGTACAATGTAAGTTGTTTTTGTACATATGCATTTTGTGAATTATTTAATGAACTAATAATGTAAAACAGTTATGCATTGTCTAGATCAGGGGTTCTCAACCCGTGGGTCGCGACCCCTTGGGGGGTCGCCAAATTATTTTAGGGGGTCCCCAAATTATTTTCCAAAAATAGCAGACCTACAAGCTCGTAGCGCGCCACTCGGTGGCGCGCTATGAACTTGTAGATCTGCTATTTTTAAATAGCTAAATTATAACAATGCTTAAAACACCAAAAGGGGTTCCCGCCCAAAATGGTTTAAGGTTATTGTAGCAGTCAATTTATATTGGGGGTCGGGAGGGGGCGGGGCGGGGGTCCCGAGACGTTGCCAAAGCATTTTCGGGGGTCCCCGGCCAAAAACGTTGAGAACCCCTGGTCTAGATCGTCTAGACTTTTGCAGAATTCTGTAATACACATGGATGAAGAATAAAGAAAAACATTCAGGCAGGTTGTGCTTAATTTTGTTCGAGAGAGAGAGAGAGAGAGAGAGAGAGAGAGAGAGAGAGAGAGAGAGAGAAAGAAAGAAAGAGAGAGAGAGAGAGAGAGAGAGAGAGAGAGAGAGAGAGAAAGAAAGAAAGAGAGAGAGAGAGAGAGAGAGAGAGAGAGAGAGAGAGACCAGTGGTGGAAAGCATAGTGTACTTGAGTAAATTTTTGAGATATTTCCAATACTTTTACTTCTACACCACTACATCTCTGAGGAAAATATTGTAGGTCCTTTTACTCCTCTGCAATATTAAATAATCCAATTACTAGTTACTTGCGCAAGCAGAGCGCGCAAGTCATGTTTTCGGCCAGGTGCTACGATGGGCGTGTTTGGGGCCAGCACATGTTATGACGTCATATGCTGGCCCCAAGCTGACCGTGCAGGTGTGTTTTTGTCATGCTACGAAGCATATGTCCCATGACGTGATGAAGATATGTACCAATGTCCCTTAGAATGCACGTGATATGATGTCATACGGACATACGGAAGCTGACCGTGCAGGTATGTTTTCCGTGAATCGTGATGAAGATTATGTACCAATGCCAGGGTATAATTGGTTGAAGATGGTGACGTAATGATGATACGTTTCAGTGTCAAGTACATACGCATCAAACCACCCAGCCGATCACATTATACCACCAACCACTCAGAAAACTACATATATATACATATAGACATGTACACATATATGGACATATGAGCATATGACGTGATAAATATATGTACCAATGCCAGGGTATAGTTGACGGTGACGTAACGATGACGTGTTCCAGTGTGACGTCGAACAAACTTATAGAAGATTTTACCATACTTAAAAATACTACTTTTTTTCCTCCAGAAGCAAGGTACGTAGCAAATAGCTAAATCTAATAATTCAATATGTGAGGCTAAGATTTGAAAGTTTGTAGCGGTCTACAGCACTTGCGCGCTCTGCTTGTGCACATTGTGTGCAACAAGCAAGTAGGCACTCAACAGAGTGTAGTTCTAGTTAGATTTGTATTTACTAGGCTCTATATTTCTTTTTAAGATTTTTTTGGGGGCTTTTTTGCCTCGATTGATCCGATCGGGACAACCCTACTCCAAAGTATTCCGCGACTGCAGTTTGCCTCCTATAGTGCCACGAATCCGACGTCTGAAATTGCTTGATAGCGAAAAATGCCGTAGGTGACCTTGTTTATAATTACTTTGGGCAGTCCCATCAAAAGTCACACATGTCATCAAAGTTCTGTAAAAAGTCCATAGACTTGGCAGCCATGTCATAGTTTACTGTGGCACCCACTACGACACGGTAAATGTATTTTGGCATTGAATTGGCCTGAAAGCTTGTACGGAATCAATTGTTCCGCAAAAACGTCCATAGACTTGGCTGCCACATGACGTTACAGGCCCCGCTCTATAAAGAATCTGGATGAACTAAAAAAGTCTAAAAAGTAAGTCCTGTGGTTCAAGAGTTGAAGGCGTCCATTCCGTATAGCGCTAGGCTGATTTAAAGATGGAGTCCTGTGGTTCAAGAGTTGAAGGCGTCCATTCCGTATAGCGCTAGGCTGATTTAAAGATGGAGTCCTGTGGTTCAAGAGTTGAAGGCGTCCATTCCGTATAGCGCTAGGCTGATTTAAAGATGGAGTCCTGTGGTTCAAGAGTTGAAGGCGTCCATTCCGTATAGCGCTAGGCTGATTTAAAGATGGAGTCCTGTGGTTCAAGAGTTGAAGGCGTCCATTCCGTATAGCGCTAGGCTGATTTAAAGATGGAGTCCTGTGGTTCAAGAGTTGAAGGCGTCCATTCCGTATAGCGCTAGGCTGATTTAAAGATGGAGTCCTGTGGTTCAAGAGTTGAAGGCGTCCATTCCGTATAGCGCTAGGCTGATTTAAAGATGGAGTCCTGTGGTTCAAGAGTTGAAGGCGTCCATTCCGTATAGCGCTAGGCTGATTTAAAGATGGAGTCCTGTGGTTCAAGAGTTGAAGGCGTCCATTCCGTATAGCGCTAGGCTGATTTAAAGATGGAGTCCTGTGGTTCAAGAGTTGAAGGCGTCCATTCCGTATAGCGCTAGGCTGATTTAAAGATGGAGTCCTGTGGTTCAAGAGTTGAAGGCGTCCATTCCGTATAGCGCTAGGCTGATTTAAAGATGGAGTCCTGTGGTTCAAGAGTTGAAGGCGTCCATTCCGTATAGCGCTAGGCTGATTTAAAGATGGAGTGCCGTGATTTTTGTATCTTTTCCAGCATTTCATGCGTTTATGAGGTGACAGTACTTCATTAGTAGCCTGGCTAATAAGCCAGACCGAATCAGCCGTTGGCAAATAAAATTGCCTGCCGGCGGATTACGCTCTGGAGAGGCTCAATTGTACGCCCATTTCCTACACCAGAGAACTGGTGTGGCCAATCGGGACACGGTATGCAATATGGGCGGGCTTTGGTACAGTGACGTTCAATGCTTGAGACCTTTGACTGATAGTAGCTCTAACCAATTGCGTCAAAGAGAAAATGTTTGAAGCCGCCCCCGGGAAACAAGATCCATACACAGCAGAGATGCTGAGCATCTCCAGACTCAAATACCACACGACAGTGTGATTTGAATCTGGCTTATTAGCCAGGCTACTTCATTAGACCCCTTGGTGTGGTTGTTATGTGCAATGATGTGTTCCCTTTGTATTTAGGGTTTCTTCCTGGAGGCTGAAACCTTGACAGTCAAACGTGCCAATGAAAAGAAACTGTGCTATAGTGACATCACAATAATCATCCACTCGCCTAACCCCGCCCCCTTTATCATACAACAGTTGTGGGTGAGGCTTCAGTTCAGGTGGATCACCACCCACCAGGCAAACCAGGCATACTCAATGAACTGGCGGGCGTTGTCCACATACAAACAACATTTTAACAAATACTGTACACTTTCTTGAAAAACTTCCTCACAGCACTCCATATTAAAAAAAAAATCACACTCATGTGAAGTGAGAGGCGCTTTTATCATCATACATCACATTCCGTGCTCAGCCAATCAAATCATTACTAGTCTATGGGTTACACACAGACGCACAACGCTGGACTGGCCAAACCATCTTGGAGAGGAGGCGGTCCTTCCTGACGCTGCTGGTGTGCGTGCAAAGTGCCACGCCCCATTGGTCCAACGGTGCCCGAGATTAATTCAACACGGACACACAAACATCTCGACATATACCGGCTTTTTGGGCCTGGAGGAGACCATAGAGTATATAAAAGGATAGAGACTGAACTGGCGCGAAGCTCCGCCCCCCAGCTATTCATGTCAGTGGAAGTTGCTCAGTGGCGTTTTGAAGCACCCGGAAGACTGCCGGAAGTACCGTCTCAGAACGTCTACTTCCGCATTTGACCATCGAATTTTGGTGGTCAAATGCGGAAGTGCAACCGAGCGCTCAATGTTAAAGCCCAGCTGCACGGGGTTTCCCGGTCATGAATCCACGGGTCCGCCTGTAGTCCCTCCTCCTACCACTAGGGCCCAGTGCTTCAACGTTGAATAGCCTCACTGGCCCCTTGGTGGAGAAAAAAGAAGAAAAAAAGAAGGGCAAAAAAAAGAAAGAAACCGGAACAATGCAAGGAGAGATTGACCGTTTTGAAATTGGGAGGAGCTTCAAAGCCTCAGAATAAATATTTCCAGCGTGGCTCTTAGGAGGCGACCCGAGAAAGAGAGTCCGAGTGTCTTGAGTTTTTCCCCCCCCCCAAAAGATATGCTTTAGAATATATATATTTTTATGGAAGTCAATGGCGGTGCGATAGGGCTGAAACCTTGCCTAAATATGGCATCATACAGTAGACTATCCAGGTGAAGTCCAAGGTCCACATGTAAGCCACGCTTAGCTCCCGTCTTTATTTTTTGTGTGTGAATATTTCTCACATTGGGAATTAATAATACATATCAAGATCCGTATTAAGGGCAAGATCTGTCATCAATATGTCGTAATCAACACGGTGCTAGAGATCTACAGGGAACCACGTCTTGTTAGGTACTACGACAAATGTGGGGGGGGTTTTCCATCAGCTCTGCGGTGCCAACGTTTCATCGTGGGTAATGTAGTCGTCACCTTAGCTGGTGTCCATGGACGAGCTGGCCGAGTTCTCCCTCTGGACGGAGTCAAAGATCGCCTCCAGCTCTCGATTGGACTGAATCCGAGCCTGGAACTGTGACATCAGCGGATGGTTCTTTGCTTCTGGGATGGAGAGCAGAGCGACAACGGTTTGCATCGCGCCACGCTTCAGCTGATCCACTTTGTCGGCATCCTGCTTCGTCGCGCCTTCCTTCTGCTTGGTGGTGCAGATTGCCTGTAGAGGCTCCACCAGTTTGTCCAGCCTCTGGGCGACGGTGCTCGGATACAGAGACGAGAGACGAGTCAGCATGGAAAAGGTCAATCCCTTGATGTCATTGTTAACGTCTTTGAGTCCAACCTCTATATGGTTGAGGAAGGTGAAGATGTCCAGTTTGTCCTGGCAGCTTTCCAACAGGGTGGCCAGGCAGTCAAATGCTGCTTTCCTCAAATCCATACCGTTGTCGTCATAGTGTCTGTATGGCCCAACCTGTATCTCTCTGATGAGTTCTTTCCTGACTTTAGTTTCGTTGTAAACATGTGGTAAAACTGAATCCAGCAGCTCTCGAATCAGACTGGGCTTATTTTGAGCTGCTGAGGTTAATGTTAGCAAGGCGACGCGTTGAACACTCGGGTCTGGGTCTTCTAGAGTCTTCAGGAAGTCGCCTATACAGTTCTTCAGTACATGATCTATTGGCTGAGGCTTATCAGATATGGTGAACTTGACAGCATAAAGCACTGAGCTCCTGGTGGAAGTCGAACCGGACAGTAGATAGCCCTTCAGCTTCGGCAATACAACTTCAGGGTCTATCAGAGTTAACTTCCCGAGACATTGAGAAACAACCGCTCGGGTTCTTTCGTCCTGACACTCGCAGCATTTGAGCAGCAGGGACGACACTGACTCTACATAGGGCTTCAGATGTGGAACCGAAGCGGAGTCTATCGTCCCCCTTAGAGAGTGCAGTAATAGATACTGTCTCTTAGGCTGAGAGGAGATCTCCGAAAGGATGAAGGGGAGATACTCTGGCAGGTTGCCGACAGCGATCAAACCCAAAGCATTGGAGGCTGTTAACTTCACCTCTTCACTGGGGGAGGAGAAAGCATCAATGATGACAGTCTTGACTTCTGGGTGGCCACTGAGGTCCATATGATGTCCAACTTCACCCAATGAGCTCAATGTTAACAGTCTGATAGGCTCTGTGGAGCGGCTGTTCTTCACGTCCTTTATGAACTGTCCCACTACAACCGGCAATTCGTGGGGACAGGCTCTGGTGAGCGCTGCCACACATTTAGCGATAGTGGAGTAGGCCTGTTTGTGAGCCAGCGGCGCAGCAGAGTTCTGGTAGACCGGTCCCGTTAGCATCTTCATCAGGTCCTTGAAAGCCAAACCTGCTGTGTTCGAACACACCAGAGCCCGGTAGAAATCCTTCATGGCGTCCAGTGCTGCGCCTTGCAGCAGTGGGGAACGAACCAGTGATGTAAGCTGGTTGAGGATGTTTCCGTTTCCTCGGCTGAGCTTAGCCAGGGAGGAAGGGTGTGTCTGGACCAACGTGGACAGGAAGATCAACACATTCTGAGACACGTTCATGTCATTCTCCGATATGAGAGGAGGAAGTTCAGCCAACACTGCATCTATCATGGCTGGCATCACCGAGGAGCCACATTTCTTCAGCAGCATGTCCAGTGCTTGCAATGTAGAGAGTTTGAGAGTTCTCTCCTTGTGGAGGAATGAGGCAAGGATGGGAAAAGCTTCGCGAAGAATGGGACGCAGGTCGATGTTCAGAGGAGAGCTTGCTACCAGCTCCAATGCTTTGACAGTAGTGAGTCGTGTCATGTCTTGCTTGAGTCGTTCCAGAAAGATGTTCAGTGTTCCAGGCAGATCAGTGGCAAAATGGTCACCTAGGTTACAGATGATCTGGCCCATACAGGTAATGGCTCGTTCATTTACTTCCTGGTGAATGTCAGCGGCTCGCAGGCGCTTAATTGTACAACTGAACAGGCTTTGAATGTAGGGGGAGGGGTCGAATCCCTCCGAGCCCCCACATTGGCTGTCAAGAGGTCTGATCACAATGACCAGCTGCTGTGTGACCAGCAGGGCTTCGGAGGGGATCTTATGATAGGGTTCGCCCACGCAGGCCACCACGTGTGGGACGAGCTCTTTGCAGATGTGTGAGATGTGCGGGTGGAAGGCGCTGGCGGGCTCGTAGCGCAGGATCCCGTGTAAACACGCCAAAGCGTCCATCTTCAGGTTACAACTGCTGGACTGCTTATCTTTCAGACTGAAGACTATACCGGGTATTAACACTTGGATGTGTTGGACCACGGCTCCAGGCAGAACCTTCACCAGCTCAGTCAACACGTTGAAACAACAACTTCTCGTCTTGACACCTTTCTCCTTCAACTGCTTCTGAAGAGCGTTCACTATCATGGGGACCTGACTCTGTAACAGGGTCAGAGGTGTATCTCCCTGAGGTGCATCTCCCATCCACTTCTGAGCCTTTCCAGTTTGTGTCAGCAGAGAGATGTATGCATGGAACACGTCCGCCTTCACATTCTCCTCTCTCTCCTTGAAGCGGGAGATGAGTGCCGGAGAGACGGAGCGATAGAAGTCATGCAGCATCTCGTGTCTGGTCGAGACGACGCCATCCAGACACTTGGCCGCCGCACGGCGCACCTTCCAGCTGACGTCGTCGTCGTCGCTGTACTCTTCGTCGCTGCCTCGATAAGCTTCGTCGTTCTGTTCCGTGTCCATGGCGTTGTCATCCTCATCTTCGTCGTAGTTGTAGTTGGGATCGTAGGTCAGGTAGAGCAGGCACAGCTCGATCACCGTGGGAATGTGGGGGTATACCTCCTTGGGGCACTTTGTGACGAAGGACTCGAAGGCCAGGATGCAGTACTCTCTCAGTTCGTCGTCGTTGGCTTTACAAAACTTCACCACCAATGGAATGATCTTCTCCAGATATTCGCCGATGCGGTGTCCAGCCTGTCTGCTGATAGCAGCCATGCACTGGATGTATGTTCTGGTAGTCGCTATGTTCTGTGTGCGTCCCAGCTCAGACAGCAGGTGTTCAATTAGGTCAACGAACACCGACTTCCCACATGACACTGCGAGGTGGCCGAGGGCCGTGATCGCCCTCTTTTGGACGGGCAGGCGAGGGGAGGTGAGCTGGGGAAGCAGACAGCTCAGGATGGAGGGGTGGAAATTCACCAACAGTCCTCCCTGTCTGAGGAGCATGTTGGCCATGATGTCGAGTGCCTTCTGCTGAACAGACACGTCTTCCTGTTTGGCAATGGCACTGGTCAGCCTGGCGGTTATCTTCTTGCAGACACCGGCCGAGAGTTCCCCTATGACGGTCTTCAGTCCGAAGGACGAGATGTCCCGGAGCTGCTCGTTGTCGGACAACATGTTGGTCCACAGCGTGTCCACGATGGTCTCCACCTGGTACTCCTTCACCTTGCTCACCAGAGGACCCAGGCACTTGACAGCCAGGTTCTGGACCTCTCCGTTGTTGTCCTCCAACAGTTTCAGAATCATCTTCACCACCTTCTTCTCGCCGTCGTCGTCCAGCGTGACCGTGTCCTTCTGCAACTCGGACATCAGGTCGTTGGTCGCCATGTACCTGAAGTCCTTGTCGGTCGAGGTCATTTTGTTCAGCAGACTGGAGACATCGTATATGGCGCTCGCCATTTTGATCTGTTTTTAGCTACCCGGTTGGCCTCCCAATAACGTGCTTCGCTGGGACAGTTGAGGGACAGACCCTATAGATTTTAAACGCGCTGGGATTCCCAGTTAGTTGCTGGCTGCCTTTGTGCTTTAGTGCTTCAAGGTCGGCTTGGCAAGCTGGTCGTTGGTTGGTTGGGAATTCTGCAGAACACTCCGAATGTCTTTGAATACACTCTGGGTTCTGTAAAGACCGCTCTGTTTTATACCGGCTGTGACAGCAACCTCACATTGTGATTGGCTGATAGGCAATGACGTCATAGTTTTAGATGGCATAATAGATCTCCATATGAGGAAATAAAATGAGAAAATGTTTCTGTAACAGAATGTGTTGTAGGTGAAACCTTTTATTTTGAAAGGCTTCCCACCCACAGGAACAAATCAGCCGGAGCGAGGACGGCAACACTATGGGACCATTAAACACAAAATGTGTGTTTGATGTAGTCAGTTTAATGTCGTCTAACGTCGTTTAATGCAATCAAATAGGAGTTATCTGTTTGTATGCATGGGCTGCCATGGCCATAAAGTAGTTTTTTGCCACTAGACGTTCCCGCATAACTTCCGGGTGTGATGATGTCACGCACATACCCTCTATTGGCCCGCGGACCGCCACTTGAAAAGATATGCCAGGGACCCCCATAAGACCCAGGGACCCCCATAAGACCCAGGGACCCCCATAAGACAAGATTATTACGGCTCTAGCAGTGATTCTCAATCCGTTTAATTTCAAGGACCCCCAGTTTGACATCCATTAGTCTACGGACCCCCATTTAATGGCATTTATATCTCTGAGACCCCCACATTATATTGTAAAATCAATGTTAATTTAACTCTGAGAGTGGACAAATGTACACAATGGTTCCATTTGTACACTCTCAGAGTTACAGACCCATAAGGGTCCATTTGATTCCAAACTAGGTGGGGACCCCCTGGAACTCCCTCAAGGACCCCTGTGCACGAAGACTTCCAATACATTTGTGCACAGTAATGAGCAGGATAATATATGTATATGTCTAGCCATATATATATGGCTACCTTAGAATAGATGTAGACCTATTTGCGTGTATGCACACGCACCCGCACACACCTGCCCTCTGCAGTGCTTTAGTATAAAGTGAATGCATGGAGTCTGTCTCATTTCTCTCTATTATTTATTTTTCAATATTCTTCCAGGGGCCACAAGGGGGGGGGGGGGGGGGGGCCGCGGCCCGCAAGCCGCCAATTGAATACCCCTGTTCTATACCTTTTGACATACGGCCATCAGCCATTGACTTCCATTATGACATTTATATATATATACATATTTCAAAACATATAAAACGTATGAAACAAGACTTGGATTTCGTGTGGCCATTCTATGACGCCGGTTGTCTTTGATGATATGTGACGTATCAGGATGACACATTGCCCAAATATGGGGTCATACGGTATGACCCCATTTTTGGGCAATGTTTCATCTTGATTCGACTGCCATTCACTTCCTCTTATGGGCCATATGCAGACCGCGGCCATCTTACCATATAAGGTAATGGCAAGGTGCTAACAAGGTGTACAATAGACAGCCCATTCATCCAAACAGAAACATAAACAATCTGATTGTATTAAACAACGTCAAACTCACAACGCTGTTGTACAAATAGCTTGGAATTATTCTCTTTCTATCCTCAAAGTGTTTGTTTACATAAACATCCACTGTAGAAATGTTATGAGTTACTTTCTGTCCATGCATGGTCAGGCCCCGGGTTACTTAATTGACCTGGTGCCACGTTATGTGCCCAGTAGAGCCCTCGGGTCTGCAGAACAGGGTCTGTTAGACCCAACCCTCCACCAAACTAAAGACAAAAGGTGACAGAGCTTTTCAGGCTGTAGCAGCCAAACTCTGGAATGCTCTTCCACTAGCCCTGAGATTTGCACCCTTTGTGGACATTTTAAAAACAGCCTTAAAACGTTCCTTTTTGCACAAGCATTTGTAGATGGTTCAACCTGAATTTCCTGTTTCATCGTATATTTATTGATTCATTACGCTTGTATTGTCATTTTATTTGAATTGTACAGCAATTTGTATCTGCCTTGTCTTTTTCTTGTATTTTATTGCACATCATGTAAAGCACTTTGTGAGTCCTCTCTGAAAGGTGCTATATAAATAAAATGTACTTACTTACTTACTTACTTACAGGTGATTATTTTTCTATAGCCAAATTCCAACACCCAAAGTCTCGGCCACTCACACTCGGTCACTCCAACATGGTGGTGTTACGGTGGAACTGGTGACCTGCTGAAACATGTGACAATCGTGTAGACAATCACATACTGTTAGCGTCCTAATGTAAACTGTTGCAGTTTGTTCATTAGCAGAGTTCAACCTAACTGTATTTAAAGACTTCCATGTAAGTCCACAAGATTGTCACATATTTTGGCAGGTCACCAATTTCAGTGAGCGAGTGGCCGAGATTTGGGCTATTGGAATTTGAAGTGTTGCAGTTTGGAAGTGCTCGTTGGATTTCACTCAACTGCTCCGCGTACCACCTGTTTTGAATTTGCACATAAATGCAGGAGGCAGCATGACATTGCTTTACTGAAAACGAGTGCTTCCAAACTCTGACGGCCGCGGTCTGACGGCTTGGCTAGCCAGTTACGGCAGGCAGTCAAACGGTTGTAAGTTAAATGCAATGATGGCGTACACGTCGTCAATTGCAATGCAAGCCGCCTTTTCCAAGGCTGACATCAACAACAACAACAACGTCTCCGCTCCAGTAGCCTACTGGCTCCATTAAATGGTCTTGATAATTAACATATGGGTTGATATAAACACTCAAATCCACTATAGCCGAGTCCAAGTATCGATGGAAGAATCTAAATGATACAACAATCAAAGTACATGGAGAGCTCTTCATGACTTGTACTTCTCTCGTCCTGTCTCACTAATGACGCAGATATGCTTTAGATCTCTGAAGTACTCGTTGTAGTCCAGCCCGTATCCCACCACAAATTTGTCAGGGACCTCAAACCCGACAAAGTCTGGCCTGTACCCGACACTCCTGGGGGTTCTCTTCACCAGCAAACTTGCCACTTTGACGATCTGGGGATTGTGCAGTTTGAGGAGCTCTAATAACGTCTTCATCGCCTTGCCCGTGTCCACGATGTCCTCCACGATCAGGACGTGCTTTCCCGTCAGCGCGGGCAGGTCGTCGCCCCGGATCACCTTGATCTCGCCGGTGGACTGGTCGTCGCAGTAGCTCACCAGACGGATGAACTCCACCGTCATTGGCACCGAGCAGGACTCGCTGTTGCCGTTCAGCGCCTCCATGTAGCCCAGCAGGTCCGCAAAGAACTTGTAGCCCCCCTTCAGCACGCAGAGGGCCACGACGTGGTGGCCGCCCATGTCCTTCATGATCTCTCTGGCCAGCCTCTCCGTCCTGTCCAGGATGAGTCCGTGGGGGATGTACACCCTCTCCAGGTCAGAGGCGTAGTGCTTCGGTACGCAGAACAGGTCCAGGTCGTAGCCCTGGTCCTCGTCGCCGATCACGATACAGGGGCTCGATGTTGCCATCGTCGGTATCGGCTTACAGATCTTTTTAAATCGACGTACAACTTTTAAAGTGTCTTTAACTTAAAAATGTAATTCAAAAGTATGTACTTAAAAAGTGTACGCCATTCTAAAACCCGCTCCAGAGAACACCTTTTCTTTTTACACTGCTAGATCTCATAAATGTGCCTCACGTAGTTATTTTATGCAGCCTTCTGCAGTCTGTCTTTTATGTTGGTGGTGACATCACAGTTAGTTCTAACCTCTGACCATTGTGATAGGCTGAGAGGCATTTTTTTTTTAAATATCTCCAAATATAAAAATCACACCCATGTGAAGTGAGGGGCACTCTTATCATCGTACATCATCATGCATCATCTCATACTGGCCAATCAGAATGCCTGTTGCCTGTGATTGGTTAGCTGATTTGCTCGTTTACGTAAATATGACGTTAATTTTCCCTTCAATGTCAAAGGCGTTTTAATGTTTTCATGTTTAATTTACGTCATATTTAGCGGAATTCTGACGTAATTTCTCTGTTCATTGTCAATGGCAAATATTGAGACATAACAAATATACACCTCGCAGAGAGCGCCATAATACAAAGTACGCAACCCCAGTATGCAAGTCAAATTATACAACAGGTCGTTTCGAGGAAGCAATCTGATTGGTTGAAACAGCCTTGTGGTTCAAATTAACGAGCACCACTCCACACCTAATCAAAACAAAGAATTCAGCTGCTCTGTTTTCCCCAGAGTGCAGCAAACTCGGTGGCTAGGCTAGCTAGTTTCTTGGGACATTTGTGGTCGTAGTGACTACATCTGTCATTAAAGAAATGTGTTTTTTCAGCGATTTTCTTAGTTTTAAGGGTAACTGTTGTATAATTGCAATATTACACTCGCGGGTGTGATTTAACGTGATTATTGCCACTTCAGTGATGCTTGCGGAACTCGACTACGTCTCGTTCCTGACCGCATCACTGTCATGGCAATAATCACGTTAAACCACACCCTCTCGTGTAATATTGCTTAAGTATACATAACAGTATGTCCAATACATGACTCACCTACAAGTAGGGGTGGGTCCCGAACCTCGGGATCAAGCATGTACCGAACCGAACATGCTTGGGTACCGCCGGGTACCCATTACAATAATTACATTTCGGTTCACCCTATCGGTTCCTACAGACGCACGCAGTCACGCACTATAATTATTTATTATATTTCTTCCCTTTTCATCCTATAGATCCTTGATGTTGCGGCTCAACTGTTAAATAAAGGAGAGGATTTTAGTCTATGTATGTCTTAAATTAAAGGCTTAAAAGAATAAAAGGTTTTTTGTTAAACATATTTTGACCTCTTATTTAAGTTATTTATACCATTTTGGAACCGAAATAGCGAACCGTTATGAACTGGAATCGATTTAGCAGAACCGGAATCTGCACCAGACTCATTAAAATCCCCAACGATATCCATCCTTACCTAACCTGACTTCGCCAGATTGCGGCAGTATTGAGTTCACCAGTTCCCTCCTCCTGCCTGCATCTGGGATCTCTCAAGCAGAAACGATGAACCCGGAAGCAGCGGGACAAACATTTGATATCTCCATAATAATTTCGAGTTGTAGTCTTGTTAGGTTGTGTTTACATTTGCGCTGTGGCAGCGCTTCAATATGTCATAAGTCTCGTGTTGATCCCGCCTCTAGCGGCCTCATACAGCCGCATATCGCTCATTTGAAAAAGATATGCCAAGGACCCCCCATAAGAGAAGATTTGTACGGCTCTAGCAGTGATTCTCAACCCGTTTAATTTCAAGGACCCCCAGTTTGACATGCATTAGTCTACGGACCCACGTTTAATGTAATTTCTATCTCTGGGACCCCCAATTTATATTATTGTAAAACCAATGTTGATGTAACTCTGAGAGTGTACGAATGGAACCAAATGGACCCGTTAGGGTTCATTTGGTTCCATTCGTACACTCTCAGAGTTACAGTCCCATGTGGCTCCATTTGGTTCTAAACTATCATTTAGCTGGGTACCCCCTGGAACTCCCTCAAGGACCCCTGGGGGTCCCCGGACCCCACTTTGGGAACCACTGGCCCGGACAGTTTGTCTCTGAACGAGGCTCATGAAGCACATCAAAATGGGATCCACAAAAGGCCATGCCGTCATTAGACCGAACATGCCTTGTATTTTCTGAAATATTAAATATGAATTTCATGATAGAAGTAAATGGTTTCCACACCTGGCCTGGCAGGGATATGCATTCCATTGAGTGCACCGTTCTATAGTTTCATATTTTGAATATTTAAGTCTATGGGAGTCCAATCGGGCTGACACCATTCCCACATCCGCATGAGTAATATACAACAAATAATAAATACAAAATAAAATCAGTTCAAAAACAATGTAATATATTGTATTATATATACAATATATATAATATATGTATTCTTGTATGTTAAATATATGTATTCTTGTATGTTTTGGTCTTGTCTGTGTTTATAAAAAAAGAACAGCATTCTGTAATATGTGGACCCCCTTGAAAACGAGATGATTCATCTCAAGGGATTATTCCAAAAAAGAATTTCAATATATAATAAACATGCCATACAAAGACCAAAAGAGAAACAAAAAAATAATACTTTTGGACAGAAACATTACTAAACACGCATGACGTAGGCCTACAGTAGTGTGTTTAGTCGGCATGATGTTTTAATGTCTTATTTTCACTATCTTTGAAAAAATGGCTACGATTAGTTCAGTGTAGCTCTGCTCTGCTTGTGTGTGTGAATGAATGAATGAATGAATTAATGAATGAATTAATGAATTAATGATTTGTTTTTGTTTTTCGTGTCTTGTCATAAAGACCCATCTATCCCTTCTGTGATTATAATACCCCAAAAACATGAAAATGAACAATATCACTGCACAAAAAAGAAAATATTTGGTTAACTTTATACCCCAAAACAAAAAATAATGTTTATATTATTATATTATATTGCATTCACTGCATCATTAGTCATTCTCAGTCAGTCTCGTCGATTTTATAGCTTGTTAAAATGTGTTTTCTTGGTTAAAAAAAAGAATTGTGTAGGCCTACACTTTTAGTATTTTAGCATTGTGGCTCCACCTCTATCGAAGGGACATATAGAAGATAATTAATTTCATAATTACGCATATTACCAAGACATTTAATATTTCATACACTTCTATATAAAGATTTTGTTGTGAATTAATTGGCTACACCACTCCTACACCACTCAGGCACAGTGGTGAATGGAATCACCAAGCATCCTTGATGCATTCCTTGGTAGGCAGCACTTTGTGCAATGCCCAAGCTCATCCTTTTGCCGATTGCTGAATGATTATACTATATTAAACTTGCCTCAGTGGTCTCTGGTGAATGGTGGGTTGACGGTGGGCGGACGTCACAAATGTAAAATCCAGACTTCATGCGAGGCGATTTGTTGCTGCGATCCGCACCAAACTACCACAAACTAACTGTTTAGGGGTCTGCCATGAGAACAGTCACACCAGGGGGGGCACCTTGTACTGTGTCAGGGGCCCACCGTCACCAGGGGCCACATTGTATGACCCATCTTACTGTGTCAGGGGCCCACCGTCACCAGGGGCCACATTGTATGACCCATCTTACTGTGTCAGGGGCCCACTGTCGACACACGTTGTGAAGGTACAAAGTTGCTCTGATCTGATCATCCAAACGTGGCACAGACTTTTTTCAGGGCCAGGGTCTGACATATAGCCAAACAGGGGGCCACAACCCAGCTTACTGTGTCAGGGGCCCCAGCTGAGGGCCATGCGTTGTACAGCCCAGCTGACTGCTGCCAGGGCCCATGTGGTACAGCCCAGAGCCATAGAGTAAGACAGTAAGACTTTGATTGAGGGGGCAGAAAACAGCCTGGTCACGTGGTTCATGTACCCCATAGACTGGATTCCGTAAACCTCCGGTTGTCCCTTTCAAAAGGGACAAACCAATAGAAGTCTATGTGGAAGAGCCTGGCCCCATGAAGTGAACGGAGTTGTCGTAACTCATGTCTTATACTCTGTGGCTCTGGTACAGCCCGGCTTACCGCTTAACAGGCCCCCAGTGGTCACACGTTTTCAAGGTCTACCATTGGTCGCTCCAGTCCGCATCAAGCGTGGCACAAACACGGTCCGGGGGGGTCTGCCAGTAGGAGTCACACCGAAAAACCTACATTTTCACCCGTATGGGGCACTACAGCATGCACGCAGGATCTGATAGAAACAGTACTTTAGTTTTCATGTGCTTAAGTTTCCACAGTACGAACGAACTATAGCAACTCAGCGTGGTCCAAAGTAATAATACTTTCAAAAGAAACACCACTATTGGCTCATGACACGTATTCAAAAACTCGACAACTATGTCACCATTATATTATTACCATTATTAAACTAGACTATCTCCACCAAACCAAAGGCTTGGCCATTGTAGAGATACAATTACATTTCAAAACAAAAACAGTTTGCCTCTCGATATCCTACCATTATGTCCTCGTGGTGAGAGTGGTGGAAGCAGGTGATGGTGATTAATAGGGCTGATTTATTAACTGAATACAGATTAATAGGAATACAATGCTAAAACGACGGAACCCAAGAAAGCACTATGGCTTGTTTCCATTGGGGTCCTAGCTGTGTATTCAATTCATAGAAACATTTAGTCAGAGACAATTATACTTGATACTATGTAAAAATACCATAAAAACAAGTACTTAATGAAAAAGAAAAATATGTACAGTAAACATTTACTGGGAAAAGTGCATAGTGCAGTGGATAAGTGGATAATTGAAGACGGATAATTAGATAAACACTGGATAGTTTAACATGCCCAACCTGGTTTAACCATCTGGCCGCCAGGATGAATTAATCTATCGCACATTGCCAAGGTTTTATCGCACGTGCAACCCTTATTTTGAAGAGCCAAATATCCGTAACCGGATGTTACAATGACAAAATGCTGTGTGAGGCGTCTTCACCGGTTGTTGGTCTCTCGGACGGTGGACCGGGAGTATCACAGCGCCTGCTGTCGGCCGTTGAAAAACCTTGTTTTCACCAGAAACGACATTCACCGCGTCGATTTGGAGATACAGGCCTTTGTAAGCAGCCCATAGATTGCAAGTGGATGCGCGCGCATCTTCAAAATGCCTGCGGCCACCGTCCCACTTTGACTGTTATGCTAACGAACGGCAGCTAACGATACAATCGGATCAAAACATGTATTAGAGAATGTAAACCCTGGAAAACATAGGCTACGGTTCTGGCGGGCTGCATGATTAATTTAATCCTACGGTTACTACCTGTTCTGGCGGGCACCGTGTTAACATAGGAGGAGTGACAGCAGCTTGTAGCTTCTCATGTCCTCTGCTATGATTCCTGTCTTCTCACTAGCAGACATGGTCCTCACATTCCCTCCAGGGATGGGATGGATCTTCTAGGGCAGCTAAGAGTTCCCAGTGTTCCAAAAGTGTTGTCCAAATGGCCATTTGGTTCCATTTGTACACTCTCAGAGTTAAATTAACATTGACTAGACCTGTACATGCCCGTCGGCCACCGGCCTACTTGAGAACGATGCAACTTTGGAACCTAATAATACCCGTTGTCAACTTGTCATAGCACCCGTTTTAACTATCTGTCTGTGTCCCACATGGAGATCTCTGTATCTACCAGTCTGCCTGTGTCTAAAGAGTGCAAACTGACTGTGAAAAGTGGAGTGGTTAAGTAATCAATTTGCAGGTGAGGGGTTGCCATGGCAATCAATTGGCTGAGGCAGAAGCTGGAAATTGCACAGGTGAGGGGACTTTGGCTCATTAGGCCCACTGGCAGAGCCTTTTGTGGTGGTTCCGGAGAACCGTGGGTCCGACCGACTTGATACGGGGCACTGCACTCCCTGCGGGGGTGTGGGACGCGTGTGTCGAACTCAAAGTCGGTGGGGCAAACGGTTCTCGAGTTGCGTGTATTACAACACACGCAGACAGACAGACTGCAGACACACTGACGTGGCGTATTTATAGTAGGATTTTACAATACAAAGTGGGGTCTCAGAGATAGAAATGCCATTATATGGGGGTCCATAGAGGCGTAGACTGATGCATGTCAAACTGGGGGTCCTTGAAATGAAACGGGTTGAGAGCCGTAAAAATTTTCTCTTATGAGGGGTCCCTGGCATATGTTTTCAAATGGGGGTCCGCAGGCTAATGAAAAAGTTTGGGAACCAGTGTTCTAGGGGTAAGAACAGTAAGCAGGTTCAGATGCACAGGTCTCTTTACTGTGCCTCGTCATCGTCTCTTTGAGGTATGCATGAATATGGACATAATGAAGAACAGTACTATTCTATGCTAGACGCTGAGCGATCTCTTGCGGTATAACGTCACTTCAGAGCTGGTATGGTAAGTAGACTACAATTAAGAATGACTCTGTGCTAAGAAAAATAAATGGGTACGAATTATACACAGTCTAGTTAGGCCAATATACAGTACAGTGCCAAAGACCGTAAAATAATTATTTGAGAAAACATGACAATCCAAACCTTGATTATGTAAATACCTCATCAAATGACCTTTTGAGGTAATCTACGTAGCTCTGCAAGCTTTTGTTTTGACTTTCTGCTCGGTTCAATCTGAGCTGCAGGTCTTTGAGACGCAGTTCGTGCTGCTTCTCTGCGGACTGCTTGTTCTGCTTAAGAAACGTTAGCTCAGTGTCCCTGATTCTCTTCTCTGCCTCGAACTCCCGGATCTTGGTCTGAAGAGAGGCTACCTCTCTGGAAGCGGCCATGGCCTCCGACTTGTCTGAGCACTTCCTCTGCGAGCCTCTGCAGCTGCCGTGCTCGGTTGTCCTCAGCAGGTCACGGTAGGTGTCTGCTTTGTCCACGTGCCACTTCAGGTCCTGCCTGATCTTCTGAACATCGGAATCCTTGTGGTTGTCCATCTGCTTTAAAAGGCCCTCGTACTTTGTCCTGAGGACGTCTACTTCGTCTCTAAACTCCGCCAGCTGACGTAGGTACTTTTCGTGCAGGCGTTTCTCCTCCCGGGAGACGGCCTTCTCCTCTATCAGGGCAGTTTCAGATTGAGCGAGCTTCTGCTCCAGCAGCCGCTTCTGGTTTCTCCAGGACTCTCTGTCGGCGCAGGCGTTGGCCAGCTGAACGTCCTTCTCTCTCAACTGAGTGAAGCATTTACCGACGGCAACTTCAAATTTCTCCGCTCTCTTTTTATGGGCTTCTAGTGTTTCGTTGCTCTCCGAGGCCTTCCCAGACATAGACGAGATGGCCCATTTTAAGACACCAATGTCCATCTTGCGTTCAACAAGTGTCCTTTTTAGAGTCTGGAGCTGCACAGTCAAACGTTCCTTCTCGGCTTCCTTTTTGCGTAGCTGCCATTGCAGGCGAGCATACGTGTCCGCCTCGGATCTGGTCGTGTGAACTGAACTCGCCGTGCTTGCCCTGCCGTCCCCTTTTACGTGCAGCTTTCCACTTTCTGCCTGTGAGAAACCCCTCAGTAAGGTTTCAATCAGTTTGTCTCTTTTAACTCGATGAGCCTCTGCCTGGACCCCCTTCAATTGCTGTCGAACCGACGTCGATTTGTTTATGGTTGATGTAAAGCAACACTTGTCGGAGGCAGGACGCCTCGAACCGGCAAACATATCCTCCATGGTGTCCTTAAAGTACGCAAGTTGACCAACCGCAGAGTTGGCAGCTGCTTCGGCGTCCTTTAATGTTTTCAGGAGAGGGGGTCCTGATCCCATCCTTGGGCCGACTACGGTTGCTGCAGAGTTAGTGTTGTCAGTGCCTGGGGTTCGTTTGTTGCGACTACCGCGCGCCATGGTCATTCTCGTTGGCTCTATGGGTTCAACCGGGTCAGCATAACTAATATCTTTCCTTGTAGAGCTGAACACTACCGAGTCCTGGATGGTATCATCCGCAGACATGGCTGTATCTGCACATTGTCAAGCAAGGTGGGGAACCTTTCAACTAGTAGAGTCCCCGGGCACGCAGCATTTCACCTGTTGTTGGCGGTGATGTCACGGTTAGTTAAGACCTCACTCTGTGATTGGCTGAGAGGCATTGTCGATGTCTCCAAATATAGAAATGTAGAGCCCAGAGGGCACCTTATCCATACCCGTATTGCAACCTAGCAGCAATGCCTGCCGCCCAAATGTTAGTGAGGCTAGTTTTTGTGTTTTCATTCTAAACTACTAGACCGGTGCCACCGTGCCGGGCTGTAGAGCACCGAGTCGGTAACGAATCCGATTAGAAGTTGGAGGTCCATGCCCCACCCGGCTACCCGTTGTACGACCATATATGGAGATTTCTGTATCTGTGTCTCTGTGTTCCTTTATTCTATAATATGGCCCAAATATGGAGTGTTGTGATGTCAGAACAGGCCAGTTCCACATATGGACCCGTGGGTCCGACAGACACGACACCCGGCACCACTGCACTCACTGTGGGGGTGTGGAAGGCACCACTGCACTCACTGTGGGGGTGTGGAAGGCACCACTGCACTCACTGTGGGGGTGTGGAACACGACACCCGGCACCGCTGCACTCACTGTGGGGGTGTGGAACAGGACACCCGGCACCACTGCACTCACTGTGGGGGTGTGGAAGGCACCACTGCACTCACTGTGGGGGTGTGGAAGGCACCACTGCACTCACTGTGGGGGTGTGGAACATGACACCCGGCACCGCTGCACTCACTGTGGGGTTGTGGAAGGCACCACTGCACTCACTGTGGGGGTGTGGAACACGACACCCGGCACCACTGCACTCACTGTGGGGGTGTGGAAGGCACCACTGCACTCACTGTGGGGGTGTGGAACACGACACCCGGCACCGCTGCACTCACTGTGGGGGTGTGGAAGGCACCACTGCACTCACTGTGGGGGTGTGGAACACGACACCCGGCACCGCTGCACTCACTGTGGGGGTGTGGAAGGCACCACTGCACTCACTGTGGGGGTGTGGAAGGCACCACTGCACTCACTGTGGGGGTGTGGAAGGCACCACTGCACTCACTGTGGGGGTGTGGAACACGACACCCGGCACCGCTGCACTCACTGTGGGGGTGTGGAAGGCACCACTGCACTCACTGTGGGGGTGAGGAACACGACACCCGGCACCGCTGCACTCACTGTGGGGGTGTGGAAGGCACCACTGCACTCACTGTGGGGGTGTGGAAGGCACCACTGCACTCACTGTGGGGGTGAGGAACACAACACCCGGCACCGCTGCACTCACTGTGGGGGTGTGGAAGGCACCACTGCACTCACTGTGGGGGTGAGGAACACGACACCCGGCACCGCTGCACTCACTGTGGGGGTGTGGAAGGCACCACTGCACTCACTGTGGGGGTGAGGAACACGACACCCGGCACCGCTGCACTCACTGTGGGGGTGTGGAAGGCACCACTGCACTCACTGTGGGGGTGAGGAACACGACACCCGGCACCGCTGCACTCACTGTGGGGTTGTGGAACACGACACCCGGCACCACTGCACTCACTGTGGGGGTGTGGAAGGCACCACTGCACTCACTGTGGGGGTGTGGAACACGACACCCGGCACCACTGCACTCACTGTGGGGGTGTGGAAGGCACCACTGCACTCACTGTGGGGGTGTGGAAGGCACCACTGAACTTACTGTGGGGGTGTGGAACACGACATCCGGCACCACTGCACTCACTGTGGGGGTGTGGAAGGCACCGCTGCACTCACTGTGGGGGTGTGGAAGGCACCACTGCACTCACTGTGGGGGTGTGGAAGGCACCACTCACTGTGGGGGTGTGGAAGGCACCACTGCACTCACTGTGGGGGTGTGGAAGGCACCACTCACTGTGGGGGTGTGGAAGGCACCACTCACTGTGGGGGTGTGGAAGGCACCACTGCACTCACTGTGGGGGTGTGGAAGGCACCACTCACTGTGGGGGTGTGGAAGGCACCACTCACTGTGGGGGTGTGGAAGGCACCACTGCACTCACTGTGGGGGTGTGGAAGGCACCACTCACTGTGGGGGTGTGGAAGGCACCACTCACTGTGGGGGTGTGGAAGGCTCCACTCACTGTGGGGGTGTGGAAGGCACCACTGCACTCACTGTGGGGGTGTGGAAGGCACCACTCACTGTGGGGGTGTGGAAGGCACCACTCACTGTGGGGGTGTGGAAGGCTCCACTCACTGTGGGGGTGTGGAAGGCTCTCGGTTCTCGAGTTGCGTGGATTACAGCCGTACATACGTACGTACAGTACGTACAGTACAGACAGTGCATTTATAGATATAGTGTTGACGTAGAGAGAGAGAGAGAGAGAGAGAGAGAGAGAGAGAGAGAGATAGAGAGAGAGAGAGAGAGAGAGAGAGAGATAGCGTGCGTGCGTGCGTGCGTGTGTGTGTACGCGCATACGCAGCCGAAAACAGCACTTGCGCTCTGCTCGCGCAAACGAAGGAACTCGGAGGCTGGAGGAGGAAAGGACTGCCAGAAGACTGAAGACTGAACAGAGACAACAGAGACACAGGAGGAACACACCCATGTCTGCCATGCAGTACCACTACCTACCACCACTACAATTAACCTACACATGATGCCCTATGGCAGTGGTTCCCAAACCTTTTCATGTCAAGGACCCCCAAAATTGACACTAATTAACCCGCGGACCCCCATTTGAAAAGATATGCCAGGGACCCCCATAATATAAGATTTTAAGATATAAGATTTTTACCGCTCTAGCAGTGATTCTTAACCCGTTTAATTTCAAGGACCCCCAGTTTGACATGCATACTGTATTAGTCTATACCACCCCCATTTAATGGCATTTCTATCTCTGGGACCCCAATTTATATTGTAAAATCAATGTTAATTTAACTCTGAGAGGAACCAAATGGTACACTCTCAGAGTTACAGACCCATAAGGGTCCATTTGGTTCCAAACTATTATTTATAGCTGGGGACCCCCTGGAACTCCCTCAAGGACCCCTGGGGGTCCCCGGACCCCACTTTGGGAACCACTGGTTTAAGGACATAAATTGACGTCATCATCGGATTCGATGAACAACCATAAAAGCTAAAAGTAAGTGTGTGTGTCCAGACATACTGGAACTGTGGTTTCTTTCATCTTGTAGTCGATGCTGCCATTTTCATTTGACACCAATACGGGAGACTTTAAATGGCTGAACATTGGTTCTAATACGGGAGACTTTAAATGGCTGAACATTGGTTCTGATACGGGAGACTTTAAATGGCTGAACATTGGTTCTAATACGGGAGACTTTAAATGGCTGAACATTGGTTCTAATACGGGAGACTTTAAATGGCTGAACATTGGTTCTAATACGGGATACTTTAAATGGCTGAACATTGGTTCTAATACGGGAGACTTTAAATGGCTGAACATTGGTTCTAATACGGGAGACTTTAAATGGCTGAACATTGGTTCTAATACGGGAGACTTTAAATGGCTGAACATTGGTTCTAATACGGGAGACTTTAAATGGCTGAACATTGGTTCTAATACGGGAGACTTTAAATGGCTGAACATTGGTTCTAATACGGGAGACTTTAAATGGCTGAACATTGGTTCTAATACGGGATACTTTAAATGGCTGAACATTGGTTCTAATACGGGAGACTTTAAATGGCTGAACATTGGTTCTAATACAGGAGACTTTAAATGGCTGAACATTGGTTCTAATACGGGAGACTTTAAATGGCTGAACATTGGTTCTAATACGGGAGACTTTAAATGGCTGAACATTGGTTCTAATACGGGAGACTTTAAATGGCTGAACATTGGTTCTAATACGGGAGACTTTAAATGGCTGAACATTGGTTCTAATACGGGAGACTTTAAATGGCTGAACATTGGTTCTAATACGGGAGACTTTAAATGGCTGAACATTGGTTCTAATACGGGAGACTTTAAATGGCTGAACATTGGTTCTAATACGGGAGACTTTAAATGGCTGAACATTGGTTCTAATACGGGAGACTTTAAATGGCTGAACATTGGTTCTAATACGGGAGACTTTAAATGGCTGAACATTGGTTCTAATACGGGAGACTTTAAATGGCTGAACATTGGTTCTAATACGGGAGACTTTAAATGGCTGAACATTGGTTCCCCAACCCTTTCAGCAGAGACCCACCCAATCAAAGACTAATTTGGTGTCTCCCCGGTAAAATCCTTTATGGGTTAACAACTTAAACACTATTTAATTATGAAAATAGCTGATCTACAAGCTCATAACGCATCGCAACGCCATGCTTGTAGATCCATAATCATCACTATTTCTTATACATTTTTAAAATTGATTATCTATCTATCTATCTATCTATCTATCTATCTATCTATCAATCAATCAATCAGGGGTGTAACGATACATTTTAACAGCTATACGTATCACAAATACATGGTTGACGATACGATACAATATTGGTCCATTATGGTGATACGATACAATTCAATGATTTGAAAATGATACAGTAACTATTTAGAAAATACATTACATATATGTGAAACATGTGGATAGTGCAGGTTTTTTAACCAGATTAGATGTTTAGATGCCACGGCCGAGATAACGAGGTTAATTGGCGTTAATCCAGCATAAAAAAAAAACAATTAGCATGTTTTAGCTTCGTTGCTAGCCACCGCTTAGCGTCCACGTAACATCAGCCAAAATGCCCACGTGCAGACGCGTGCACGCCGTCTTTATGGACATTATGGCTCAAAATGAGATGAAATAGGAATGATCGGCGCCTAAAAATACATTAATCCAAGTATCCAACCTCCCGCTAATGAAAACATTGATCGCATCGCTAGTAGGCCTCGTTGGGCCTCCGCAGAGACGGGGCTTGATTAGTTTCACTTCCACCAAAACAACAAAGGCCGCCCCAGATTCGCTCATGTAATGATTTTTGTCTCCACTACCCATATCTATTAATAACGCTACAGTTTGTTACACTCCCGTGTTTAAGGTTTAATTGAGACAAAAATATAAACACAAAGGTCTGCTAGCCCGATGTGGCAGAAAAAAAGTCTGATGTGGCCAAAACACAACTGAACCCTGGCTATATTAAGAGTGAACTTTCCCTCATCGGAAGTTCTGAATGTAAACTGTCTCCGCACGTAGGCTGTCTAAAAGAAAAAAGGGAGAGGGGAATAATTAGTGTATGAAGAAGATCTACAAGCTCAACGCATTGCATGCATGATGTCCACACATGTTAGTTTTGAAGTACAAAGTCGAACAAAGTCCCATATTCGGATTTGAGAGTATCAAGGATGTTCTGTAGGCTGCGGTTTGTACTGTCGGATTCTTCAAGTCTTTCCGTCATGGCCTTCAACTGACACTGGTAGTTGGACTCCATATCTTCCTTAGTTCGGACTAACTGGCTAAATTCCGCTTCGGCAACGCCCGACTGGGACTCCAAGTTTGTGCCATCCGTCTGACTGTCCGAATCCTGCAGGGCGTGCTCCAGTTGTTGCTGAATGCTTTTAATGGTCGTCTCTTTCACGTGAATATCCTGGGCCTTGTCTTTGTTGTCACACGTGATCTGCTCCAGCTTCATCTCCAAGCGCTCAATGTCATCCTTTAAAAGGTTGTTCTCTTCTTCTAGCTCACCATTAAGCTGCTGAGCAGTGGCTGCTTGTTCCTGAGTCTCTTTCAGCTGCACCTCAGTGACTCTTTGTTTCTCCACCAGCTTCTCGAGCGTCTCTAGATATTCGAGCAGAGACCCTCTGAGCTTCTTTATCTCGCCCTCGAGGTGAGCCTTCACCTCGCGCGCCTCCTTCTGCGCCTCCTTCTGCACATTCTCGAGCCTCAGAGAGTACCCCTCCGTTTCCTGACCAGGTTGGTGGCTTGACTCTCCAGCCGAAGCCTTCGGGCTCGGGTCGTCCGACTTGGCCGAGGTAGCATCGGTTCTAAAGCTACGCTGAGTCATCTCTTCCCTGTATACTCTGCATTTCTCCTCTTCGGCGTGCAGCATTGTGGTCAGTTCGGCCACCTGGGTTTTAAGACGGGGGATCTCCTTCTCAAGCTGCTGTTTAATGCCAAGGATATTCTGCTGGTCTGCCAGCTCTTCTCTGTATTCTCTGCACTTGTCCTCTTCAGCCTGCAGCCTCGTGGTCAGTTCGGTCACCTTGGATTTAAGACGGGTGATCTCCTCCTCAAGCTGGCTCTTAGCGGCCAGATCTTGTGTCTGGCGGGTGCCCCATTCCTTCGATTTTGAGTGAACATCTGCCAGTTGGGTCTCCTTCTCCTGTAGCTCTGCAGAGAGTTGCCTGGCGGTCTCAGTGGCCTGCTGAGCCTGATGTTTCAACACAGACACAGTTTCCATACTCAGCCTCTCTCTGTCCTGCCGCTGCTGCTTCAGCATCCTCAGCTCCTCCTGCTGAGCCTCCATCGTCTGAATCAGGGCAGCTAGGTGACTGTTCTCTGCTTCTTTCCTGCGCAGTTGAGTTTCCAGATGGTTGCAGGTGGACTGGAGAGTTTTGGATATCTCTGCAGTAGTCTTTATGCTGCCCTTTTGAAACTCCAAACGCCCGGCGAGCTCGGTAGTCTCCTTCTCCTTGTTGTTGAGTTTGGCCAAAAGGACACTGTTCTTTGCTTCACAATCGGCCAGTCTCTTTGCTACTTCGTCCTTCTCGTAGTCACACCACTCTCGCCTCTCTCGCTCCTGTCGCTGCTGCCTCAGCATCTGCAGCTCTTCCTGCTGGGCCTTCAGGTTGTGCTCCATCCTCTGTATCTGGGTAGCTAGGTGACTGCTCTCTGCTTCTGTCCTGGACAGTTGATTTTCAAGACGGTTGCGGGTGGAGTTGAGAGTTTTGGATAGCTCTGTTGAAGCCATTGTGTTGTCCCTTTGAAGGTGCAAATGCCCTGCAAGCTCAGTATTCTCTTTCTCTTTGTTGTTGAGCTTGGCCAAAAGAACAATATTCTCTGCTTCACAGTCAGCCAGTCTGTTTGTTATGACGTCTCTCTCATAGTCGCGCCACTCTCTGAGACGATCTCGCAGTATGCGGTTTGTGCTGTCAAATAGCTTGATCTTTTCTTGCAACAAGTCCCGCTGTTTTCCAAGTGAAACAACATCCGTCTTTGATGGTCTTTTATCCTTGGGCAGACCATCTACAGTGTCCATCAATGCCGACAGTTGCCTGACTATGGAATCACCATCAATCTCGGCTTCTACCAGTGTCCTCAAAAGCAGCTCCGTGTCCCCATGATGCTCCGACGCATCTAATCTGCTGACGTTCCTATCTTTGGATGCGGCGGCCTCTGCAGTAGGACGGTAAACATTCATACTTTGTGTCTGCTGTGGCCGTCCCGTTCCCTTCATCCACCGCTGTGACTCATTCTTATGCATTCCTCCTAAATCGTCCAACGTCAGGCTGTCCTTACTGCCATGCTTCTCGTGAGAGTAACCCTCTTCAGCATCGGCATTTCTGCAAGGGTCACCATGTGATCCGGGTGTAAATGGCTGGGTTGACGTGTGCCACTTATATGTTGTGCTTACGTTTCCCTTTGCGGATGCCCCTTCTGGAGGTATCCTTGGGCTACAGGACTTGGACCTGGCGGAGGGGTAAGGGTGCCCGGCGTCGTCCTTCCAGGCGGAGGGGTGAGGGTGCCCGGCGTCGTCCTTCCAGGCGGAGGGGTGAGGGTGCCCGGCGTCATCCTTCCAGTGTGTTTCTCTGGTCTTGGTCCGCGAGTTCTTATTACGCAACCAATGGACATGTACATGTGTCTTATCGAGGACGTGGACATGAACGGGAGGGGCTAAATCTTGTGTTTGAATCTTTTCTGGGACATTGACGTGAACAGGCGACGCCAAATCTTGTGTTTTCATTCTTCACAGGCACTTCCGAATGTTATCATCTCTTATAACGTGCATATATATGCAAATTTAGCTCGATATTTTTCAGAAAAACAACAAAACACATATAAGTCTTACAACCTATCTTTAACAACCATCCTCTCTCTCTCTTATGCTGGTGGTGACGTCACAGTTGTTCGTCACGATCTCCAAATACATAAATAGAGAACAATAGAGAGTATGCACATGCATGATTTTCCCATCAGGACACGCCCCCCTCATCTAGACTGAGTGGCAAAACATTGAGCAGCATGAGTGTTGGAGTTTGGAAGCGCTCGTTGGAAATCACTCAACTGTCCTGCGTAGCCTACCACCTGTTTCTAAATGTCACATAATGCAGGAGGCAGCAAAATGTTGTGTTATTGAAAACAAGCACATCCAAACTCTGACACTTAGAAAGATAATCAAATGCAGGGCATTTCTTGACAGAAAGTAGCTCATAACGTTTCTATGGTAGATTTTTATGAAACAAACTTTGCAGATAGAAAGAGGATCAAGCTTTTCGTACAGCTGCAATGTTGGTGAGTTTAACATTGTTTAATGCAATCAGACTTTTCTGTTAGGATGAATGGGCTGTCAAGGCCAGAAAGTCGTTTTTTGCCACTCAGTGGGCGTTCCTGCATAACTTCCAGGTACGATGATGTCACGTGCATACCCTCTATTGAGAGTACACATGGTACCTAACCTGTATTCTATAGGAAAAGCTACCCAGCAACTGTTATGGCTGCAACATACTCCACACAAAACTGAACTCTTTTTGGCCTCGGAAGGGCAAAGGTAATTTAATTAGTAGTAGTAGGTCAGAAAGGCTTATTATTATCGGTATCAGCCAGAGTGTGGGAGGGGAGGGGAGAAGGAGAAAGGGGGGGAGGGGGCGAAGGGAACAGGTCAGAAAAAGACAAAAAAAAGGCTTCATGTAAACTCCTGATGCAAGCGATTATGTATCTGAATATTGTCAACATAAGCACTGAAATGTTTGAAACTATGGTTTCTAAGAAGTAGGGGCAGTATGGATCACAAGGTCGCCAGTTCGATCCCCACCCCACTTTGAACAAAAGTAAGCTGACCCTAACAAGAGCCCAGTGTCTCTGATGTCATCGCCACTAGGCTCACTTCCTTCCTGAACTACATGTTGTCTCAGTAAGACAGCCCTCCCCCTATCCACAGGGAGGAGCAGTGCACCAAAGCATTATGGAAATTGTAGTGCAGGAAGTGAGCCCAGTTGTCGATGACATCAGAGACACTGGGCTCACTGCTAAAATCTAAAATATTTAAAACCACATATTACACACATAAAGACCCCCAGGAAAGTGTTCTAAATCTTCTAAACGTCATTAACATATATTTTTTTGCAAAAAGGGTTAAGTGTCCTTTATAGTAAGAGAAATCTATGCAAATCTGGGAATTAAATCGTTACCAAGAAATTTCTTCACCAATGTGTTTCTAAAGGTGTCTAATAACATGTACTAAAAGTTTGAAATTCAACTCCCGTGGGAAATTGAGTTATTAGCATAATATGCATAATATGCCCATAACATCCTATATAAGGCAAAAAAGTCCAAATTTCATCATTCTTTAAGTAACATGTGACATATGAAACTAGGGTGTTTGCATGATTCTGAATCCATTCCATTAGTTTTGCACAAAAAACACTCCTTGGGAGGAAAACGGCCACACAAACGTGAAGAGGTCAGCACATTTGGTCAAGTGGATATGGCCTAATTTAGCCCAAGGAGTGTTTTTTGTGCAAAACTAATGCTTGGAATGGATTCAGAATCATGCAATCACCCTAGTTTCATATGTCACATGCTACTTAAAAAATGATGAAATTTGGACTTTTTTGCCTTATATAGGATGTTATGGGCATATTATGCATATTATGCTAATAACTCAATTTCCCACGGGAGTTGAATTTCAAACTTTTAGTACATGTTATTAGACACCTTTAGAAACACATTGGTGAAGAAATTTCTTGGTAACGATTGAGTTCCCAGATTTGTCAAATACCTGATAAAATGCCCTTACTATTAACTGTATACGAACAGAGCTGAATTATTAATATAGAATGATCTATATGTGTGACATAGATTATAGTATTTGTGTGTATGTGTGTGTGTGTGTGTGGGGGGGGGGGGGGGGGCAAAAAACTTCCAAACAGAAAAGTCCTATTTGATTGCATTAAATGACTTTAAACAACATTAAATTCATTTATGTCACTTGATCTGCCATTTACTTTATGCATGGGCATACCCACCCACACTCTTGCTTTATACATCCAGGCCTTTTAAACATAAATCTTGCGCCCAACGTGGGGCTCGAACCCACGACCCTGAGATTAAGAGTCTCATGCTCTACCGACTGAGCTAGCCGGGCTTATGATGACACGGTAAACGGCTCCCCCTAGTGGGCTGCCTCTACTTGGCTCTAACGCAATATTTAAACTATATTTTCCAAATGCAAACACTGAAAACTACTATATCCCGTTCAAAGCCTTCAAATAGGCTACAATAAACAAGCAGCTCTTAGCAGCAGCATCATGCCATTTATATACAATATTTTTGCACGTGGTTGTGGAGAAATACTTTAAAACTTTTATTGAAATTCATTCATTGTTCATTTCAGTTTACTATATTTATATAGGCTATACTTGCAATTGTTTAGATTCTTTGTCCTTTTTATGTACAGCTAGAAATAAGCCAAGTAACAAAGTTGCCACAATTTCAAATCTAAATTTATCAGAAAACCACGTTATCACGAAAACCACAAGGGACTAAATTATTTTTCGCTCCTATGCCACCAAAATGTGGAACGCCCTACAAACAGCCATTAAGACATGCAAATCCCTTGACTCGATCTTCAAAACACACATAAAAACCCCAAAACAACTTAGGAAAAGAAATCACACATGTGTGAAGTGAGGGGCGCTCTTATCATCATACTTCATCATATACATCATCTCATTCTGGCCAATCTTTTAATGTTTGTGTTTACGCAAACACTCAAAACTGGGCCATTCATTATCAATGGCATTTAATGTTTGTGTTAGGACAAAGTTTGTGTTTACGCGCACACTAAAAGCTGGACATAAGCCCCTCAAAGGGGGGCACGCTTATGACCATACATCACATTCTGTGTTCAGCCAATCAAATCATCGCCATGAGGTACACACATTGCTCAGCCAATCAAATTATCGCTATGGGGTACACACAAACACACAAAGCTGGGCATAGTGAAGTGCCCATCGAAAAAAAAAACAATAAGATAAGGAATTATAAAATTATTAAAAACAGTGAAAATAAATTAGCTAGGGAAAGCTGAGCATAGCTGCCTTCCAAGCAGTTGACCAGGGTTCGATTCCCGGCCAACGCAGTGACTTTATGTGGGCTCTTCAATAGTTTCGTCATCCTCCCAACAGATCTGTGAGCAGAACTTTTTTTGGCATGAGAAAACATACGTTTACATTTCCAAAGCAGGTGTAGTGAAGCAAGGGAATACAGTAAACAAAGTCACATTTGCTTAGAAAAACTGTCTTACGATACCACAACTACAATAACAATTGTGTTCTATAGAGGTTATGCGCATGCTTAAAGTGAATGGCACATCGAGTGGCAAATCGAGTGGCAAAGCAACAGGCAAAGTGAGTTTAACATTGTTTAATGCAATCAGATAAGACTTTTCTGTGTGGATGTATGGACTGTCAAGGCCAGAAAGTAGTTTTTTGCCACTCAATAGGCGTTCCTGCATAACTTACACACACACACACACACACACACACACACACACACACACACACACACACACACACACACACACACACACACACACACACACACACACACACACACACACGTTTTAAACATAAATCTTGCGCCCAACGTGGGGCTCGAACCCACGACCCTGAGATTAAGAGTCTCATGCTCTACCGACTGAGCTAGCCGGGTTTATGTTGATATAGTAAACAGCTCCCCCTAGTGGGCTGCCTCTACTTGGCCCTATCGCAATATTTAAAATAGCCTATATTTTCTAAATGCAACCACTGAAAACAACTATTATCCGGTTCAAACTAGCGCCGCCTGGTGTTCACCCTGTTATATAGAAGGCTAGACAAGCAGCAGCAGCATCATGCCTTTTATATACAATATTGTTGCACGTGGTTGTGGATAAAGTAACACTTTTACTGAAATTCATTCATTGTTCCTTTCAGTTTACAATATTTACATATACTTGCAATTGTTTAGATTTTCACAATTTCAAATCTAAATTTGTCCATATATCATAAAACCATGTTCAACCCAGATTCAGCACAAACAATTTAAGGGAATAAAAATAATTTTCGCTCCTATGCCACCAAAATGTGGAACGCCCTACCAACAGCCATTAAGACATGTGAATCCCTTGACTCCATCAAATACCGCTCTCAAAGGGCACCTACGAACGGCTGCAATTCTAAACTGGCCCTCATACAATCTGAATCCCCCCACCTCTTTTCCCCTCACTGTATATGTTTTTTTCCCCTTTTTACCTCCTTACACGATTTCCTGTTTTTGAGTGGTGCAACCATAGGGTGCAGCCACTCCAAAGTCCAATGCCCAGCTTTGTCCGTCCCTGGTGGTGTCCCGTGTCCCTATGTTTAGGATACCAACAGGGGGCGCTGTTGCACCACTCACTTCAGATTGGTCTGATTTTTATATAGAAGTGTATATTTGTACGTCTCTAAATGTTCTGATGCATTGAAAGTGGTGGACCCTGTTGTAAGCAAGTGTAATGCTTTGGGATGACCTTTTACGCAGAGCCTGGCAGTCGATGGGTCACTGAGGGGGCGCTTGTTTTACAGGCGACCGGATTAAGGTTGGTGAGGGGTCCGTTAAAACGACCGGATTAAGGTTGGTGAGGGGTCCGTTAAAACGACCGGATTAAGGTTGGTGAGGGGTCCATTAAAATGACCGGATTAAGGTTGGTGAGGGATGCGCTGCTCCGTGCTTGCGGTTATGTTTAGGTTGGGCCGGGTTTGAGGTAGGTTGTCGTTCGGACCAAAGGTATGTCGGAAAGCATGCACCCATATAATACTAGCCTGGCTTGGCCAGCCTCATAACGGGGATTCACTGAAGATTCTTCCCCGTATGCGGGGAGGAAACATCAGTGAACCCTCGCTATGAGTCTGGCCGCGCCAGGCTAATATAATACCACCCTACTAGTAGTAGCCGGCGCTGTAAAACAAGTGTCCCATCAGCGCCCATCGAAACCGAGGCTCTGGGTGAAAGGTAGTCCCGTAATGCTTTATCAGTGTGTCGGGCTACCCGCCCCTCTAGACCAGAAAGCACGCTGGCTGGGCCAGGCTACCCGCCCCTCTAGACCAGAAAGCACGCTGGCTGGGCCAGGCTACCCGCCCCTCTAGACCAGAAAGCACGCTGGCTGGGCCAGGCTACCCGTCACTCTAGACCAGAAAGCACGCTGGCTGGGCCAGGCTACCCGCCCCTCTAGACCAGAAAGCACGCTGGCTGGGCCAGGCTACCCGCCCCTCTAGACCAGAAAGCACGCTGGCTGGCCAGGCTACCCGCCCCTCTAGACCAGAAATCACGCTGGCTGGGCCAGGCTACACGCCCCTCTAGACCAGAAAGCACGCTGGCTGGGCCAGGCTACCCGCCCCTCTAGACCAGAAAGCACGCTGGCTGGGCCAGGCTACCCGCCCCTCTAGAGCAGAAAGCACGCTGACTGGGCCAGGCTACCCGCCCCTCTAGACCAGAAAGCACGCTGGCTGGGCCAGGCTACCCTCCCCTCTAGACCAGAAAGCACGCTGGCTGGGCCAGGCTACCCGCCCCTCTAGACCAGAAAGCACGCTGGCTGGGCCAGGCTACCCGCCCCTCTAGACCAGAAAGCACGCTGGCTGGGCCAGGCTACCCGCCCCTCTAGACCAGAAAGCACGCTGGCTGGGCCAGGCTACCCGCCCCTCTAGACCAGAAAGCACGCTGGCTGGGCCAGGCTACCCGCCCCTCTAGAGCAGAAAGCACGCTGGCTGGGCCAGGCTACCCGGCCCTCTAGACCAGAAAGCACGCTGGCTGGGCCAGGCTACCCGCCCCTCTAGACCAGAAAGCACGCTGGCTAGTCCAGGCTACCGACGTGAGTGACGTCAAGACACAGTACGGCACTGCACTGCATTGTATCGTGTAACATTTTGCATATAGCGTAAGTTTTTATGAACAGTATCAATAGCCAAAAACAGTACATAGTTAAGCATACTTGGCTGCTAGGTCGCAAGACAAATTTCAGTGTGAACTGACAATAAAGTACTATATCATATATCACTTACCAAAACATTTAATCATTTCCAAACATTTTCCAGGACTGAAAAAAATAATTACCCACATCATTTTCAGAGAACTTGACTCATTGAAACTCTTGTCACACTGTTTTCAGTGGAAAGGTTTTACTTCAGTGTGGACACGACGCAGGTATGTCTTCAGGTTACCAGACGCATTGAAACGTTGATCACAGTATTTACAGTGAAAAGGTTTTTCTCCAGTGTGGATACGATGGTGTGTTTTAACCGTATTAATGCCAAGAACGTGGATTTCCGTTTTATCCCGCCGTTGTATTCCCGCCTGTGCCAGAACGTAAAAATCCGTCTTTCTGTAATGTCATTTAATCAGCCTCCACACGGAGGACGCGCACGCGGCCGCGCGCACGCTTAAAAGGAACCTAAATGACTGAAACTCTTGTCACGGTTCTGTGGAAATCAGCTGGAATCAGTCCCATCCTCAGCATCTGGCAGTAGAGGTCGTTGTGGCTCCTCTTGATGTGTTTAAGGAGTAGGACCTGGGATGTGAAGGCATACGGACACTCAGAACAAGAGAAGACCCGAGTCTGGGAGACTGGGACATCACTCCTGAGGATGAGAGAGTACTTGTTAAACCATAATAATAATAATAATCTAAATGTCTTTATACCACACACTTCCACCCCAATGGTGGTGTCCTTACACAGTTCAGTTAGACAGTCTCCTCTCTTTCAGCTTTAGACAAATTATTATTAGACTTTATATCACCTTTTCTTTTTCAGAGCCCTTTGTACATCATGTTCAACCAAATGAGAATAAAACAATATGGGCATGGGCCGTTGAGTGATATTCAACGAGCGCTTCCAGACTCCAACACTTAGGGAAAACAATCACCTGCAAGGAATTTTTGACAGGCAGTAGCTCATAACATAATCTACGGTGGATTTTTATGAAACAAACACTTCGAAGATTGAAAGAGGATAATTCAAGCTTTTCGTACGGCTGCAATGTTGGTGAGTTTGACGTCGTTAAATACAATTAGATAGGACTTTTCTGTTTGGATAAATGGGCTGCCAATGGGAAGTTGCACCTAGTCAGCACCTTGCTTGCAAGATGGCAGCGGTCTGCATATGGTCAGATTATGGACGAGTATATGGAAGTAAACAGGAAATTAACCGGAAGTAAGATCCACAGCCATTTGTTTACCTTTTTTCAGATGATTTTATCTCGGTTTATTTTCCCAGATTCAGTTTTTGAGGTGGCGCTAGTCCCTTTCTGGCTGGTTACAGGGGTTGTCATGAAATCCCATGGCACCAGGAATGCCTTTAACGTGTTTTTGAGCTTTGTATTAATTAAGGGCAGATACCGCTACCTCAGAGGCTTGGATGAAAGGTCCATTACCGTGTTTTCTTGCTGTTGAACCGGGTGTAGTGAACGCGGTTTCTCGTGTAGCCCCCTTCCGATTCGTCCGACGTGTGGTGGGTGGTTCTGCCGCGTCCCTGTCCTCGACACCTCCCGCGACAATGACGCCGTGTGGGATCTCCTACAAAAGAAGTTCCACCCTCCCGTCTGTTGGAGTCAGAGTCGACGGAAGAGGATGAAGGCCAGGTCTCTGTCGGAGGGAGACCTTGTGGGCGGTCGCTCTGTGACGGTGGAGCGCCATCTGGTACTGCTGGCTTCCTCCAGAAGTAGACGTTCTCCTTTCTGTAGTCTTTGGTGTCCCTGGCAAATTCATCGCATTTCTTGCATTTTAGATCTTTGAAGGTTTCGTCTTTTATTAGGTCAATCTCTCTCATGAGTTCTAAAAATACAGTCTTGCCGGCGTATACAGTATCCAGGCGACCCGAGATGAGCTCGATTTCCTCTTGCGTCTTAGCCAGTTGTTCTGACGTTTCTTTGATCAAAAGCGCCATCAGGTCCAGAGAGCACTTGTTGAGAATTTCACACCAGTGGTCTAGGAATTCCGGACTGTTGAGGCCAACAGCAGGAGCCTTATTTTGGATCCTGAGAGCCCTCGGTATGATCTTGTGGCGCAGATAGTCACTGAGGGAGACGGCGTCTAGATACTGTTGCGTCTCGCGCACTGCGAGCGTTTTGAGTGATTTGACCAAGGAGTCAGTGTCGGCGTGTGCGCTGGCCACAGCACAGTCGAACAAAGAGTCTTTCAGGATGACGCGAGAGACATCTTCTGAGGTGAATTCAAAGGTCCTGAATAAACGATCAGGTATGGCGCTCAGGTCATCCGCCATGTTGTCCTGCCGTTGTCTCTGGGCTGGGGAGTCAGAAGGAGAGTGCACTGCAAAATAAAACAAAACAACATCATTAGAAAGAGAGTCCAAATGCGAAGCATCATTTAGAATGGCACAGCTGAATTTTTTTTCCAAATCAGAAGCAACATCAGGTGTGGTGGCGAGCGCAACCCCGGCCCGTGGCAGCCCATTTAAAAAATGGATTGGGACACAGCATCACTTCTGTGTGATATTGGGGTATAGAAACAGTTGAGAGACAATGTATTCAAAGCTTACTGACCTCCACTGGTCTCCTCCCAATCACCACTGTCCTCAGTGACTTCAAAGTCTGTTTCAAGTTCGACTTCAATTCTAGAACAGTGTGACAGGGTGTCTTCATCATCCTCCTCTTCTTTCGTAGCTAGTAATGTCAACGTTGACCCATCAGGCTCCTCTGGTCCTAGAAGTAGCTCCTCCTGTTCCTCTTTAATGTGTGGGGGCTCTGGTTCCTCCTGGAGCAGACTGGGGCTGCTCTCCTGTTTAATAGAATCCTCCTCTTTACACACAACCACGTGCAGGATGTCTAGGAGCAGAACAATAGCATGATAGGCCGCAAGGTGTTATAATGAAGTTGAATTTGTATTTAATTGTACTTGATGTCAAAGCACAATCCTTTCACAGCCCATAATGGCACTGTATTATATGTGTATGTGACAATAGACACCTTGAAGCTACGAAAAGGGCAAAATGAGAGACAGTGTAACTTACTGAGGTCTGACTGGTCTTCATGTTCCTCCTGTTTTGATTGATTGATTCAATACTTTATTAGGCAGAAATGTAAACAGTACAGAGTACAGTCAAACACAGTCTAAAAGGATATCACCGAAAAGGAAAAAACAGTCCTTGCATTCAGGTCCTGGGTATAAATGACATGACACATAACACAATTCAAATCATCACAACCTGGGTGACTGTGGTGTAGAAGGAGAATTTACCCATGTTTGTTTTAACATGGAGTCCGCCAGAAACGAGGAACACGGAGGGTTAAATTAGTACCCTAGCCCGCCAAACACGAGACTCTCATTTTCCAGGGCTTGTATTCTTTAATCCATGTTTTAATCCGATCGTATCGTTAGCTACCGTTTGCTAACGCAACAACACAAAGTGGGACAGTGGCCGCAGCCATTTTGAAGATGTGCGCGCATCCACTTCCATTCTAAGCCCTGCATTCAAAGCCCTGTATCTCAGAAAAACGACATTGAAGGGGCCGTTTCTGGTGAAAACAAGGGTTTTCAACGGGCTGTAGCAGGCGCAGTGATACTCGCGGTCGGGGTTTTTCCACCACCGACCGAGACAACAACAACCGGTCAAGACACACACAGCAGTTTGTCACTGTAACATGCGATTACGGATATTTGGCTCTTCAAAGTAAGTGTTACGCGCGATAAAACCCTGGCAGTACGCTATTAATTCATGGCGGCGGATTATAAAAGTGGGTGGTACCAGATCGTTGTTCTAGCTCCCTCTAGTATTGTGGCTGTGGGTGTCACTCACTTTTTCAGGTAGTTACTAGTCAGGTATGCGGGTACTGAGAGCATAGAGGGCAAAGCTGCATTTACTATTTTCAATCCCAATTTCAAATGCTTTAACTCTGTCTTCTACCCGGAGCCAACCTAGACCAGTGTTTCCCAAAGTGGGGTACGGGGACCCCAGGGGTACTTGAGGGACCAGGGGGGACCCAGCTAAATGATCATTTGGAACCAAATGGACCCTTATGGGTCTGTAACTCAGAGAGTATACAAATGTGTACATTTGTACACTCTGAGTTAAATTAGCATTTATTTTACAATTATAAATTGGGGGTCCCAGAGATAGAAATGCCATTAAATGGGGATCCGTATACTAATGCATGTCAAACTGGGGGTCCTTGAAATTAAACAGGTTGAGAATCACCGCTAGAGTCGTCAAAATCTTCTCTTATGGCAGTTCCTGGCATATATTTTTCAAATGGGGGTCTGTGGGCTAATTAGTGTCAATTTGGGGGTCCTTGACGTGAAAAGGTTTGGGAACCAGTGACCTAGACTATCACAATGGGTTGCAAAAAGATGGGTCATGGGCCCCAGGCCGAGAAGTAGTCCAATTAGTTTGTTTTGGGAGGTTTGGAGCTTAGTGATGTTGGAGAACCAAGAGGTGCAAGCATAGTCAAAGGAGGGCTCAATTGGCCATATTCAGACCGCAGCCATCTTGCCAGCAAGGTGCTACCTAGGTGATACTTCCCATAGACAGCCCATTCATCCAAACAGAAAAGTCCTATCTAATTATATTAAACAACGTAAAAATCACCAACATTGCAGCTGTAGGGAAAGCTTGAATTTTCCTCTTTCTATTTGTAAAGTGTTTGTTTCATAAACATCCACGTAGACATTTTATGAGCTACTTCCTGTCAATAAATTCCTTGTGATTTAAGTGTTGGGAGTTTGGAAGCGCTCGTTGAATATCACTCAACGGCCCATGGAAGGAAGTAGCTCATAACATGTCCACGGTGGATTTTTATTAAACAAACACTTTGCAGATAGAAAGAGGATAATTCAAGATTTCCCTACAGCTACAATGTTGGTGTTTTTGATGTTGTTTAATATTAGAGATTAGAAATTAGAGAGGACCTTTCTGTTTGGATGAATGGGCTGTCTATGGTAAGTATCACAGAGGTATCACCTTGCTGGCAAGATGGCTGTGGACCGTCTGATTCTGAATATGGCCAATTAGGCCTCCAGCTACAGTCCTGAGAGCACTTTTGATGACAGAGGAAATTCTGCCAAGGAAATATTGTTTTTTGATCACTCTTGTTGCCATGCTTTCACCTGTCAGTTTGTTTGTCAAGCATACTATACAGCCCAGATATTTAATATGTTCTTCGCTGGAGATTACTGCCATAAACTTTACTAAGGTACATTTACATTTACCTTACTGAGAGAAGGTTTGGACCCAAAAAGAATGGATTCCGTTTTGCCGAGATGTAGTGATAATTGGTTATCGGTAAGCCAAGTTCGTATTTTGGTGAGTTCGGAACCGAGAGCTTCCTCAACCTGCATTTTGTCCTCTCCCAGGATCAGGAGTGGAGAGTCGTCAGCTGGAGAGCTCATCTGCACCTGCTGTCTGGACTCCACAGACTCTGGAATGAAATTATGAAACAATACCAAATCCCAGAGTTTAGGATGAATAAGACCTGAGACCAAATTCTAAAAAATGTCCTCTGAATCATGACAGTTTTCTGAAAAACCTGTTCTCAAACTATTTCAGTCAAGGACCCACAAAAAACATATATGGAATTGGCTGCGGACCCCCATCCCAGAAGCAAAGATTTGAATGAAAAATGTTCGCTGTGAAAGAATACATGTGTACAATGTGCACACGTTTTCACGATTTTTCTAAAATAGCAGATCTACAAGCTCATAGCGGAGCTTGTAGATCTGCTATTTAAAAAGAAATGGTGACATTTTTCATTCTATTTTTCAACAGCTATAGCTTAAAATGATGGTTAAAGTGGTTCAAAGCTATAAGGTAATAACAGAAAGACCTGTCGTTACTCACAATATCAGTATTATTTGTTTATCATTGGGAAGAAATATTTATCATTTTCTTCCCAATTTATATCGTTATGCCAATTGATTCGTCCCCACACCCATGTCTGTGTCGTCACTGCTGTTGTGAGTGGGGCCTACTGACTCACCTGCCAGTGAGGAGCCCCCACCGGGAGGAATGTACCGCTGTGTCCTACTGACTCACCTGCCAGTGAGGAGCCCCCACCGGGAGGAATGTACCGCTGTGTCCTACTGACTCACCTGCAGGTGAGGAGCCCCCACCGGGAGGAATGTACCGCTGTGTCCTACTGACTCACCTGCCAGTGAGGAGCCCCCACCGGGAGGAATGTACCGCTGTGTCCTACTGACTCACCTGCAAGTGAGGAGCCCCCACCGGGAGGAATATACCGCTGTGTCCTACTGACTCACCTGCCAGTGAGGAGCCCCCACCGGGAGGAATGTACCGCTGTGTCCTACTGACTCACCTGCCAGTGAGGAGCCCCCACCGGGAGACATGAACATAAGCTCACGTTTCGTCCCGCGGTTCGCCACAAAAGTTCCCACTTTTGACGCTGCAGATTGTGATTTCCCTCTGTCGGGGAACACCGAGGGTACGTAGTCTGGATGCATCTCATCCTCATGTTTCAAGCCTACGGAAAGTAAAAGGGTACGCGTGTGATATCATCATCATCATACCCGGAATTAGGCGGGAAAACTACTTTCTGGCCTTGAGATCCCATACATCGAAACAGAAAAGACCTGATTGCAATAAACAACGTTAAACTCATTTTGCCTTTCACTTTCCAACTCCATGAGCCACTTGATTTAATTTGACACTCACCTTATGCATGCACATACCCTCTATTAAAACACTGTGATATGTACGTGGTTCTATTAAAACACTGTGATATGCACGTGGTTCTATTAAAACACTGTGATATGTACGTGGTTCTATTAAAACACTGTGATATGTACGTGGTTCTATTAAAACACTGTGATATGTACGTGGTTCTATTAAAACACTGTGATATGCACGTGGTTCTATTAAAACACTGTGATATGTACGTGGTTCTATTAAAACACTGTGATATGTACGTGGTTCTATTAAAACACTGTGATATGCACGTGGTTCTATTAAAACACTGATATGTACGTGGTTCTATTAAAACACTGTGATATGTACGTGGTTCTATTAAAACACTGTGATATGCACGTGGTTCTATTAAAACACTGATATGTACGTGGTTCTATTAAAACACTGTGATATGTACGTGGTTCTATTAAAACACTGTGATATGCACGTGGTTCTATTAAAACACTGATATGTACGTGGTTCTATTAAAACACTGTGATATGTACGTGGTTCTATTAAAACACTGTGATATGTACGTGGTTCTATTAAAACACTGTGATATGTACGTGGTTCTATTAAAACACTGTGATATGTACGTGGTTCTATTAAAACACTGATATGTACGTGGTTCTATTAAAACACTGTGATATGTACGTGGTTCTATTAAAACACTGTGATATGTACGTGGTTCTATTAAAACACTGTGATATGTACGTGGTTCTATTAAAACACTGTGATATGTACGTGGTTCTATTAAAACACTGTGATATGTAGCCTACGTGGTTCTCAAACTTAGGGCCGATTCATACTCCTATTTTACCGCTGTAGTGCCGAAATGATTTCGGCTCGTCAGAAATTTCCAGTAGCACCGAAGAGCCGACTTTAGGACGGTACCCGCCCCCCCCCCCCCCCCCCCCCCCGAACCTCAAATGACGTCACATTGTAGGCTCTACAGAGCCGAACCGACTTTTATTCGGCTCTAAAATAGGAGTATGAATCGCGCCTTAGCCTGCAGACCCCCATTTGAAAATATATGCCAGTCCCAGAGACCCCCATAAGAGATTTTTACAGCTCTTAGCAGTGCTTCTCTACTATATTAATTCCAAGGACACCCAGTTTGACATGCATTAGACTGTATAATGGTATTTCTATCTCTGGGACCCCAACTTAACTTATATTGTAAAATCAATGTTAATTTAACTCGTGCATTATGTGCAATTTCAAAACAGAGTTTGATTGATTGATTGATTGAAAAATGTATTAACAGTTTGCAGAATTACAGTACATTTCAAGCACAAACTCAATACAAAGGCTGTTAACTGTGAGTGGACGACCCAATTAAGCATTACACTTGTTTCCAATAGGGTCCACAATGTTCAATTCATCAAAATCTTTAGCTCCTTTCGGAACCCTACGTTAAAGTTTCTGACATTTTGATGACTTTATGTAGGGTTCCTTATCACCGGATTCAAGCGACATGGGATGCAATCTGATTTCCCCTGACTTACCCCTGTGCTGCGGTGTGGGTGTCACGCTGACATATTCCAAAAGAACCATATGAACGCTATAGGATACAACGAACCCTCTCACCCCCCCCCCCCCCCCCCCCCGAACGGCACAGAAGCCGTTAAGTATTTTTAATGTTTGTACGACCGTTTGGCAGCTCTGAAATTCTCTCTTCGGTCCCTCCTTGTTGACATCTCGGTTGGCTAGCTGCGCCTACGAGGCGCGTAGGGAGGCGCAGTTAGCCAACCGAGATGCTGGAGGCGGTACAATGGGATGTCAACAAGAGAGAATTTCAGAGCTGCCAAAACGGTCGTACAAACATTAAAAATACTTAACGGCTTCTGAGCCGTTCGCGGGGGGGGGTCAGAAGGTTCGTTGTCTCCTATAGCGTTCATATGGTTCTTTTGGAATATGTCAGCGTGACACCCACACCGCAGCACAGGGGTAACTCAGGGGAAATCAGATTGCATCCCATGTCGCTTGAATCCGGTGATACCGGACCCTACATGGTAGGTCCAAAGGAGCTCAACCCGGGGGGTCCGGAGACGGGCTACAAAATCTTCCAAACTCCCAAAATAATCACCTGCACGGAACTTATTGACAGAGAAAGTAGCTCATACCAAACACTTTGCAAATAGAAAGAGGATAATTCAAGCATTTCGTAAAGCCCTGCGATGTTGGTTTATTTACATGTTCTAAATGTTTTTTATTGTGTTATAGAGGCTTGTGTTATAGAGGACTCCTGGCACTTCCCTTCTATATTTTGCGTATTAGCCTATTTTGTATTGTTTTCATATTGTGCTAAATCAAATCAGTTGCATAGGGAAAGGGTAGCCCCATATGTGCCCTCTCCCTACGCTCATTCTGTAGAGTTCTGTAGTGTAGAGCTACAGAATGAGCGTAGGGAGAGGGCACATATGGGGCTAAGGGAAAGGGGTGGGATATTCCATTGTTCCCAACTTGCATGGTTCAGGTCTTGTTTAAGTAAAACGTGCCAGTAGCCTACTTGTTTTCTTACCGCTAACAAAGTGGCGACTGCAGACGTAAACATGCGGTGTCTTAGGGTTCCACAGGCGGCCACAGTCGTCCCCTCGGCGGATGGCGTGCAGCCACTTTGTCCTTCTACTGGGCTCTGTTGCTTTCGATGGCAAAAGTATAAACTTTAATTCGGGATTCTTCGCCTTATTCGTTGTGCAGAACGTAACACAGCAGCTCTTCGGCATTGTTGTAGCTCGTTGAGAACATTACATTACACAGAACACACACAACCGGGTCCGAAACACAACAACACACTGCATTGTGGGAGCTACTCTGGCGTGTGTGTGTGTGTGTGTGTGTGTGTGTGTGCGTGCGTGCGTGCGTGCCCGTGTGTGTATGTGTTCTTCCCACTGACCATTGTTGTCTCCACCAGGTCGAAGGCATGGGGGGGGGGGTCTCACAGTATCACTGAAATTAACTTTATAACTTTATAGGGAAGGGAAACCAACAAAAAATGATTTAAAACGTCTTTCCAGCCATGATCCATCCTTACTTTTAAATTGATGACCTGACATTCAATATTAATTAGTCAATGCAAGATTAGTAAGGCATGCAAGGAGGCATGTCTACAGTGGATTTTTATGAAACAAATACTTTGCAGATAGAAAAAGAGGATAATTCAAGCCTTTCGTACAGTTGCAATGTTAGTGAGTTTGACTTTGTTTAATACAATCAGACAGAACTTTTCTGTTTGGATGAATGTGCAATGTGCTGTCAATGGGAAGTTGCATCTATTTTCAAAGTATTTTGCTTTATTTAGCCAGGCCTTTTAAACATAAATCTTGCGCCCAACGTGGGGCTCGAACCCACGACCCTGAGATTAAGAGTCTCATGCTCTACCGACTGAGCTAGCCGGGCCTGTCATGTTGTGGTAAACAGCCCCCTCTAGTGGGCTGCTCCTACTCTGCCCTACCACAAAAGGGATTAGGGATATTATATTTTATAACGGTGGCTAATCTGCATAATAAGCAACAGTTTACATGAGCAGAGTTTGTACTAATTCATTTGATTGTCAAGTGAAGTTGTATCTACATGTCGTCATTCAACAGGCATTGAATTCTTGTTCACATAATAGTTTGTGGGCAACATTTGACAGGCCCTTTGTACAAATTTGGTTTGATTGATTGAAGTTCATAAACAGTTTGCAGAATTACAGTACATTTCAAGCACAACTCAATACAAAAACTGTTAACAGTGAGTGGACGACCCAATAAAGCACTACACTTGTTTACAAGATGGGTCCACCTCTTACAAGAGGGTTCAGTAACTTCATTTTACGTTTCTTACTGAAACTTGTCTTAATTTTTGTGTACATTGTCCTACAAGGGAGATCAAAAATCTATCCAAACAACAAATGTGACAAAGGATATAAAAAATGTAATATTTAAAGGAAAAAATATTTTGGTGTACTTAAATTGGCAGATAAAAAGGCAAAATTGTACATACAGTGTCTGGAGGATGCGTTTAATGCCAATAACCACAAAAAGGCATGGGATAACTATGAAATCTATGACGGGAATGTCAACCCCAACTAAACCTATTGTGACCGACAATGAACTTGGCTTTGCTAATGACCTACATACCCTTTTCGCCAGATTCGAATCATTGGGCAATTCCTCAAAGTGCACTGAAATACTGAAGGCTGTAACACCTGCCCCCTCAGACAGAATTACCATCACTGAAGAGGATGTAAGGAAAGTGTTTCAGTGTACTAACACAAGGAAAGATAATGGGCCGGACGAGTGCAGTGCTTTTCTCCTCAAAATGTTTGCATCTGAGTTGGCTCCAGTGTGGCAACCAATATTCCAAACCTCTGTAGGTAGACACACACACACACACACACAATTCCCCTGTCTTGGAAAACCTCACACATCAAACCACTACCCAAAATCCAATGTCCAAAAGAACATAAGGATTATAGACCCATAGCTCTCACTTCAGTGATTATGAAATCACTTGAAATAATACTGTTGACATACAACCAGAGATTGCCCAAAGTGCTGCACAGATTGAACAAAACATACAAGAACCATTCTGATCCCAAGCAGCTGCTCTCCCGCCTGAGTCGCTGCCACCCTTACCAACTTCTAGCCTTTCCATCATAACCATCTCTGAAAATATATTGTTGAATAGCTAACAACATGCAGTGCATGGCTAAAAATGCAGTGCCATAATGTGTTAACTTGTAGCTAGGGTGGTTGTATTTCATTGGCTAACCTTCTTTTGTCACAACAGTTCACAAATCTTGCTGCTGTGTTTGTGCATTGTTGTATTATTTCTCCCATCAGTTTCAAACTCACGTTGGGTGTGTGTAATCTGTGGGAAGTATGTGTATCTGATGTCTTGGTAAAGCTAAGCCTGCCAATTGTATTTATTTTACACCTGTTTTAATACTAATGTATTGTTCTGGTATTGAGTGAGAAGAGATTTTGTAACTTTTGTACTGGTTCAAATTTGTGCAAGCTAAATAAATGAGACAACATGTTGTTCTTACTCTTGGATTAAACCTTTACCATGTGTTTAAATCAATAAGTTGATAAAACCTTTACAATTATACAAGCTTTTTACTAAATGTACTCTGCTTTCATGCCAGAAGACTGGAGTAGATCATGCTAAAATTATGTTGAATCATTTTTAATCGTTTTTGAATCGAATCGTCACCCCAAGAATCGGAATCGAATCGTGGGACACCCAAAGATTCACAGCCCTACTTGGTATAGTGGGCAGTTGGTTAGAAAGTGTAGCTCTGTTTCTACCACATTTTGTGTGCAGTGGGCTAAAATTAAGCTTTGAGTGTCATTATTTTTGATTCAGTGATTGTGTCACTTTAATAAAAAAATACTTAAAAGTACTACTTACTACTACTTGAAAGTAGACCTGCACAAAAATGGTGTAGCCTACTGTAGCTATTTACAACCAGGTAGTGTAGCCTATAACTTAAATTTAATTGTTGTACTTTCAAAATGGTTTATTGGGTCACCTTACACATTGCATTGTTTGTTCTACTGGCTTAAACATGTCAGAGTTCTAGGTTATGCTTCCCTTTAGGGAATTTGGTCCCTGTTAGCTGCCACATACGGTTACATAAAATTGTACTGTTTTTCTATACTGTAAATGTTGCAAATAAAAGCAGGTCTGTCTGATCTACTGTTTCTACTGTTTTTGGTACAACCAGTTTAAAATTGTCATATCTCCTTCAATTATTTTTCAATTTCATTGAATGATACATCACATGATCAAGCTTACATTCTGTACTTTAATAATCTGTAAAAAACAGAAAAAATACTCTGGCCGAAATTAGTCCCTTTCTGTCAGCCCCCAGTCACATATATTGATTCAACTTACTGGATAGTAATGATACAAAAATAATTCTGACCTTCCTGCATGGTGGCTAGCAAGAAGGCTATCATGAGAAAGTGGCTGCAACCACAACCACCTATACAGTTGAAGAATGGATCGAGATAACTCATGATATATTCAAAATGGAAAAACTGATCACTCACTCAGAACTCAGGAAGAAAAAATATTTTTGATTTGGACTAAATGGACCGGATATGTCAAACCATTCCAATCAAACTTTTGCTGATTAAGAAAAAACAAGTGAAAGTAGTGTGTGTTGCTATTGCTCATTTTACGCTTCTATTTTGTATTTTCCTTTCATTCCCTTCTAAGGTTGTTACTGTCTTAAACTGACAGTCCTATATTTCAATAATACTAAACTATTAAGATTATTTATTTGGGGTTATAATAACTATAGTATATACATTGTTCTGGTTGTCTGGATATATTGTAGTTTTAAGGGTTTTGGTCCAGACTTACATTATATAGTTATTGATCAAAAGTACTCGCATCAAAATGGTTAAATTATAAAAAATCAATGACACATTGTTTTTATCGGCTGCTTTATAACAAAACAGTTTATCCTATACGATTATGTGATGACATATTTTCATCAGTGACAGTAAAACCTTGTATGGAAAGAGATTCAAAGTTAACATGGCTGAATAATGTAGCAGAAAGATCCAGATATAGAGGAATATGAGAAGTGATTCATAAGCACTGGAGTTGAAACTTGTTATGTGGTCAATTTTTCGGGGGAAAAGGTTCCAAGGGGTCATCGCGAGTCTTTCCCGTCTGGACACCTTCCATGATCTTTTTTCCGCCGTTACACGGGAGCGCTTCAAACACAAGGATGTGAACGTAATCTTCTCCACCAACATGAACCTAACAGGAGAGATAAGAGGGTTAAGAAGAGCCAATACAATTTACATTAGAACAATTTACAATTTACAATTTAGGCATTTAGCAGACGCTCTTAATCCAGAGCGATTTACATTAAGCAATAACAAAACAATACATGGCATACATCACATATATAAAAAGTAGTTATCATGACTCAAGCATAAACTAAGAACGTAACAGTGGAGTATCTAAGTAAACTATACATACTATACTATATTATATATTATACATGTGTTCTATAAAGTGCTATGACTAGACTACATAAAAATGGGAGAGGGAGAGGAAACGATTGCTCCTCCCTTAGTCAAGTGACTACCCCACCACGGCCCCACCTCTTTATAACCCCTTCTTTGTTCCCCAACCTGTACACATCTATTTTTTATTATTATTAACTTTTTATGACGATTGGATTGTTTTTGTTATTTTTAATTTTCATGTCATTATTATGAATTGAATACCCAGGACCTGAATGAAAACAAGACCGCAAGGACTTCCTTATATCGTTTTGGACCAAGTGTTTGACTGTACTCTGTACTGCTTACAGTTCTGCCAATAAAGTATTCAATCAATATGCTGTTGGGCTCCAGCTCTTTGAATTGTGTATTCTCCATAATTTTAAGGCAATCAAATGTCCATGGGAAATTCAACATGAATGGACATGCCTAATAAAATAATTATATTCTATGATATTCTCAACTAAAGAATTACACAGTGGTGGAAAGTAAGTACATTTACTCCATTACTTTACTTCAGTAAATCTCAAATTTGTACTTTGTACTTGATTTTAATAATTATATATATATATATATATATATATATATATATATATATATATATATATATATATATATATAAATGCTGATCTACAAGCTATTTTCAAAAGATTTATATACATAGCGAAAATGGGATATACTGCATACTTTTGGTACTTTAGTTTAAATGAAAACTTTAGTTTTTTTCAACCAAGGTTCATGTTTTAGGTTGTTATTAGAGAAAGTGTTCTTTTTTTTCATTTGCTGCTTTCTTTCGTTTTAGGGATTTTAGCTGTTTTTGACAGGGGGGCGGGGGCATTCGAGCATGGGGCTAAATATGTATTTTTTTACAACATTTTATAGCGATTTCTTTTTTAATTATTTACTATAGTCCTAATAAACCCCAGGAAATTTCATCTGGCCACAAAAGATCACGAGATCTACTGAATGTGTCAAACTGACATTGAGCCTATATGACACACAGTGTGGCTTCCCCCCAGTAGGCTACCTTCACATTCAGTAGATCCTGTGATTTTTTTGTGGCCAGATGTAATTTCCTGGGGTTTATTAGGACTATAGTAAATAATAAAAAAATAAATCGCCATAACATTTTGTAAAAAAAAATGCATATTTAGCCCCATGCTCGAATGCCCCCGACCCCCTGTCAAAAACAGCTAAAATCCCTAAAACAAAGAAAGCAGCAAATGAAAAAAAAAGAATACTCATCTTTAACTTTCTCTCATAACAACCTAAAACATGAACCTTGGTTGAAAAAAACTAAAGTTGTCCTTTAAGTATATTTTGATGCCAATACTTTTGTACTTTTTACTTAAGTTACTTTTACATTGCAGTACTGATACTTTTATTTAAGTAAAAGATGTGAGTACTTTTTCCACCACTGGAATTTACTCTGATTCTGAATCCCCCCTCAATGTATTAGTAGTAGTAGTTTAATATCGTTCATTACCTTGATTAAGTAGTTTGTTCCAGCTACAACCTGGGTCCTGCAGACAATGGCTTGGAAAACTTTGTAGTCCTTCCCCGTTTTCCGCTCTACATCCGGCTTCACCTGGACATACGATTAAACAATACACCTGGTCAAAAACTGTTTTGTAGATTAGCCAAATTTGACGATCATGTCATTATAACAATGAAATAATCTGTCATTATTAGTTACTCACAACGTCACAAATCTGTCCATCAGCTGGAGCTGCTTTCTCCTCTGGTGACCAGCAGCCTAGACAGCCTTCAGCCCCCGAGTCCATTGTGACGATTTATGCTACAGCAGAACTATGGAACATAAACTGTCTCAGACTCAGCCAGTGGATTATGTTTGACAGTAAACTCATCTCATTTATACATAGACACAGCGTTGTGTCATCAGTGTATCAATAGTTGGGGGTGGAGTCAGCTTGGGGGAAAACCGCTTGACAAGGACGATTTTGTCATGTCCATGGAATGCATCAATGTTAGTTACTGGGAAATTTGAGGTTAAGGTGTTGGGTTCCACAGAAAAGGGATTTAGAATCTCAAGAAGGGTAAACCGGCTACACCAGCTTGCCTGATCGAGTCATCATAGAAAATGTGCCCGTATAATCTTGTGTTTGCTATATCAGTATATCAGTTAACCTGAGTTTAATGGAAGGTAAGAGAATGGAATAAGGGTAACCGTGGGTTAGGAATAGATCAGTGATTCTAAAAATGAATCATACGTATGCTAAGAACCTAACAGTGGAATATCTATACCAGTAACAATTTACAATTTAGGCATTTAGCAGACACTCTTAATCCAGAGCGATTTACATTAAGCAAGAACAAAATCATGGCAATACATCATATACTTAAAAAAGTATAGTTATCATGAATCATACGTAAGCTAAGAACGTAACAGTGAAACTATTCATATATAGTACGTCCGTATGACATGTCCAATCATCACCCACATAGTAAACCTCTCCTCCATCAAACAGTGACAGGTCCCCCAAGATTCAAACTGGCCAAAGTAATCCCCCTGCACAAGAAAGGGAGTAAATTAGACCCCGGCAACTACCGCCCTATTTCTATTCTAAGCTCCATCTCGAAAGTGATGGAAAAAATAGTCTATGAACAGGTTGAAAAGTATCTTGCCACAAATAAATTAATGTACGAGTTCCAATCTGGCTTCAGAACATCCCACTCCACTGACACATGCCTGTGCAGGCAAATACTGCGGCATGGTCATGCTGGACCTCCAAAAGGCTTTTGACACCGTGAACCACTCCATACTGGTTAACAAGCTAAAAGCAATTGGTTTCGATAGCACATCAGTGAGCTGGATGCAATCCTACCTGGAGGGGAGAGAACAGATGGTGGAGGTGAACGGAACACTGTCCCCCCCCAACCCTCCCAGTGAGCTGTGGCGTTCCACAAGGAAGCATACTAGGGCCTTTACTGTTCCATATGTAAACGACATGACATCAGCTTGTGACTGCAACTTGTTCCTGTTCGCAGATGACTCAGCACTGCTAGTCTCGGACAGGAACAAACTGCAGGTTGAAAAGACCCTCAGCTCTGAACTCGGTAGAATCTGCACCTGGCTCGCTGATAACAAACTATATTTACACCTAGGAAAAACTGAATCC